>NC_141001.1:109023654-109566154 GCF_052327205.1 Somniosus microcephalus | reverse complement strand
CCAACTCCTTCTTGAATATATTTAATGAACTGGCCTCTACTGCCCTGTGTGGCAGAGAGTTGGTAGCACTCTCGTCTCTGAGTCAGAAAGATTGTGGGTTTAAGTCCCACTCCAGAGACTTGAGCACAACAATCTAGGCTGATCCTCCAGTGCAGTACCGAGGGAGCGCTGCACTGTCGGAAGTGCCGTCTTTCAGATGAGACGTTAAACCGAGGCCCCGTCTTCTCTCTCAGGTGGGTGTAAAAGTCCCCATGGCACTATTTCGAAGAAGCACAGGGGAGTTACCCCGGTGTCCTGGGCCATTATTTATCCCTCAACCAACATAACAAAAACAGATTATCTGGTCATCATCACATTGCTGTTTGTGGGAGCTTGCTGTGCGCAAATTGGCTGCAGCGTTTCCTACATTACAACAGTGACTACACTTCAAAAGTATTTCATTGGCTGTCATTAGGATCGTGAAAGTCGCTATATAAATGCAAGTCTTTCTTTACAGTGGCCTAACCAACAGGTTCTTAAAAGAACTGCGCAGGGGAGGCTGCTGAGGAAACACATGGGTAAGTTTTTTTATTCTTACCTCAATGTCCACATTAATACTGCGGGCTGCTGCCCCACCCCTCTCCCCCTCCTCACCACCTCTCCTTCCCTTCCCTCCCTCCCGACAACCTCCCCTCCCCACAACCACCTCCCCTCCCCACCACCTCCATCGTGTCCTCCACCACCTCCACCTCCCCCCAACCTCCGCTCTCCCCCTCCCCACCACCTCCCCTCCCCCCCAAACATCTCCCCTCCCCTCCCGTCCATCGTGTGCCCCAGCACTCTCCTCCTCCACCTCCCCACCACCTCCGTCCCGACCACCGCCCCTCCCCACCACCTCCATCGTGTCCTCCACCACCTCCCCCTCCCCACCACCTCCGCTCTCCCCCTCCCCACCACCTCCCCTCCCCCCCAAACATCTCCCCTCCCCTCCCGTCCATCGTGTCCCTCAGCACTCTCCTCCTCCACCTCCCCACCACCTCCGTCCCGACCACCGCCCCTCAGGACATCCTAAAGTGCTTTACAGCCAATTAAGCACTCTTGAAGTGTAGCCACTGTTGTAATGTAAGAAATGTGGCTGCCTATTCTCATAGCAATGTGATAACGACCAGATAATCTGTTTGTTTTAGTGATGCTGGTTGAGAGATAAATATTGGCTGGGACACTGGGGCGAACTCCCCTCCACTTCTTCTAATTAGTGCCATGGGACCTTTTATGGCTGTAACTATTTGTAGCACCAAAGTTCTGATTGGTCCCCTTGGAGGACAAGACGCGCCCAGCAGTTTGTCTGGAATGTGTAAGTAGATCCTGCCTGCCTGAGTAATCAAGTACTTTGCAATGTGCAATACGATCCATTCATTGTGACAGCCAACTCCAGAGCTCAACAGTGCTAACACTACTGCTTTCAGGGAACAGGCGGGGCTCACCCTCCCAGGTCAGGAGCACTCACGCCGCCGAGTTCAGATAGAAAGGGGTGAGACCATGGAGGGATTTTAACAAGAGGATGAGAATTCTAAAATCAAGGTGTTGGTGGACAATGTTGCCCCCGATACAAAAGCAAAATACTGCGGATGCTGGAAATTTGAAATAAAAACAGAACTGTTCTGACGAAAGGTCATCGACCTGAAAGGTTAACTCGGTTTCTCTCTCCACAGATGCTGCCTGACCTGCTGAGTATTTTCAGCACTTACTGTTTTTATTTCAATGCTCCCCCTAATTTTTTTTAAGGGGCTTCACGGGACCTCCAGTTAGCGAGCACAGGGGTGGTAGGTGAACGGGACTTGCTGCGTGTTAGGATACGCACAGCAGTGTTTTCGATGAGCTCAAGTTCGCTGAGAGTGGAAGACGGGAGGCCGACCAAGAGAACATTGGAATGGTCGAGTCCAGCAAATAACACATAAATGTAACGTTATGCATGTTGTATGACCAACACAGAATACGCTCTCATTTTTAAAAATTCATTTATTTATTGCCCATCCTAGTTGCCCTTGATAGGATGGTAGTGAGCTGCCTTCTTGAGCCGCTGCGGTCAGGGGGCGTGGTGGTCGGGGGGGAGGAGAGGATGAATATTGTGCAGGCGTAAAGGGGGCGGGGTGGAAGAACATGATCCAGGCCTAACAGAGGGCAGGAGAACATGATCTAGCTTCCCATCCGGATCATGTTCTTTCCCCCACTGCAACCGCTTCCCACTGTTCTCACCGTGCTCCCCCCACAACAAGTTCCTGACCTTCTCTCCCCAAGCTCCTGACCTTCTCCCCCTCCCCAAACTCCTCTCTCTCCCCCCGATCTCTCTCTCTCTCCATTTGATCTCTCTCTCCCCCTCTGATCTCTCTCTCCCCCTCTGATCTCTCTCTCTCCCCCGATCTCTCTCTCTCCCCCAATCTCTCTCTCTCCCCCGATCTCTCTCTCTCCCCCTCCAATCTCTCTCTCTCCCTCCAATCTCCTCTCACTCCCCCTCCGATCTCCTCTCTCCCCCTCCAATCTCCTCTCTCTCTCTCTCTCTCTCTCTCTCTCCCCGCCTCCGATCTCCACTCTCTTTCCCCCTCTGATCTCTGCTTTCTCTCGCTCCCCGCCTCCGATCTCCTCTCTCTCTCCCCTCCAATCTCCTCTCTCTCTCTCTCTCTCTCTCTCCCCGCCTCTGATCTCCACTCTCATTCCCCCTCTGATCTCCGCTTTCTCTCTCTCCCCGCCTCCGATCTCCTCTCTCTCTCCCCTCCAATCTCCTCTCTCTCTCTCCCCCTCCGATCTCCTCTCTCTCTCTCCCCCCCCCCCCCAATCTCCTCTCCTCTCCTCCGCCACCCTCCGGCCACCAGCCCGATCCCCTGACCTTCTCCGCACGGAGCCGAGGAAAGCGCGGAGTACTGTTTGGCACTGCGCATGCGCGACCGATCGACCGACCGATCGTGCGCAGAGAGAGTCAAAAATGCGTTGCAAACAATCACTCCGATCTTTTACATCTACCTGAGGGGGCAGACGGGGCCTCGGTTTAACGCCTCATCCGAAAGACGGCACCTCCGGCAGTGCAGCGCTCCCTCAGTACTGCACTGGGAGGGTCAGCCTTAGATTGTGTGCTCGAGTCTCTGGAGTGGGACTTGAACCCACGACCAGAAGCGAGCGTGCTACCCACTGAGCCACAACTGACACCCAACAGCTGCTGTTAATAGGTGGCTTCTTGATCCCAGAATCTCAATGTTGCTCCAGTGGTTCAGTAAAAACAAAAAAATTCTGTTAATATTTCATCCCGCTGATTATCCTTAGGGGTTTCACTACAGTAATAATTAATATGAGTGCCTTTTGGTGTCACAGGCAAGACTGTAGATAATCTGTAGTGACTCAGAGGCTACAGAAAAGCACATCTGGAGAAGCTAAGCCAAGAGAATGTGAGGCACTGACTGTTCCTGACTAAGTGTCATAGAAATTCTTTGTTTTAAGTAAAGACAGCGTAATTTATATCGCACATACTCTGATGATAAGAGAGAAGAATCACATTTCAGAGGCTGGGTAACGTTGGTAATTGCATTCATTCCATGGAGGCTTGTGAATCAGTGATCACTGGTGTGTGGCACGAAGAATCAATGGTCTTAATTTATAGAATCTTGAGCCTTGTTAAAATAAAACATCACCGGATAAGGCCCCGCTTTGAGAAGTTGGGGGTCTTATCACAATGAGAAACGGCATGTTTTGTTCTCTGTTAACCTACACGGGGATGATTTACAGACCTATAAAAAGTAGCAAAAAAAAAAATTCAATATAGGAGTTTATCTTTGGACAGACCTCGCAATTTGCAATGAAAAGAAGAAAAAACCTACCGAATATCCCTGTCACAAGTCCTGCCGTGCTGCAAAGTCACTTGTAGGCTGCAGCGAAAGTAGACAACGTTTGTTTCATCAACCGGGCTTAATGTGATTTAATCGGTTATGAAAACATTCAAGTTCACAAAAAATAAAAAGGTAACGCTGCAGGAATGGATTTCCTCAGGCCCTGTACAGGTCCACCAAGGGGCACCGGGCCTTCACTCGCACAGCATCACATAAATCTACAGCTTCTTTCCAAGTTTTACAACTCTTTGGATCAAAAGTTACATGTTCTTTGAAAGTAAAGTAGGTTATAAAACCCTCCTCTAAATCTTACAATAAAACGTCAACCTCCATTAGAATAATAAACACCATAGCAAGAGATCTCATATTCTTTTCAATCTGGCAATCAGTACTAAATAACATGGTGTGTTTGTATCAGATACTCGAGCGATCAGTTTATGTTGCCGCCCTGAAGATTATTTGAAGCTTGTGTTGGAGCGATCCGCCTTTAACTCCCTCTAAATGTCGCCCTCCTCTATTCCGTGTACCTGTTTGAAATCAAGGACCGACAGGAGAAATCTACTGACTTTTATTTTCAAAATCTAATTTCAGACATGTGGGTATGAAGTGGTTATGCCGCTGGACTAGTAATTCCAGTAAAACGCCAGGAGTTCACAATCCCAATTTACGGCAGCTTGAGAATTTGAATTCAGTTCAACAACAAAAAAAAAGCTGGAAATAAAAAGCTGGTTATCAGTAAAAGTGGCCGTGAAGCTGTCGGATTGTCGTAAAAACCCAACTGGTTCGCTGATGTTCCTTTAGGGAAAGGAAACCTGCCGTTCCTTACCCGGTCTGGGCCTACATGTGACTCCAGTCCCACACCAACGCGGTTGACTCTTAACTGCCCCCCTGAAGTGGCCGAGCGAGGCACTCGGTCATACAAGGGCAACTAGGAATAAGAACATAAGAAATAGGAGCAGGAGTTGGTCATTCAGCCCCTCGAGCCTGCTCCGCCATTCAATGAGATCATGACTGATCTGATCTTGGCCTCAACTCCACTCCCCTGCCCGCTCCCCATAACCCTTGACTCCCTTATCGTTCAAAAATCCGTCTATCTCCACCTTGAATATATTCAATGACCCAGCCTCCACAGCTCTCTGGGGAAGAGAATTCCAAAGATTCACGACCCTCCAAGAGAAGAAATTCCTCCTCATTTCCGTTTTAAATGGGCGACCCCTTATTCTGAAACGGTGCCCCCTAGCTCTAGATTCCCCTTGAGGGGAAACAGCCTCTCAGCATCTACCCTGTCAGACAATAAACGCTGGCCTTGCCAACAATGCCCACACCCTGAGAGAATTATTTTTTTAAACAAACTAGAAGCAAAGAATAAATTAAGAAGGTTGAAGTACTGCTCATCAGAATTTTCAGCAGGACTTTGATTTTATTGAATTTGAATTAATTTTAAGTTAATTGCAATAGCTGACCTATTCTGAGAAATCAACTGTAGCTGTGAAACATTCCGAACACGCCGTCGATTTTGCTCAGAATCAAGGTGTCAGCCGAGGCTCAGTTGGTAGCACTCTCGCCTCACCTCTGAGATTATGAATGGTCCTGGGTTCAAGTCCCACTCCCGTACTTGAGCACAAACTCTAGGCTGACACTCCCAGTTCTGCACTGTCAGAGGTGCCGTCTTTCAGATCAGATGAGATGTTAAACCGAGGCCCCCGTCTGCCCTCTCAGGTGGATGTAAAAGATTCCGTGGCCACTATTCATTTGAAGAGCAGGGGGGAGTTCTCCCCAGTGTCCTGGCCAACATTTATCTCTCAACCAACATCACTAAAAACACATTTTATCTGGTCATTATCTCATTGCTGTCTGTGGGTACCTTGCTGTGCGTAATTTGGCTGCTTTTTTATAAATTCGCTTATGGGATCTGGGCGTCACTGGCAAGGCCAGCATTTATTGCACATCCCTAGATACCATTGAGAAGGTGGTGGTGAGCTGCCTTCTTGAATCGTTGCAGTCCGTGTGGTGAAGGTGCTCCTACAGTGCTGTTAGGGAGGGAGTTCCAGGATTTTGACCCAGCGACGATGAAGGATCGGCAATATACTTCTAAGTCAGGATGGTGTGTGACTTGGAGGGGAACTTGGAGGGTGTGTTGTTGTAAAGGAAATAGCCATATTCCAAGAGATACACCATCCTATGAACAGGTTTCTGATATTATTAATACATGACATACTGGGTTTAAAAGTCTGGAAAGCCTCGGCGACACAGGCTGTCAATATAGGCTTCTGAGATAAGATCAGTTGTTAACACAAGTTGTAAACATCACACAAGCTTTTGAAATGGGAATTGATTGTTAATACTAAAACAATGGCCCTATTGAAAAAGCAAAGGCTTGCTTCCGAAAAGTCTGCAGTTTGGAACCAACAAAATAGCAATGCCCAAGTAAAGTGTTAAAAACTGACACTTCAAACAGAAACATAGAACATTAAAAACCATGTGCCTTTGTAAAAGTAACATCAAATGAAACAGGAAACATGATTAATATACAACCAATTGAAGTAGCTAAGAAATGCATGGAACACCCTGGTTGTAGTGTTTTTAATTTACATGTTGTAAATATGATACCTACAGAAGACTTTGTAGATATGACTTCAATAGATACACCAAGCAATTACATTGTGTTTGTGTTGAACTTGGAACATATAGGAGTCATGACGTCTGCTTTCAAACAGCAGAGGTGGTTTAGAAATTGAATGAAAGTCCTTCGATCAGAATGGCATCAAAGAGATAAATCTGTTACAACCATTTTATGATAAGTTTTTGAAACACCTATACAGTAGACAGGATTCTGAGAGTTGACAGCTGAAATGACAGTAAGAATAGAAAAGAATTCAACAAAGGATGACTAGAGATAATTAGCTTACATCAGCAGAAAACTTCAAAGAATAAACCACTAAAAAAAAGGTATAAAAATAGAGCTTTTCAGATGAAAAGTCAGAAGTCGCTGGAAAGGGCAAGTGTTTCTCAACTTCAGAGGCAGTCTCTGTAAGTTTTTAATTCTTTGAGTCTCGGGGATCAAGAGGTACTCTTATTTGATTTTGGTGGATATTCTGGATTTAGAAATAATAAGAAATGTAAAAATGTACGAAGTTAAGATTTGAGAATAAGGATCTCTGAGAATAAGAAATGCAAGCTATTTGTATTTTTAACTGTTAAAGTCACGATTGACTCAAAAGCTGTTAACTGAATGTCGGTTCTTTAATAAATTTATATATTTTTAGAATTGTCTGAATTGGTATTTCTGTATCAAACTTGTGAACTCAATCTCTGTATACTCTTTTGTGAGGAGTTGCAGAATTCTGGGGGGGTTTCCGGACCCTCATAATATCCAGAAGGTTACAGTTTAGTTAAACTTATTAAAAGTGCTATCTGGAGGATGGTAACATCTTCAGTCATTCCTTTCCTTTAGAGAGAGATAGCCTGGACTTTTGACCCAATTAAGCATCTTATAGAATTCGGCTATCTCTAACTTTAGTTGAAGGTGAATGTCTGGGGAATACGCCTGATTTGGGGTAGCCCAAAAAGGGCTAGGACTAGTAATTATCCCTTCAGTTGGCACCCAACGTGTGTGTTAACGAGTTGATACAGAACCTATACTTATTGATGTAATAAAACTCACTACACACTTGGTTTGAGCATAAAGCAAGGCTTTAATCAACTTGTTTCAGAACATGGAGTTCTAGTTGTACTTCACTAGTTCCTTGTCTTACAAAATGTCCCTGGTAAGCTGGGCCCACGCCCGAGTATTTATACTCCTTGGACGGCCAGCGTTATTTCATGAGTAGATTCTTGATGATGGAGATTTATAACACGTTTATTTATATCTATATCCATGTTGTAGATTATTAAGTATAGAAGGAGTGTTTTACTGACAGTGGTACTAAGTGTAGTGTATGTGCTTTAAGTCAGAACTACTTTTTACAGCTCCTGTATACTGTAGTACCGGCAGTGACCACACCGGTATATAAGCTGTGCGCATGCCTCTGTACCCCAGTCTAGAGATGACCCTCCTCCAGTAAAGACCTGTTATTTGTTTATGTACCGCATCCGTGTAATTATTTATTCACTGAACCACGGCTCTAACAGTGGCGATGAGTGTTGATGCGAATCTAACTGCAACATTAAAAAAAAATTTAAAAATAGTCGAGTCCAGGAACACGGGCGTCGACCGCGAGCAACCACCCAGCAGTCAGGCAGAGATCCAACTTCACTGGGGAGGCTGTGGAGAGCCGGGCTTGGTTCCCCAGCCACAACGAGCAGTAAGAGACCAACGACAGGTCCAGAGCAGACCCTTCCCGAGCAGCGGTGGCTGGAGCCGACCGACGGCAGAGAGAGAGAGCCGGGCAGCGTCGACGGGGTAAGAAAGAGGGTAAAGAGAGCAGGGCGCAGCCGGGGGTTGATCACCGAGCGGCGTCGAGGAAAAATACTGCAAACCGGAGAGAGAGAGGGTAAGAAACAGCCGGGTTCTAGACTGAGCGGCGTCAACAAATATCAAGAGAAGAACGCGCAGAGCACAGCCAGGGATCACGGGCTGATCAGGGTCCGCGGGGCGAAGCAAGGGGAGACGCCATTGAGCCGCGGAGAAGCAGGGAGAGTGCGGGAGGCGCCATTGAGCAGCGGAGAAGACGGGCGAGCGCGGGAAGGAAGGAAAGCGCGGGAGACGCCATTTTGTGCCAGCGGAGAAGAAGGGGAAGAGCGGGAGGTGCCATTGGTGATAGTTAACGCACAACCAAGGATGCCGAAGAGTGGCAGTATCTCTACGTTCGACAATGAAGTCGAACATTGGGCGACATATGTGAAACGTATTGAGCTGTACTGCAGGGCGAATGAAGTGCCAGATGCTAATAAAGCACTGGTTCTGTTAAATTCCATGGGTGCAAAAACTTATGGGTTACTGCAAAATCTAATAACCCCAGAGAAGCCGGTAAACAAGAATTTTGAAAGCATAGTAGAAATCCTACAGGACCACTTAAACCCCACACCGCTGCTGATAGCAGAACGATTTAAGTTCCATAAAAGGAACCGACACAAAGATGAAAGCAATGCTGAGTACCTAACGGAACTGCACAAGCTATCGAAATACTGCCAGTTTGGAGCGTTAAGGGACAAGTTTGTGTGTGGGCTACAAAGTGAAGGAACCCAGAAACGACTTCTATCAGAAAAGGACCTTACGCTGGACAAAGCTTTCAATATGGCAGTATCACACGAAGCAGCCGCAAGGGGCGCTGCAGAGATACAACGGAGACCGCAAGAATATGGCACCAACGAAATGACCTATGGAACAGGGAAGTGCTATCGCTGCAGCAGAACAACACATGACCAGAAAGATTGTTGGTTCAAGGACCAAGTGTGCAGACAGTGTGGGAAAGCAGGACACATAGCAAGAGTCTGCAGGTCTGGGAAGAAAACCAACAGTAAGAAATCTCCACAGGAGAAGTACAAAAAGGTACACCAGGTGATGGACAGTGGTTCAGACAAGCAGAAAGGTGACACAGACTCCAGAAGCAAGGAGCTGGGTTGTCTGAAACTACATAATGTAACCGAAATGGAGGATCACCAGACTATCTGGGTTACACTCAAGATAGACGGAGTCCAAGTGGAAATGGAATTGGACACAGGGTCAGCTCTAACAGTCATAAATCAAAGAGACTACAAGTGGCTATTTTCACACATACCCTTGAAAGCTACAGAGATTGTCTTGAAGATGTATACGGGGCAAAAAGTCTACCCCAAAGGAAAAATAAGGGTGAAAGTGACATATAAAGGTCAGGAAATACCTATACTGGATATATATGTATTGCCAAATGGAGGTCCACCACTGCTAGGATGTGAATGGATCCGGAAGATACATTTAGATTGGCATTCCATACAGGCACTGAAGGTGGAGGCCAAAAAGGATGACGACGTCACACCTAGACGACTGTCAAAAATGCTAACTGACGCAAAAGAAGTGTTCCAGGAGGGACTAGGAACACTAAAAGGAATAACAGCAACAATTAAAATAGAGGATAATGCAAGCCCAAAGTTTCTGAAGGCCAGACCAGTGCCTTATGCGATCAGGCCAGCGGTTGAAGCAGAGCTGGAAGGGTTGGAACGTTCAGGAGTACTGTCCAAAGTGGACTGGAGCGAGTGGGCTACACCCATCGTTCCTGTAATGAAGAGGTCGTTGAGTAATACGCCTGGCGAACCAAAGAAGGTCCGCATCTGTGGGGATTTTAAGGTGACAGTGAACCCAGTCCTTCACACGGTACAATATCCGCTTCCACGAATTGAGGATATTTTCGCCTCGCTATCTGGTGGTAAACACTTCATCAAAATTGATCTAACCCAGGCGTACTTGCAAATGGAGGTAGAAGAAGCTTCGAAACATTACCTTACGATCAACACCCATAAAGGGCTCTATCAATACAACCGGCTGGTGTTTGGAGCAGCCTCGGCTCCGGCTATCTGGCAAAGGGCGATGGATCAGGTCCTGCAAGGGATTCCAGGGACCCAGTGTTATTTGGACGACATCTTGGTCACGGGCGAAAATGATGGTGATCACCTCGCTAACTTGGAGAAGGTGCTCGCCAGATTAAAGGAATATGGGCTATGAGCTAATCACCACAAGTGCGAGTTTTTCCAGAAACAGATCTCGTATTGCGGCCACGTCATCGATGAAGAGGGGTTACATAAGTCCCCTGACAAGATTGAGGCAGTAGTCAAGGCTCCAGCACCGGAAAATGTGTCACAACTGAGGTCGTTCCTCGGGCTGGTAAACTATTACCACAAGTTCTTACCAAATTTGTCTACGGTATTACACCCGCTGAACACTCTACTGCAAACAGGGGTACCATGGAAGTGGGATGATGAACGTAGACGAGCTTTCCAGAAGTGTAAAGAATTGATCACATCAAAAGAGGTGTTGGCCCATTTCAACCCAGCACTACCAATTCGTTTGGCATGTGATGCATCACCCTACGGCATTAGAGCGGTGCTGTCGCACAAATTCCCTGACGGGTTGGAGAGGCCAGTAGCCTTTGCGCCTCGGTCACTAACCTCAGCCGAGCGCAACTACACCCAGATTGACAGGGAGGCCCTCAGCCTAGTATGGGGAGTAAAAAAATTCAACCATTATCTGCATGGGCAGAAGTTCACCTTGCTGACTGACCACCAACCACTTGTCTCCATCTTTAATCCTAAGAAGGGCGTGCCAGTAATGACTGCACAGCGGTTACAAAGATGGTCCCTGTTTCTAGGGGCAAATCAATATGAAATAGAATATAAAGGCACGAAACAGCATGGGAACGCTGATGGGCTATCGCGCCTGCCACTGCCTACGGTGGAGGAAGCACCAGCAGTGGACCCTATCGAGATATTTTATTCATCGATAATTGAACGATTGTCAGTAACAAACGCGGATATAGAGAAGGAGACCCGCAATGATCCGACGCTGTCACGGGTATATGAATTGACGGTGAGGGGATGGCCAACACATGGCGACTCACTGTTGCCAGCATTCTCATCCAGAAGAGAACAGCTATCAGTATGCCAGGGGACAGTGATGTGTGGATCCAGAGTGGTGATTCCACCCAAGTTAAGGGAGAGAGTGCTAAAGGAGCTACATGAAAGTCATCTGGGGGGAGTGAAAATGAAAAGCCTTGCTAGGGCTTATGTGTGGTGGCCGGGAATCGATCAACAAATCGAAGACCTAGCTAAGAGCTGCTTAGGATGCCAGAAGGTCCAAAATGCACCACCACATGCCCCTCTACACCCATGGGAGTGGCCCTCCTCTCCATGGCAATGGGTGCACATTGATTTCGCTGGTCCATTCATGGACTCAATGTTTTTAATAGCAGTGGATGCTCATTCAAAGTGGCCTGAGGTGATAAAGATGTCTTCAACCACTACAGAGAAAATGATTGCAGTCCTACGGACCATATTTGCCAGCAGCGGTTTGCCAGAGCAGATCTGCTCTGATAATGGACCACAGTTTGTGTCCGACGAGTTCCAAAAATTCATGAAAAGGAATGGGGTAAGGCATTACACATCCGCCCCGTATCATCCAGCCACCAATGGATTGGCTGAGAGGTTCGTACAAACCTTTAAGAAGGCGATAAAGGCCATGTGCGACGAGGAAATTCCACTACAGCATAAGATGGACAATTTCTTATTAGCCTACCGAAACGCGACACATGCAGTTACCAACCAGACCCCGGCCATGATGTTCTTTAACCGAAGGTTGAGATCTCGTCTGGACTTGCTCAGACCAAATGTGCGAAGAAATGTTGAGGACAAAAAATTCCAGCACATCAACGAGAAGCCGACAAGGAGCTTCAATGTAGGGCAACCAGTCTTGGCCCGTGACTATCGAACAGAGAAGTGGCAACCCGGAACGATATGTACAAGGCAGGGGCCATTAATGTACACAGTGGATGTCGGGGAGAACATTGTGAGATGCCACGTCGATCAGATCTTAGCGTCACAGGAAGGCGTCAACCCCATGTCTTGAGTACCTGGGGATGAACCCGACATACCGGTAGCATCTACTTCAGACCCAGTAGCAGTGGAACCCGATGAACTACCCGATGAAAAGGGGTCAGAATCGCCTCTGCACCAAGAACAAGAACCTCCGGAAAGGCGCTATCCCGAAAGGGTCAGGAAGCCGCCCCAAAGACTGAATCTATAAATGGACTTTTGTTATTGAATGTACATGTAAAAATGTAATTGTTATTTGAATATTAAGGGGGTATTATTAATCTAAAAAGGGAGGAATTGTAGTGTATGTGCCTTTAAGTCAGAACTACTTTTTACAGCTCCTGTATACTGTAGTACCGGCAGTGACCACACTATAAGCTGTGCGCATGCCTCTGTACCCCAGTCTAGAGATGACCCTCCTCCAGTAAAGACCTGTTATTTGTTTATGTACAGCATCCGTGTAATTATTTATCCACTGAACCACGGATCTAACACTAAGACCCAGATTTAAGTTTCTAGAGATGACAAGACCCTGATCAGGCCTTGTAGAACTTAAATCAGAACTCCCTCAAAATACCATTGAGGTCTAGAAGCTTCTTATAAAGTTCATACTAAACCCTAACCGAGGTTAGGTCCTGACGAAATATTCATTGTCGGCGGGAATTTCAGCGGTGGCAGCGAGGCTATAAAAGGCTCCAAGTGACCAGGTAGGCCTCAGAGCGTCGGCGGGAATCTCAGCGGCGGCAGCGGGGCTATAAAAGGCTCCAAGAGACCAGGTAGGCCTCAGAGCGTCGGCGGGAATCTCAGCGGCGGCAGCGGGGCTATAAAAGGCTCCAAGAGACCAGGTAGGCCTCACAGCGTCGGCGGGAATCTCAGCGGCGGCAGTGGGGCTATAAAAGGCTCCAAGTGACCAGGTAGGCCTCAGAGCATCGGCGGGAATTTCAGCGGCAGCAGCGGGGCTATAAAAGGCTCCAAGAGATCAGGTAGGCCTCACAGCGTCGGCAGGAATTTCAGCGGTGGCAGCGGGGCTATAAAAGGCTCCAAGAGATCAGGTAGGCCTCACAGCGTCGGCAGGAATTTCAGCGGTGGCAGCGAGGCTATAAAAGGCTCCAAGTGACCAGGTAGGCCTCAGAGCGTCGGCGGGAATCTCAGCGGCGGCAGTGGGGCTATAAAAGTCTCCAAGAGACCAGGTAGGCCTCACAGCGTCGGCAGGAATTTCAGCGGTGGCAGCGAGGCTATAAAAGGCTCCAAGTGACCAGGTAGGCCTCAGAGCGTCGGCGGGAATCTCAGCGGCGGCAGTGGGGCTATAAAAGGCTCCAAGTGACCAGGTAGGCCTCACAGCGTCGGCGGGAAACTCAGCAGCGGCAGCGGGGCTATAAAAGGCTCCAAATGACCAGGTAGGCCTCACAGCGTCGGCGGGAAACTCAGCTGTGGCAGCGGGGCTATAAAAGGCTCCAAGTGACCAGGTAGGCCTCAGAGCGTCGGCGAGAATTTCAGCGGTGGCAGCGGGGCTATAAAAGGCTTCAAGAGACCAGGTAGGCCTCACAGCGTCGGCGGGAAACTCAGCGGTGGCAGCGGGGCTATAAAAGGCTCCAAGAGGCCAGGTAGGCCTCAGAGCTTCGGCAGGAATTTCAGCGGCAACAGCGGGGCTATAAAAGGCTCCAAGAGATCAGGTAGGCCTCAGAGTGTCGGCGGGAATTTCAGCGGCAGCAGTGGGGCTATAAAAGGCTCCAAGAGACCAGGTAGGCGTATTAATCTCCAATCTCACAGAGAGGGAGAGAAGTAAAAAGTAATCGAAGTGTGATGTCACCAGAAAGCAGGTAAGTGATTGGTTGGTGAGTATTTCACTCTTTTTAAACTTTAACTCTATGGTTTATAGTTTCTAAGCTCTCTGTGGTGTAGCGGGGACTGTTTGTAAACCAGGACCCTTAAATATATCATTTAACTGTAGCGAAATTGGTGGGATTGATTTGATTTAATTTAATTGCAATTAACTAAAGGGTAAGTCATGACAGGACAGCCCGCTGCTGTGGTATGCTCCTCCTGCGATATGTGGGAACTCAGGGACACTTCCTGTGTCCCTGACAACCATGTGTGCAGGAAGTGTGTCCAGCTGCAGCTACTGGCAGACCGCATTGTGGCGCTGGAGCTGCGATTGGATTCATACTGGACCATTCGCGAGGCTGAGGACGTTGTGAATAGCACGTTTGATCAGTTGGTCACACCGCAGGAAAAGGTTGGACAGGCAGAAAGGGAATGGGTGACCAACAGACAGACTACTAGGCACAGGCAGGTAGTGCAGGGGTCCGCTGTCGACATCCTCCTCTCAAACAGATACACCACTTTGAGTACTGTTGGGGGGGGCTGGCTTATCAGAGGAAGGCAGCAGCAGCCAATTTCCTGGCACCAGGGGTGGTTCTGCTGCACAGGATGGGGGGAAAAAGAAGGGTAGAGCTATAATAATAGGGGATTCAATTGTAAGGGGAATAGATAGGCGTTTCTGTGGCCGCAGCGAGACTCCAGGATGGTGTGTTGCCTCCCTGGTGCAAGGGTCAAGGATGTCTCAGAGCGGCTGCAGAACATTTTGGAAGGGGAGGGTGAACAGCCAGTTGTCGTGGTGCATATAGGTACCAAAAATATAGGTAAAAAACGGGATGAGGTCCTAAAAGCTGAATATAGGGAGTTAGGAGGTAAATTAAAAAATAGGACCTCAAAGGTAGTAATCTCAGGATTGCTACCAGTGCCACGTGCTAGTCAGAGTAGAAATAGAAGGATATTTCAGATGAATACGTGGCTAGAGGAATGGTGTGAGGGGAAGGGATTCAAATTCCTGGGACATTGGAACTGGTTCTGGGGGAGGTGGGACCAGTTCAAACCGGACGGTTTGCACCTGGGCAGGGCCGAGACCGATGTCCTAGGGGGAGTGTTTGCTAGTGCACTGGGGAGGGTTTAAACTAAAATGGCAGGGGGTTAGGAACCTGAGCAGAGGGACAGAGGAAAGGGAAACAAGGATAAAAGAAAAAGATAGGAAGGAGAAAAACAAAAGTGGCAGTCAGAGAAATCAACAGTTTAAATCAAACATGGCCACAGTAAATAATAATTCGAATAGGTCTAAGAGCGTTAAAAAAACAAGCCTGAAGGCTTTGTGTATTAATGCGAGGAGCATTCGTAATAAGGTGGATGAATTAGCTGCGCAAATAGAGGTACACGATTATGATTTGATTGGGATTACGGAAACATGGCTCCAGGGTGGCCAAGGCTGGGAACTCAAAATCCAGGGGTATTCAATATTCTGGAAAGATAGGCAAAAAGGAAAGGGAGGTGGGGTAGCATTGCTGGTTAAAGAAGGGGTTAACACAATTGTAAGGAAGGATATTAGCTCTGATGATGTGGAATCTGTATGGGTAGAACTGAGAAATACCAAGGGGCAGAAAACATTATCGGGAGTGGTATATAGACCTCCAAACAGTAATGCGGAGGTTGCGGATGGCATTAAACGGGAAATTAGAGAAGCGTGCAATAAGGGCACAGCAGTCATCATGGGTGACTTTAATCTACATATAAATTGGGCTAACCAAATCAGTAACAATATTGTGGAGGAGGAATTCCTGGAGTGTTTACGGGATGGTTTCCTGGACCAATATGTCGAGGAACCAACCAGAGATCAGGCCATCTTAGACTGGGTATTAAGTAACAAGAAAGGATTAATTAACAATCTTGTTCTACGAGGCCCCTTGGGTCGGAGTGATCATATATGATAGAATTTTTCATTGAGATGGAGAATGAAGTTGTTGACTCAGAGACTAGGGTCTTGAATTTAAATAAAGGAAACTACGATGGTCTGAGGCGCACGTTGGGTAGGATTGATTGGGGAATGTCACTCAAAGGGTTGACGATGGATAGGCAATGGGAAACATTCAATGACCGCATGGATGAACTACAGAATTTGTTCATCCCAGTTTGGCATAAAAATAAAACAAAAAAGGTGACTCAACCGTGGCTAACAAGGGAAATTAGGGATAGCATAAGATCCAAGGAGAGGACATATAAAATGGCCAGAAAAAGCAGTAAACCTGAGGATTGGGAGCAGTTTAGGATTCAACAAAGGAGGACAAAGGGATTAATTAAGAAGGGGAAAATAGAATATGAGAGTAAGCTTTCAGGGAACATAAAAACTGACTGTAAAAGCTTTTATAGATATGTGAAGAGAAAAAGATTGGTGAAGTCAAGCGTAGGTCCCTTGCAGTCAGAATCAGGGGAATTTATAATGGGGAACAAAGAAATGGCTGACCAATTAAATATATATTTTGGTTCTGACTTCACAAAAGAGGACACAAATAACCTCCCAGAAATGTCGGGGAACATAGGGTCTGATGAAAGGGAGGAACTGGAAGAAATCAGTATTTGCAGGGAAATGGTGTTAAGGAAATTGATGGGATTGAAGGCCGATAAATCCCCAGCGCCTGATAATCTACATCCTAGGGTACTTAAGGAAGTGGCCCTAGAAATAGTAGGTGCATTGCTGATCATCTTCCAACATTCGATGGAATCTGGAACAGTACCCATGGATTGGAGGGTAGCTAATGTTACCCCACTATTCAAAAAAGGTGGTAGACAGAAAACGGGGAATTACAGACCGGTAAGCCTGACATCGGTAGTGGGGAAAATGCTAGAGTCCATTATAAAAGATGTAATAGCAGAGCACTTGGAAAACAGTGACAGGATCGGACAAAGTCAACATGGATTTACAAAGGGTAAATCATGCTTGACTAATCTACTGGAATTTTTTGAGGATGTAACTGGTAAAATAGATAAGGGAGAACCAGTGGATGTGGTGTATTTGGACTTTCAGAAGGTTTTCGATAAGGTCCCGCATAAGAGATTAGCGTGTAAAGTTAAGGCACATGGGATTGGGGGCAAGATACTGACTTGGATAGAGAACTGGTTGGCAGACAGAAAGCAAAGAGTTGGAATAAACGAGTCTTTTTCCGAGTGGCAGGCAGTGACTAGTGGGGTACCGCAGGGATTGGTCCTTGGACCCCAGCTATTCACAATATATATTAATGATCTACACAAGGGAACTAGATGTAATATCTCCAAGTTTGCAGACGACACAAAGCTGGGTGGGCGTGTGTGCTGTGAGGAGGATGCCAAGAAACCCCAGGATGATTTGGACAGGTTGGGTAATTGGGCAGAAGCATGGCAGATGCAATATAACGTGGATAAATGTGAGGTTATCCACTTTGGTAGCAAAAACAGGAAGGCAGATTATTATCTGAATGGCAATCGATTGGGAGAAGGGGAAGTGCAACGAGACCTGGGTGTCCTTGTGCACCAGTCGCTGAAGGTAAGCATGCAGGTGCAGCAGGCGGTTAAGAAGGCAAATGGTATGTTGGCATTTGTAGCAAGAGAGTTTGAGTACAGGAACAAGGATGTCTTGCTGCAGTTGTACAGGGCCTTGGTGAGACCACATCTTGAGTATTGCGTGCAGTTTTGGTCACCTTATCTGAGGAAGGATGTTCTTGCCATGGAAGGAGTTCAGCGAAGATTCACCAGGCTGATACCTGGGATGGCAGGAATGACTTATGAGGAGAGATTGGATCGATTGGGCTTGTACTCGCTGGAGTTTAGAAGAATGAGAGGGGATCTCATTGCAACTTATAAAATTCTGACAGGACTGGACAGACTAGATGCAGGAAGAATGTTCCCGATGGTCGGGGAGTCCAGAACCAGGGGTCACAGTCTAAGGATAAGGGGTAAGCCATTTAGGACAGAAATGAGGAGGAATTTCTTCACCCAGAGAGTGGTGAACCTGTGGAATTCTCTACCACAGAAGGCAGTAGAGGCCAATTCATTAAATATATTCAAGAAGGAGTTGGATATATTTTTCAAGGCTAAAGGGATCAAGGGATATGGGGAGAAAGCAGGGACCGGGTACTTAATTTGGATGTTCAGCCATGATCGCATTGAATGGCGGAGCAGGCTCGAGGGGCCGAATGGCCTACTCCTGCTCCTCTCTTCTGTGTTTCTTTTAAACCCTAACCGAGGTTAGGTCCTGACGAAATATTAAACCCTAACCGAGGTTAGGTCTTGATGCAATGGCAAACCCTGTTGGAATTGGCCAAGTCTTTTTATTAGAAAATTCAAATGATTGCTTTATTAGGGGAAATAATCCTATCCCTGTACCTCCACAAAACCAAGTGATAATTTTTGAAATAGAAGGCTTTGAAGCCGAAGGAGCTGTTAGAACTCATGGCACGATTAATGTTGATCCCAGAACCAGGGGATACAGGATATCCTGTGGGATAATCAAACAAATACTCCAAATCCACTAAATTCCTTAATGATAAGATGCACACCTGCACAATTGGGAGGCCTATTGAATGGTGCCCAACAAGGTGATGACAACCATGATTGAATAGCAGGACCCGGAGCAGCCTATGCTCCTGGGGGCCATGGATTCCGGTTATGGTAGCAAGCTCATGATGAAATAAATGACAAAAATCTTCGATAAAACCGAAATTGGGATCAAAAAGTTTCCCAGCAAAACCGACGTCCACCTCAACAGGAGGATTGTCAAGAAAATAAACGGACCAACAAACCCTCTCAGGGATCTGGAAAACATGAAAACCCCAAGAGGGTGGAACAAAAGTCAGTTAAAATAATTAAAGATAAAGCAGTATATGAAGCTCAGGATCCTGAGGATGAACAATCCCAGGATTGGAGGCCTGGCACCCAGCCAGGGCCTCTTGAATTCCCCTATGCCTTGGCAACCTTGCCCATAAACACACAAGTGAAAGCCCTGTTTGATATGGGAGCTGATTACACTGTAATAGATCCTGCAATTATAAAAACTAAGTGGACAGGTTTGGGAATTCCAATTTGTAAAAAATCATTAGGGGGATTCACACAAGAGAAAACCAAAATAATTAATTTTTACAAAATACCTATTGTTATATATGGAATAACGGTGACCCTAGATGTAGGACTGGTACCACAATTGGCCTGTTCCCTCATTATAGGACAACCAGACATGAAACATTACCTTAAAATCTCAACCAGACCTGTAGAAGCATCCACAGACCAGGATGACAGGGAAAAACATGTTTGGACACAGCTTGATCGAACTTGCCTAGAGGGGGGAGGAAAAGACCTCCTCGAGAAACTCATAAATCGATATTACCCTTATCTACAACGCCATCCAAATCAATGTGGAAAGATAGACATCAAACCCCACCCACTTGATGCTGGCTGGCACAAACCTAAAAAACAGTGGCCTATTGAAGACCACAAAGGAAAAATAGATCTCCTGACAATGCTCAAAGAACTAACAGAACAAGGGCCTAGAAATTCAGTGGGCTTTGCGCCCAGTTACCGCCCAAATAGGGTTTCTGCGCCAGTGTAAGAGGGTGCGCTGATATTCAGCGCTGCGGTAATGGCGGCGGTAGCCGGTAGTGCTGCGCCGACACCGATGACGTCATCGGTGTGCGCAGTGCCCCGGTTCCGCCCCGCTTCCGGCCCAAACCCCATATTTAGTTGCAGCCGCCTCTTCTGCAGCGGCCGCAAACAGCGATTGAAAAACGGGGCCGTACTGCTGCGCTACTGGGGCGCTTTAAGGTGGAGGTGCGGCCGGCAGCTTTTTCGGCGGCCGCCTGCCCACACCTCCTTCCCCGGCCTCCTCCACCACCCCCCCCCCGCAGCATTGCCGGCTGCTTTCCGCGAGCCCGGCACTTCTCCGTGGTGCCGGGCTCATTTGCCGGCACAATCTAGCGGCGATCTCCCCGTTGCAGGGACCTCCACCTTAAGAGAAGGAGGAGGCCTGCAGTACCGCAGCCTGTCGCACCGCATCGGGTGGCGCAGCGGCACTTAGAGCGCTGAAATTCAGTTTCAGCGCCCCAAGCGGGGGCGGGCACACCCTGGAATAGCGGCCGGTTCCGACTTGGGGCGCAAAAAGTGAATATCGGACGGTCGCACATGGCTCCGCACCCAGCGCTAACTTTTGGCCGTTAGCCAGCTGGCGGGGCCATAGTGAATTTCTAGGCCAAGGTGTCTTAATCAAAATGGCATCTAGAACTAATTCACCATTGTTTGGTGTTGCTAAACCAGATGGGAGGTGGAGATTAGTGGTCGATTATACAGCCTTAAATAAGGTAACGACCCCACATACTGCACAACAGCAAAATTCCACAGCCCTTCTCTCTGGAATCACGAGGGAAAAATATAAATCTTGTATTGATCTAGCAAACGGCTTCTGGTCACATCCAATTGAAAAAGCTGATTGGCCAAAAACTGCAATGACTGAAACCAATGGTCATCAGTATTGCTGGACCAGATTGCCCCAGGGGTTTCAAAACAGCCCCGTTCTTTTTTCAGCCCCCATCATTGACCTTTTAAAAGACCTACCTAACGTCAATTCTTATGTGGACGATATATATCTGTCACATGACAATCTCCAAGAGCACTTGAAAGCCATTGATAGTGTTTTATCCAGACTTACAACTGCTGGGTACTTAATCAACATAAAAAAAGAGTCAACTTGTTAGGGAAGAGGTAGATTTTCTGGGCCTGTGAATAACTGGAAATGATAGAGGATTAACTCAATCCTATAAAGAAAAATTAGCCACCATTCAATATCCTAAAACTCTGAAAAATCTGCAAGCCAGTTTAGGACTCCTGAATTTTGCTCGATCCTTTACGCCAACCTTTGCCGAGCTCTCAGCGCCCCTGTATGCTAGAGTGGGCGAAGCAGCAAAAGGACCATTCATATTTTCACCAGACGATAACTCAAAATTGCAACAATTATGCCGAGAGGTACAAAAAGCCATTGACCTGGAACAGAGGGACCTACAAGTTCCCCTCAATATTCATCTCAGGTCATCACCTAAAGTGGCAGCTGCAGTTTTCTATGATGAAAAGAGAATAGTGCCCATTCAGTTCCATTCTTATAACTTTTCCAATGTCGAAAGGAGGTACATTAAAAAAGAAAGGGCCATGATTATGGTAGTCCAATGCCTCATCGAGGCACGAACACTTCAAGGGAAATACCCCATTACCATTTATACTGAGATTCCCGATTTAAGATCGGTATTGAGGATGGCTTCTGATGAAAAAAGAGCCACCCAGATCCGATATGATAAATGGGCATCATTCTTGAATGAGCCTACACTCATTTTTAAATTCCTCTCCCCGGAAATGGACTTCGAGCATCTCCCCATCATGGAGGGTGATGATATGGAGGAAGAAACCAGACAAATACCTATGAGACCACTCACAGAATACCATCAAGTCATTTACTGCGATGGATCATCAATGACGATTAAAAAAGTGACATCCCAACAATCCTCAGCTGGGATGGGGATAGTGTGGTAAACCACTGTTTGTATTCCACTGTGTACATGCCTGGACATGCCTCGGCTGACTCCTCCCACAAGTCCTAGTATAAAGGTGACTGCTCCCCAGCCCTTTGTATTTCTGGACCGGTCGACCACTCGAGGCAGACCTTCATTCTTTTGTTAATAAAAGCCTTTAGTTACTCTCTTAACTCTCAGTCTTTTATGAGTAATTGATAGCGCATCAGATAGTAGTCGGGACTTTTCGAGATTCCTATTCTTTTTATCCAGAAAAATTACTGTCTATACTCCTTGGCCATAAGACAGCGCAATATGCTGAAGCCGCAGCATTACGGTATGCTTTAGAAAAGGCAGACCTTATTAAACCCACACTAATCTGCACAGATAGTGACTACTGTAAAAGAGGATATAACCAAGATCTAGTTTTCTGGGATCAAACAAATTTTACCAATCATAAGGGCAAAGCCATAAAACATAAGTCATTGTGGGAAGATATTCTCCGTTCGAGAATGGAGGAAAAAAATTGTCAGGTGATTCATGTAAACGGGCATACCACTGGGACAGTACACTCATGAGGAAACAGCCTTGCAGACGAACAAGCGTAACGTTCGGTCTGCATGACACCCCCTCGAGAGGGGCCTGCCAATGTTAATGTAATCACTAGGGCAGAACGGGCAGCTAATCAGGATCAGGAACTGATTCAGCTATTAGACCCGACAAAAGAGAATCCACCAGGATATCCACCAAAGTACTTTTACTCGGAAACCCCTATTGTACTAGTTAAGTTGCCCAAGGGAAACCGAGAGGTACCCCCAAGACACAAATGAGAACAGCTTGTAAAACGCTCACGAGGGCATAAGTCAAGCACATTGTGGTGCCAGAACAACATTCTGCAAATTGACTCCCTTATATTGGTGGCCAGGCATGCTTAAAGCCTGTAAAACATACGTGGCAAACTGTGAGCCATGCTATTTATCTAATAAGTCATCATTGGCTAATATTATCTAATAAACCACCACCATTAGCTCCTGTGAAAGCTGATGAGCCAATGGGATAATTCTTTATTGACTTTATTGGACTACTTTCCCCATCTGTGCTGGACATTCTCTGTAATTCTCTGTATGGAACGTCGTGAGCTTGTGGAGGCAGAACAAATTTGTACAAAGTCAAGTAAGAAGCACAAGCATGAATTCCAGAGGCTGAATTGTTAATACGATCGCAAAATACTGCGGATGCTGGAAATCCGAAATAACAACAGAAAACGCTGGAAAAACTCAGCAGGCCAGGCAACATCCGTGGAGAGAGAAACAGAGTTAATGTTTCATGTCGAAGACCCTTCGTCAGAACTGAGTAAAAACAGCACCTCATCTTCCGATTAGGCACTTTACAGCCTTATATCGAGTTCAACAATTTCAGGTCATAACCTCGGCCCCTATCATATTTTTATATATTTTTTATCCACACTTTTGGGTTGTGCCTTTTCCTTTTTTTTTCTCTCTCCCACATGGCAGCTGTCTTTCACTCTGCCAGCGCATTTCACACTTCGTCTAGAGCCATCCTTTGTCTCTTTACCTGTCCTATTACCATCTCGTCTCGCCTTGAATATCTCTTAATGTCTCTTCACCTCTCAGACCTTCCCTTTTGTTCTTTCATCCCCTCCCCCATTTCCCAGCCCCCAAACTTGCTTTTTAATCTGTTTCATTTCCTGCTTTTTTCCAGTTCTGACGAAAGGTCTTCGACATGAAACATTAACTCTGTTTCTCTCTCCACGGATGTTGCCTGGCCTGCTGATTTTTTCCACCATTTTCTGTTGTTATTAAGGCTGAATTGTTAATGCTGGTTGAACAGGTCCTCAAACATAAAGGAGCGTGAAGGAGTAACCAGTTACGGGAGGACATGTAATAACGCAAAGGCAAATTAATTGATCGAGTCCTCCCGAAGGGTTGGAGAAAATCACCAGTCAGACATAACACTACAACATGGCAGCACTGATTTTCGGAGCCGGCATTACCTTGAAGAAGGCTCCCGACTGGAAGCCCCAGGATCGGTGAATTTACCTTTTAAAGTCAAGGAAGCTTCTAAGACTCCAAAAAAAAAGTACACAGGATTACGCTAAATGTGTATCAATGATTTGAATAGAGTGGCAAAGCCTAGAGTCCAATGCTTACAGACAAAAGGACCGTCTGAGTCGTCGATGCTCACCCTAATCATTGGACAGTACAACCCCATGCATCGCCATCCTGAATTGTTGGTAATAACAATGGCCCAGAAATTCGGGTCTCCACGGGTGAGTACGCATGGGGTGCTCATTCGTAGGCCCGATGGAAGTGCCGGTTTCCTGCATGCACTGCGCATGCGCGGGAAACCGGCACTTCCGTTCCTCTGAACCAAGGGGTTCAGAGGTCGAACGCGTACGCGGGAGAGGCAGCACGTGCACATTGAACTTCGTTTTTTTTTAACAGGTTTTCCCGGGAGGGTAAGTCTCCAGAAGTTAGACATGTAAAAAGCAGGCCTGCTTTTTACAAGGTAAGTGGTGAATTAATTAAAATTAAAACATTTTTTCCACAGGTTTATTATTTTTAAATACTTTAAAGCAAGGTAAGTTTATTTTTAGCCCCGTTACAAAATTTAAAAAAATGTAAAAAATTTAAATTATTGTTTAAAATAGTTATTTCATGTAATTTATAGTTTATTTAAAAAATGTGATTTAAAAAAAAAATTATTTGAAGATTTAGTGTTGTTTTGGGGCCGTAGTATTTATAAGTCTTGACAGCACTTCCTGTCAGGCTTATGAATGGAGCATTCCCTGCTCCGATTGGCTCCCCATGGCCCACGTGATCCCAGGGGACGCATCGAACTAACTGCGCCCCTGGGATATGCAAGTACTGCGCGCCGGCAGCTGGAGCAGGCCCAGGATCGGAATCCCACGGGGGCCCAGAGCTCAACGGCCGGCGCGCAAGGTAAGTGCAGATCGGGGGCTTGCACCCGCGGGACGCCCCCGACCTGAATTTCTGGGTCAATGCCTGGGAGGCAAAAGACTCTGTAGCTAATTTTGGGGGAAACCTGGGGAAATCCCCCTCCCTCCCCCACTCTCTCTCTCTCTAGAGCCAGTGCAGACTCGATGGGCCCAATAGCCTCTTTCTGTGCTGTGCTATTCTAGGATTCTATGATTAATGCTATCAGGCAAGCTAGGAATAACTCAGTCCAACAAGCCAAGTATCTCCACTTTGCAACAGGTTCCATGAAGCGCAACAGAAAGGAATACAAAAAGAAAATACTGCAGATGCTGGAAATCTGAAATAAAAACAGAAAATGCTGGAGATACTCAGCAGGTCAGGCAGCATCTGTGAAGAGAGAAACAGGTCGATGACCTTTCGTCAGAACCGGAAAAAACCAGGAAATGGATCAGACTTTTAAGCAAGTGTAGGAGCTGGGAAAGGGGGGAGGGGATGAAAGAACAAAAGGGAAGGTCTGTGATAGGATGGAAGGCGGAAGAGGTTAAGAGACATTGAGAGATATTCAAGGCAAAAGGAGATGGTAATGGGACAGGTTAAGAAACAACAGAAAGGAATAGTTGATGTGAGCGCAGTTGCAGACTGGGATTTGCAGACTGCCTTCAGTACTGTCCAAATAGCCTTAATACTCAGACATAGAATCATGGAAATTTACGGCACAGAAGGAGGCCATTCGGCCCATCTTGTCCGTGCCAGCCAACAAAGAGCCATCCACCCTAATCCCAATACCAGCTCTTGGTCAGTAGCCCGGTAGGTTACGGCACTTCAAGGGCATATCCAAGTACTTTTTAAACGTGATGAGGGTTTCTGCCTCTACCACCCTTTCAGGCAATGAGTTCCAGACCCCCACCACCCTCTAGGTGAAAACATTTCTCCTCAACTCCCCTCTAAACCTACATCCCCGCCAAACGAACATTTTCTACCCAGCATTAAATGGGCGTGAAGAATTATTATCGATGGTCTGATTATCAGTCCCTAGAATCATTAAATGGGGGGCTGGTGTTGATTTCCAAAAGGAAAGCGGGTAATTAAAAGAAGAAATTACACAATTAAATGTTTCCACCAAACAGCACGGTGGGGAGCAGCCTCGCCACACGGGACTGCAGCGGTTCAAGAAGGAGGCCCACCACCGCCTTCTCAAGGGCAACTAGGGATGGGCAATAAACGCCGAGAAGTAATAAAAGAAAAATATTAAAAATGAGTTTTGACGGGACTTGTAAGTTCTTTGTCGCTGAGGTTTTGCATTGGCTGCTGATTTTTCTTACGCTGGCAAACAGCAAAGCAGTGTATCAGAGGATCTTAACTGCTCGGTGGCTGTGTCCGGTTTTATTGCGCATTCCTTGCAGCTTTAGCGACAGCCACCTCCACTCGGTTTTTACACTTTCGCACCATGAACGATTCACTGACTATTGTCGAGCAATATGAATTTGAATGATTAAAATCTCACTGCTGCTTTACCAGAAATGGGTTCGCCCCCACCCCACAACCCCCCTTGACCTGTTCATCTAAAATCTGGGATCAACCTAAATCAAAATTGTTAAGTCTGTGAATGATTGAGACACGGACTAGCAGGAGAGAAAACAAAACGATCTTTACTGGTGGAAGGTATAAACGAATCTAACCAACAGAGGCTCTCTAGCGCCTTTTATACAGGGGTGGTCACTGCCGGTATTGCAGTCTGAGACCAGTTATTCTCTTAAAGGTACATACACAACAAAAATGTAAAGAAAGAAACTTTGAACTTTGCAGAGGATGGAAGTGAATACTTCTTCTCTTCGCCATTCACAAGTTGGCAGAAGTGCTGAGTGCAATATATATAAGTATGGATTACATTACTTTGAAATTGCTTCATTACATATAAAGACGCAGCAAGTTGATATCAAAGGGAATGTCTCACGGCCGTGTGTAGTTTATGTAACTTGCTAAATATAAATGATGCCATGTTTTTATTAGTTGGCTATTTTCCTCCATTGTTCGGGCTGGGCTAAAATTCCTGAGTTAGGATTTCAGAGACGAGGTCAGCGCCCTTGCTCAGATCTTTGATGGAGAAGCATGATATATGTATTTCCTGTGGCGAAACTACCCCTCGCTTGAAACCCTTTCATCAATACAAGGATCTGTCATTTAACCTACTGTCCCATTTAAATTTCCAAATCAAGCACACACATGCCTGTATAAGTGGGTCGTTTCTACATTTACCACCAGTGCAAAAAAAAAATCCCAGCAAGAAATTCTCTCACTTGTTCTCAGTCGCCGCTCTGTTTCTTTCTCTTTCATCATTTTAATCACTGTTGCAACTCAATTATTGCCCTACTTTTGTGGAACTTTTTCCACTGCAAGTCTGTTAAGTTAGTGTGTTTTATTCTGGGTAAGGAGAATTCGATGCAACATTTCTTTCCGGGTTTTAGTTAACTATTTTTTTTCCCCCTGTTGGACTTCAAACTTTCGCAAATTATTGATGTATTCTAGTATACTGGCAACATTTTAAATAAAGATGCCATTTTTTTTGTTGCTGCTGATTTTGACTATTAATCTACGGCCGGTACTAAGTTTGCAATGTCACTCCAAGCCCTCCCGAACCTTTCAGATTGCAGCGGCAATAACTTAAAGCAACATGTTAAACTGCCAAAATGCATTGTTCACCAGTTCTTCAGATTTCACAGTGACTCCTATTTTCTGTCAGAAAGTCAGCACCTCCACCACATTCCTCCCCTTTCCCAGCCTAGCGTGTACTGATGTATCTGTTACTGGTCAAGTCCATTGCCAGGTAAAGTGACTTTGACTCTGCTTAAAGATTAAACAGAGCTATTAGGAGTGAAAGTGAGCCCCACCTTGGATGGCTGGGCTGTAGCACAAGCGAGGTGGGTTGAAACACCCTGCTCATGAATGATGTGGCATTCATCACTAAAAGGCCTGGTTCGCCCTCTAACACAGACCAGAGCCGTAACAGACCGTTACAGATTAAAGCAACGCCGCCAACTCTGATAGCTTCCATGGCACCGGCAGTGGGAGTAAACCTGTAGCCCACGTGACTCGCCCACCAAGCATGGGTTGAAAAACCTCTGTGGAAAAACAGGGTGGTCTTGGAGTGTATCAGCACATAAACTAGTGCTTAATATTATTATGTCGTTACTCAAAAAGTCCTTCTCTTGCAAGATCACATAATCTTCGTGGGACAGGCTCGTTGGACCAGATGGTCTTTACCTGTCTTTATTATTAAGTAAAGATTGCAGACTCTTTAAAGGAAGAAAAATGTGGGATAATGAGATTAGATGCGCTACATATTTTCAGCTGATATATAAAGTGATGTTCGAGCAGTTGACCTTCATGGTGATCAGCGAAGCTGGTGGTTGGGTTTAACTGATTAACATCGCAATAAAATATTTCAACAATTGGAAGGTTACTCTAAGTCGGTCACTAATATCTTCTGGTGAATAAAGTGAAAGGATTAGGAACTTGCACCAATTAACTTTACAGTAACTTATATTCTAAGCAATAGGCAAGGTTAGAGGAATCTATTATGTTGCATTATCTCGCACTACTCAAAATATCTTTATATACTAGATGGTCTTCCATGGCACTACCCGTGGCGAGTGAAGATCAAGTGTAGCCTTCAGGTCAAAGGAGGTCAAAGGACGGATATAATTGGACTAAGGTGTGCAGACATAATTCGGTCCCCATTTTAAAGGCATACATTTTGTCCTTTTTTTATATATATAATACTTTGACAAAGCTTACAGCCATTTGGGAAGCAGAGAAGATGAGTTGATTGCAGCGTAGCGGTTTCACTGCAGTACAGGCTGAGGAGCTGGGAGAGGAAAAACTAGGCACTACAGCACCAATACTGGTGGAAGGGTGTAATTGCAGCGTGACAAGTTTACATAGGAAGTATCCATTACATATGTGGATATAGGAACATACATAAGAATGTACGTATTCCTATGACAGAGGAATATGACAGAGAATGATATAGAAATTCAGAATGGGAAAAGTTGAAACAGGAAATGCACACAGACATAAGGGCCCGGATTTTGCGGTCGGTATGGCGGCGAACTCTCTAAGTATGATGTCATACCTCCTTTGAAATCCACCGCAAGTTTACTTAGGCGCGAAATCCGGAATTTGTGGTCTGTCAATGTACTCGTTGACAGACCATCCATGCGGGCCACGAAAAAGCAATTGCTGGTGCAGAGTTGGGCTATTTTCCCACTGACTGGCCATCAATTGTTATGGTTGATGCAAGCAGGCAAGGGGCCTGTTTGCATCAGCGTAAGAGGATTTTTTTTTTCAGGCCTGGTTGAAACATTTTCATGTCGGAAATTCTACACATACACTGTATCAAATGAGTTTCTGCAAATATTGGCCCGGATTAGAGTTTTAATGATGTTGAAAACTATTATCAAAAAATTACACTTTTAGTGAGGTTGGTGGAATGAAGCTAAATATGATTAAAATTTCAATTCTGTAAATTGTAATTAGATTAGATTTTGGGATTCCATTACATCTCATGATAGGATTCCCTTCGGAAATGATTAAACTCAAATTCTGCTTTGTGATTGGAGGAAAGGGAAAGTCTTGCTTGACCAATCTTATTGAATTTTTTGAAGAGGTAAGAGAGTAGACCATGGTAATGCAGTAGATGTAATTTATCTAGATTTTCAAAAGGCCTTCAATAAGGTACCCCATAATAGACTGATAAACAAGGTCAGGGATTGCGGAGTCAGGGGGACAAGTAGCAGAATGGATTGATTGCTGGCTTCAGGGCATAAAGCAGAGAGTAGGAGTAAAGGGTAGCTATTCACAGTGGCAGAAGGTGGGTAGTGATGCTCCACAAGGATCAGTGCTGGGACCACTGCTGTTCACAATTTATATTAACAATTTAGATTTCAGAATCAAAAACACAATTTCTAAATTTGCAGATGACACCAAATTGGGGGGGAATAGTCAATACTGAGAAGGACTGCCACAAGTTAGAGGAGGACCTTAATAAACTTGCAGAATGGGCATATAATTGGCAAATGAGCTATTACATTTTGGTAGGAAGAGTAGGGAGGTCACTTATCACTTGGAGGGTGCGAGTCTAGGTGGGGTAGAGGAACAAAGTGATCTCGGAGTACAAATACACAAATCACTAAAAGTTGCGACACAGGTTAGCAAGGCCATAAAAAAAGCAAACTAAGCACTAGGGTTTATTTCTAGAGGGACAGAATTGAAAAGTAGGGAAGTTATGCTAAACCTGTATTGAACCTTGGTTAGACCACACTTGGAGTACTGCGTACAGTTCTGGTCGCCATATTATAAAAAGGATATAGAGGCACTGGAGAGGGTGCAGAGAAGATTTACAAGGATGATACCAGAAATGCGAGGGTATACATATCAGGAAAGGATGAACAGGCTGGGTCTCTTTTCTCTTGAAAAAAGAAGGCTGAGCGGTGACCTAATAGAGGTTTTTAAAATTATCAAAAATTTTGATAGAGTGGATACAGAGAGAATGTTTCCACTTGTGGGGAAGAGCATAACTAGAGGCCATCAATATAAGATAGTCACCAAGAAATTAAATAGGGAATTCAGAAGAAACTTCTTTACCCAGAGAGTGATGAGAATGTGGAACTCGCTGCCACAGGGAGTGGTTGAAGCGAATAGTATCGATGCATTTAAGGGGAGACTGGACAAGCTTATGAGGGAGCAGGGAATGGAGGGTTAAGCTGATAGAGTTAGATGAGGAAAGACGGGAGGATGCTCGAGTGGAGCATAAACGCCGGCATGGACTAGTTGGGCCGAATGGCCTGTTTCTGTGCCGTATATCCGATATAATCCTATGAGCGGGCCCAGGTGATCCCGGGTACGGTTCCACACTGCCTGCGCCCCTGGGATCCGCGGCCCGTTATGCTGCCCTCCGCCTCAAGGCCTCAGACCGTAAGTTTCCGCAGCCTGGCCGCCAGCAGGTCGGCGCGTAATTCTTTCGTGGGTCGGGGGCGTACTCCGGAGGTACCCGTCCCACCGCAATTTCTGGCCCAAGGACTTTAATATTATTATAAAATATCGCTCATAAAAATCATGAGATCAGTAGAAATTACAATAAAAAAAAATAGTATTACCACAAAGAAAAAAAAGCTCAAATAATGGACAATAAGCTGTCAGGGAGTTATCAGTTACAGATGTGTTATGTAGAATCTATTCTGATAGAGGGGATAAAAAGAACCAGGTTCAATCGCTCCAGAAAACTGACAATTTAATATCTAAAATGACGATTGAAAGTGAAATCATCAAAATGATAGAATAAAATATGAGTGACTGGCGAAAAGTGATCATTCCATCCTTATTTTAACCACCACTTGAGAGTCTTGCTGTAATTCCAGTTATTAATCTATATGAAGCGTACACACGCTTGGTTAACAATCATTCAAAGATGTAAAAGCAGTAGTGATACTGATAGATATTTATATAGAGAGGAAATAAATACTCTTTTCAGAACTAGAAACGAGAAACGTAAGAAATAGGAGCAGGAGCCGGCCAAAGGGCCCCTCAAGCCTGCTCCGCCATTCAATAAGATCATGGCTGACCTTCAACATCAACTCCACTTTCCCACCCGACCCCCGTATCCCTTGATTCCCTTATTGGCCTAAAAGGAAAACTGGACAAGATTTTATTCTTAGTGTGCATCGTCATTACAAGCGCTAATTTGTAGCACAAAAGCAAAATGCTGCAGATGCTGGAAATCTGAAATAAAAACAGAAGATGCTGGAAATACTCAGCAGGTCAGGCAGCATCTGTGGAAAGAGAAACTGAGTTAACGTTTCAGGTCGATGACCCTTCGTCAGAACTGGAAAAAGCTGGAGATGGAACGGGTTTTTAAGCAAGTGCAGGGACGGGGAAAGGGGGGAGGGGAGGAAAGAACAAAAGGGAAGGTCTGTGATAGGATGGAAGGTAGGAGAGATTAAGAGACATTAAGAGAGATTAAGAGATGGTGCAAGGCAAAAGGAGATGGTAATGGGACATGTTAAGAAGCATCAAGCTTCTAAAGGTTAGTTTCCTACTTTTTTTCTATCAGTTTTCTCCTCTTCATCTCCTGAAGGTGTCGACTCCTTCCTCGGTGCAGTTTCACAAGTGCCTGTCACTCCCTGCTATCTCTCCCAAGTACCTGTTCTTCATGTGTGAGCCTTTACAGTGAGCGTTGGAAAGCTATTCAACTGCAGGGGGCATTCGTGGCCATACCTGTACGGGCTCCTCGCTCAGCGTAACATCCATTCACTTCTAGTAAGGGTCACAAGCTAAGGATAATGGGGTAGAAATAGGTCTCCGTTGCGCCTATTTTCCAGGTGGAAAACAGGGGGGGGCAAAGACGAACAATTTCGCAGGGCGTATGCCCCAATACCCCAGAAATGCATGAAAAACATCCACCGCCATATTGGCCTGGTAAGATTTTCAGGCGTCCAGGGTGGCTGCCTAAAACAGGCTGTTGGCCCCTGGCCTATAAGAGGCTGAATGTCTGTTTTAGGACCCCTGCAGGAAATTGGACTGCCCGGGGCAGAGCCGGCGCCGGTATGAGGCGAGATTGAGTCGATTAGGCTTATATTCACTAGAGTTCAGAAGAATGAGAGGGGATCTCATTGAAACTTATAAAATTCTAACAGGACTAGACAGACTAGATGCAGGAAGGATGTTCCCGATGGCGGGGGAGTCCAGAACCAGGGGTCACAGTCTAAGGATAAGGGGTAAGCCATTTAGGACTGAGATGAGGAGGAATTTCTTCACCCAGAGAGTGGTGAACCTGTGGAATTCTCTACCACAGAAGGCAGTTGAGGCCAATTCATTAAATATATTCAAGAAGGAGTTAGATATATTTCTTAAGGCTAAAGGTGTAGTGTATGTACCTTTAAGAGGAACTATGTTTTTGAAGCCCCTGTCTACTGTAGTACCAGTAGTGACCACTCGGGTATATAAGCCTGTATAGCATCTTGTGTAGTTAGTTCACCTCCAGACTTTGTTCAGTAAACACTTGTTAAATCAACTCCTGCATTCCGTGTCTCCATTAACACACGGATCTAACAGTGGCGACGAGTTAGAAACGAACTTACCTGCAATTCGGCAGCACCTCAAGGAGATCGATTCCTCAGACGAAGGTCGAAGCCAGAAGCAAGAAAAAAAAAACTGTGGTTTCACCAGCTAAACGGGCTGGTGGCAGGTAGTGCACTGATCCTTCCTGGGCTGCGGCGGGCTAGAGCTCGATCGGGTGGCTCTGCAACGGGGCCGGGCAGCGAATCGGGAAGCAGAAGCAAAGAGAGAGAGAGGGTGGAGCAGTCAGGGCGCGGCCGGTGCTGCAAAGCAGGTCAGCGTTCAGACCGAGCAGAGGGAGGGGAAAGTCCCAGATGGTCCGCTCCACAACGGGAACGGTTCTCCAAGTAACGGAGAAACTATTGAAGCGATATATAAAAAATATATATATATATATATATAAATACCGCGAAAAGCTGCAGGTCGCAACGGGAACCACGGAGAGCAGCAGCGGCAGCGGCGGGAAAGCGCGGGAGGCGCCATCTTAACTCGGCGGGGAAGAAAGAAAAGCGCGGGAGGTGCCATTTTGATTCTTCGGGGACGGAGGAAAAGCGCGGGAAGCGCCATTTTAGATTTTCAAGATGCCGAAGACCGGCAATATTACTGCTTTCGATAGTGATATAGAAGATTGGACCACATATGTGGAAAGAGTGGAGGTATATTGCAAGGCGAATGAAGTAACGAATGATAAAAAGGCATCGGTACTTCTAAATCTGATGGGCGCAAGGACATACGGGCTGTTACGAAACTTGATCACTCCAGCCAAACTGATGGACAAGAATTTTAAGGAGATTGTTGATACCTTACAGGAGCACTTAAACCCAACACCGCTGCTGATAGCAGAACGATTCAAATTCTTCAGGAGGAATCAGCACAAGAATGAAAGTAACGCTGATTACCTCACCGAATTACGAAAGCTGTCAAAGCACTGCCAATTCGGGGCAGGACTGGCAGATTCTCTACGAGACAAATTCGTCTGCGGTCTCCTAAGCGAAGGAACACAGAAAAGACTACTTTCTGAGAAAGATTTGACACTGGACAAGGCTTTCAGTGTGGCTGTATCATACGAAGCAGCAGCAAGAGGAGCTGCAGAGATACAGCAAAAGCCACAGGACTTCGGCACCCATGAAATGACACGGGGTTTCGAGAGATGTTATCGCTGCGGCAGATCCACCCATGACCAGAAGGACTGCTGGTTCAAGGACAAAGCATGCAGGCAATGCGGAAAGATGGGACACATTGCACGTGTATGCAGATCTGGAAAGAAATCCGCTGACAGTAAAAAGGTCAATAACGAAAAGTACAGAAAGGTACAAATGATGACGGACAGTAGCTCCGAATACCAGAAGAGCGATAGCGACTCCGGAAATAAGAGACTAAGCTGTCTCAAATTACATAATGTAATTGCCAAAGAAGATTACCAGACCATTTGGGTTACCCTCACGATAGCGGGGTCCCCAGTCAAAATGGAGCTAGATACAGGATCAGCTCTGACCGTCATGAGTCGACGGGATTACGAGGGGCTATTTCCGCATATACCTTTGAAAGACACATCCATTATTTTGAAGACATATACGGGGCAGAAAGTATACCCCAGAGGGAAAATAAGGGTGCCTGTTGTATACAACGGCAAGGAAATACAGAAGTTGTATTTATACGTTCTGCAAGATGGTGGTCCACCGTTGTTGGGACATGAATGGATCAGAAAGATACGTTTAGACTGGCACTCCATTCAGGCACTGACGGTGACCAGTAAGAAAAAAAACGATGATGACGTCATACCTGGACGATTAAAAGAAATCTTGGCTAACGCCAAAGAAGTGTTTCAACAGGAACTAGGAACCCTGAAAGCGCCACTGCCTCAATAAAAGTGGAAGATGTGGCAATTCCCAAGTTTTTTAAGGCAAGGCCAGTGCCATACGCAATTCGTCCAGCCGTCGAGGCAGAGCTGGAGAATTTGGAAAAAGCAGGCGTGTTATCCAAGGTAGATTGGAGCGAGTGGGCAACACCCATCGTCCCGGTCATGAAGAAAACGTTGAATAATGATAAATCTGAAGAACAGAGAAAAGTTCGCATCTGTGGGGACTTCAAGGTGACTGTAAACCCGATTCTTCACACGGTACAGTATCCTCTTCCGAGGATAGAAGATATTTTCGCCTCACTATCCGGAGGGAAACGTTTCACCAAAATTGACTTAGCACAGGCATATCTACAGATGGAGGTTGAGGAGGCCTCTAAAAAGTATCTCATGATAAACACACACAAAGGCCTGTACCAGTACAATCGACTGGTTTTCGGAGTGGCATCAGCTCCGGCTATCTGGCAAAGAGCTATGGAGCAAGTCCTGCAAGGGATTCCGGGGACTCAATGCTACCTAGACGACATCCTTGTAACAGGAGAAAACGACAACGAGCACCTTGCCAACTTGGAGCAGGTGCTCACAAGGCTGAGAGAACGGGGCCTACGAGCAAATCGCCCCAAGTGCGAATTTTTCCAGAAACAAATATCATATTGTGGCTATGTCATTAACGAAGAAGGGTTGCATAAGTCACCTGAAAAAATTGAAGCGGTCGTAAAGGCCTCAGCGCCTGAAAATGTCTCACAATTAAGGTCGTTCCTGGGATTAGTAAATTACTATCATAAATTTTTACCAAACTTGTCGACGGTTCTGCACCCTCTTAACGCACTGCTACAAACGGGAGTAGTTTGGAAATGGAGCGAAGACTGTAAACGTGCCTTCCATAAATGCAAAAGCTTGATCACGTCCAGGGAAGTGTTGGCTCATTACAACCCATCACTGCCAATCAGACTGGCGTGCGATGCATCCCCTTACGGCGTGGGAGCGGTATTATCGCATAGATTCCCTGATGGCTCGGAGCGGCCGATAGCTTTTGTGTCATGCTCATTGAACTCAGCTGAGCGTAACTATGCCCAAATCGACAGGGAGGCACTCAGCCTGGTGTGGGGGGTGAAGAAATTCAACCATTACCTACACGGACAAAAATTTACCTTGTTGACTGACCATCAACCCCTCGTCTCCATATTCAACCCTAAAAAGGGCGTTCCCATTATGACAGCGCAAAGGCTACAGAGGTGGTCCCTTTTCCTAGGGGCACACCAATATGACATAGAATACAAAGGAACAAAACAGCATGGGAATGCTGACGGGTTATCGCGCCTACCGTTGCCAACGGTGGAAGAGGCGCCTACAGTGGACCCAGTGGAGATGTTCCACTCGACCACAGTGGAATGTCTACCGGTGACAAATTCTACCATTGAAAAGGAAACGCGAAATGACCCGACTCTCTCACGAGTCTACGATTTAACGGTGAAGGGATGGCCAGCACATGGCGAACCACTGTTGCCAGCATTCTCGCAAAGAAGAGAACAGCTGTCAGTGTGCTGAGGAACCTTGATGTGTGGATCCAGAGTGGTGATTCCACCCAAACTCAAGGATAGAGTGCTAAAGGAGCTTCACGAGGGGCATCTGGGTGGAGTGAAAATGAAGAACTTAGCCAGAGCGTTTGTGTGGTGGCCAGGTATCGATGGAGACATCGAAGAAATGACCAAGAGCTGTCTAGGATGCCAGAAGGTCCAAAACGCCCCACCACAAGCCCCTCTACATCCATGGGAGTGGCCCTCATCTCCATGGCAAAGGGTACATATCGACTTTGCTGGTCCATTTATGGACTCAATGTTCTTAATCGCGGTGGATGCACACTCCAAGTGGCCGGAGGTAATAAAGATGTCCTCCACCACCACGGAAAAAACCATCACAGTATTAAGGACCATATTTGCCAGGAATGGGCTGCCGCAATTTGTGTCCGAAGAATTCAGGAAGTTCTTAAAAAACAATGGGGTTAAGCACTACACGTCCGCCCCATACCATCCCGCCACCAATGGATTGGCTGAAAGGTTTGTCCAGACCTTCAAGAAGGCCATAAAGGCCATGGGTAATGAAGACATAAATCTACAACATAAGGTAGATAACTTCTTGTTTGCGTACAGGAATGCAACACATGTGGTTACAAACCAAACCCCTGCCATGATGTTTTTCAATAGAAGCCTAAGATGCCGGCTGGATTTGGTCAAGCCAAACGTCAGAAGGGACATAGAGAACCGGCAATTTCAAAGCATGAATGAAAGGCCAACTAGAACCTTCCAGATAGGTCAACCAGTTTTGGCCCGGGACTACCGTACCGAGAAATGGCAGCCTGGAACTATTTGCACATGACTAGGACTGCTGGTGTATACCGTGGACATTGGAGAAAGCATAATAAGGCACCATGCTGACCAGATCATAGAGTCATCCGAAAAAGGACAACCTACACCACAACTCTATACGCCTAGTGATGAAGCAGAGATACCCATAGTATCTACCTCCGATCCGGTGATACTGGAACCAGATGAACCCGACACTGGCATTGAAGCCGAATCGACCTTGCCAAAAGAACCTACTACACCACCGAGGCGTTATCCGGACCGAGTCAGGAAGCCTCCAGAGAGACTGAATTTGTAATTGATTAACTTCAGCAAATGTGTATATTATTGTTCTTGTAAAAATGTTATGTACTATTTATCTAAAAGGGGAGGAATTGTAGTGTATGTACCTTTAAGAGGAACTATGTTTTTGAAGCCCCTGTATACTGTAGTACCAGTAGTGACCACTCGGGTATATAAGCCTGTATAGTGTCTTGTGAAGTTAGTTCACCTCCAGACTTTGTTCAGTAAACACTTGTTAAATCAACTCCTGCATTCCGTGTCTCCATTAACACACGGATCTAACAAAAGGGATCAAGGGATATGGGGAGAAAGCAGGGACAGGGTACTGAATTTGGATGATCAGCCATGATCTCCTTAAATGGCGGAACAGGCTCGAGGGGCCGAATGGCCTACTCCTGCTCCTATCTTCTATGTTTCTATATTTCTATGTATCCTGCAAGCAGGATGGTCACCCCTTATGATAACAGCTGAAGAAATACAGCCACGGTTAAGATTATAGTGTAAAGTTAAAAAAAAATTAAAGAAATACATGAGCAGGTAAAATAATTAATGCAATTTTGACTCTTACTGAATCAGGGAGCTATCCTATATCCTGTATTCCTTACCACAAGAAGATTTACTATGAGCAAAAAGTTCTCTGCGCGCGATGGGTTTAGCTGCAAAAAAAATCCAAAATCAGAGGTGATGCACCTTTGCTGGGCTCCACTTCAATGTATGCATCTCTGAAGATGATGGCCAATTGTATGTGAACACGCACGTTTCCAATTTGAATTAGATTACTATAATATTTATAACTTATAGACCTCTCCCTCCCATGCCTAGTGACAAAAGCACGATAAATAGAAGCTAGGCCCATTGTTGTTATGGTTTAAATTCACATGCACATGTCAAGTGGCAATTGGAGTACATGTCAAGCAGTATATATAAATATTTATGTTTTAGCCACAATTCAATTCATTCTGGAGATTTACAGTTAGTTTTCCACATTCCTAACTCAGGTTACGTACTATGGTTCAATTTAATCATTTTCAGACAATTTCCTTTAGTAAGTTTTTTTGGAACTATCTTCTTCATCTTCGAGTGTCAGCCAATGGCTCAGTGGGCAGCACTCTCGCCCCTGAGTCAGTAGAATGCGGGGTTCAAGCCCCACTCCAGAGACTTGAGCACAGACTCTCGACTGACTCTCCAGTGCAGTACTGAGGGAGTGCTACACAGTCGGAGGTGCCGTCTTTCAGTTGTGATGTTAAACTGAGGCCCCGTCTGCTCTCTCAGGTGGATGTAAAAGATCCCATGGCACTATTCAAAGAAGAGCAGGGGAGTTCTGCCCTGTGTCCTGGTCAACATTTATCACTCAGCCAACACTAATGAAAAGCAGATTATCCGGTAATTTATTTCATTGCTGTTTGTGGGAGCTTGCTGTGCGCAATTTGGCTGCCACATTTATTATATTACAACAGTGTTGACACTTCAACAGTACTTCACTGGCAGTAAAGTGGTTTGGGACGTCCTGAGGTTGTGAAAGGTGCTATAGAAATGCAGGACATTCTTTCTTTCTTCTTTTTTAAATTCAGTTATGTAAAAAGTAAATTCCCGTAAAAGATTTAATGGGCTGTATTTTGCGACCCCTACGCGTACGAGATGCGTACGTGCCCATAGGGGCTGCGCAAATTCCGGGTTTAGGCATGTGAAGCATGTGAAATTCAGCGGGAGGTTAGCGGCGGCGGTAACCATTAGTGCCCCACAGTGCTGCGCCGCCGGCGATGGCGTAATTGCCATGTGCAGCGCCCCGCTCGCGCCCTGGCCGCGATCTTTGGTAGTGCCCCCTGACTTACCGCCGGACACTATGTCCGACGGGGTCAGGGGGGCCTACCTGCGGCCGGGGCAGCGCTATTTAAAGGCGATGTGCTGGGCGGCCATTTTTGTTGCTGGCCGCCTGCCAGCACCTGCCCCTGCTGCCGTCCCCGGCCTCCTGACCCGCCCCGCCGCGGAGTGCCGGCTGCGCTTCATCAGCCTGGCACTTCTCTTGAGTGCCGGGCTCTTTTGCCGGCACTCCCGATCCCCGGTGGCCCAGCTGGGCCCCGGGTCACGCCTCGCAAGGCCCCTCCCGTTTGAGAAGGGGAGGAAAGCCTGCAATACCACAGCGCGACGTGCCGCAGTGCGTGGAACTGCGGCATGTAGCACCACGATATTGCCTCGCAGCGCCCCAAGAGGGAGGCGAGGCATTTCCAGTAGCGCCCCGCTTCCCTCTTGGGGCGCTCCCGCTCAATTTCGGCTGCGGGTAATTCTTCCTGGGCGCTAAAAGTAGCGCCACAAAGGGGGCACGACTCAATTTTTCCCCCATAATTACATTTTTGTTTAAAATATTTAATTAAATGGCATTTTAATTAATTTTAAATATGTAATTTAAAATATATATATTTAATGTGTTCTTGTATTTTTTAAGTGATTCCCATTCATATTTATGGGGATTCCGTACGTACGGAACTCCCATAAGTATGAATGGGGATTCCCTTCTTTTACTGGTTGGGCCGGCCCACGTGATCCCAGGGGTGCCTGCGAACCGTGTGCGCCCCTGGGATATGGGGACCCCTGCCCGCACGGACCAGGAGAGGCCCAGGAGCGCGAGTCTCCGTACCTCCCGGGCCACCAGGTAAACGCGTAGATTTTTTACAAGTCGGAGGCGGCCGCCCGCGGGGAAGCCTCCGACTGCAAATTTTGGGCCAATATTTTTTTAACTATGTAAGGCTGGTTGACTTTTAGCAAACTTTGGCAGGGGAATTTATAATGGGGAACAAAGAAATGGCTGACCAATTAAATACATATTTTGGTTCTGCCTTCACAAAGGAGGACACAAATAACCTCCCAGAAATGTCGGGGAACATAGGGTCTGATGAAAGGGAGGAACTGAAAGAAATCAGTATTTGTAGGGAAATGATGTTAAGGAAATTGATGGGATTGAAGGCCGATAAATCCCCAGGGCCTGATAATCTACATCCTAGGGTACTTAAGGAAGTGGCCCTAGAAATAGTAGATGCATTGCTGATCATCTTCCAACATTCGATGGAATCTGGAACAGTACCCATGGATTGGAGGGTAGCTAATGTTACCCCACTATTCAAAAAAGGTGGTAGAGAGAAAATGGGGAATTACAGACCGGTAAGCCTGACATCGGTAGTGGGGAAAATGCTAGAGTCCATTATAAAAGATGTAATAGCAGAGCACTTGGAAAACAGTGACAGGATCGGACAAAGTCAACATGGATTTACAAAGGGTAAATCGTGCTTGACTAATCTACTGGAATTTTTTGAGGATGTAACTGGTAAAATAGATAAGGGAGAACCAGTGGATGTGGTGTATTTGGACTTTCAGAGGCTTTCGATAAGGTCCCACGTAAGAGATTAGCGTGTAAAGTTAAGGCACATGGGATTGGGGGCAAGGTACTGACTTGGATAGAGAACTGGTTGGCAGACAGAAAGCAAAGAGTTGGAATAAACGGGTCTTTTTCCGAGTGGCAGGCAGTGACTAGTGGGGTACCGCAGGGATCGGTCCTTGGACCCCAGCTATTCACAATATATATTAATGATCCAGACAAGGGAACTAGATGTAATATCTCCAAATTTGCAGACGACACAAAGCTGGGTGGGCGTGTGTGCTGTGAGGAGGATGCCGAGAAACTCCAGGATGATTTGGACAGGTTGGGTGATTGGGCAAAAGCATGGCAGATGCAATATAACGTGGATAAATGTGAGGTTATCCACTTTGGTGGCAAAAACAGGAAGGCAGATTATTATCTGAATGGCAATAGATTGGGAGAAGGGGAAGTGCAACGAGACCTGGGTGTCCTTGTGCACCAGTCGCTGAAGGTAAGCATGCAGGTGCAGCAGGCGGTTAAGAAGGCAAATGGTATGTTGGCCTTCGTAGCAAGAGGGTTTGAGTACAGGAACAAGGATGTCTTGCTACAGTTGTACAGGGCCTTGGTGAGACCACACCTTGAGTATTGTGTGCAGTTTTGGTCACCTTATCTGAGGAAGGATGTCCTTGCCATGGAAGGAGTTCAGCGAAGATTCACCAGGCTGATACCTGGGATGGCAGGAATGACGTATGAGGAGAGATTGGATCGATTGGGCTTGTACTCGCTGGAGTTAAGAAGAATGAGAGGGGATCTCATTGAAACTTATAAAATTCTGACAGGATTCGACAGACTAGATGCTGGAAGGATGTTCCCGATGGTCGGGGAGTCCAGAACCAGGGGTCACAGTCTAAGGATATGGGGTAAGCCATTTAGGACAGAAATTAGGAGGAATTTCTTCGCCCAGAGAGTGGTGAACCTGTGGAATTCTCTACCACAGAAGGCAGTAGAGGCCAATACATTAAATATATTCAAGAAGGAGTTGGATATATTTCTTAAGGCTAAAGGGATCAAGGGGTAGGGGGAGAAAGCAGGGACCGGGTACTGAATTTGGATGATCAGCCATGATCGCATTGAATGGCGGAACAGGCTCGAGGGGCCGAATGGCCTACTCCTGCTCCTATCTTCTATGTTTCTGTTTCTATGTTTCTATGTACAGTAACATTTTGTTATGTTGGACAGATATCCGACAGACCCCTATAGGGAACAACAACAACTTGCACTTATATAGCGCCTTTCACATAGGATAACCTTCCCAAGGCCCTTCACATGAGTGCAATCAGGTAAAAATTGACATCAAGGCAAAGAGGGGGGCTGTTAATGACTAAAATCTTGGTCAAATTTTTTGTCTTAAAATACTCCTGTGCAGTGCCTTAGGACATTTTACTATTAATATAGTTAAACTATTATATAGTTAAAGGCGCTATATAAATACAAGTTGTTGCTTTTGTTGTTAAAGAGGTAGGTCTGAAGGAGGGTCTTAAAGGAGGAGAGAGAGGCGGAGAGGTTTAGGGGGTAATTCCCAGCACTTAGGGCCGAGACGGCTGAAAGCACAGCTGCCTTTGGTGGGGCGAAGGGAGTGCGGGATATTCAAGAGGCCAGAGTTGGAGGGACGTAGAGTTCTTGAATTGTTTTAAGCAGCGTCTTAAAGGAAGAGAGCGAGGCGGAGAGGTTTAGGGGGAAATTTCCAGCTCTTAGGGCCGAGACGGCTGAAGGCACGGCCGCCAATGGTTGAGCGAAGGAAGTGGGGGGGGATGCACAAGAGGCCAGAATTCGCGGAGTGCCGAGATCTCGGATGGGTTGTAGGGCTTGAGGAGGTTACAAAGATAGGGAAGGCAAGGCCACGGAGGGATTTGAATACGAGTATGAGAATTTTAAAATCAAGGCGTTGGTGGACCGGAAGCCAATGAGCAGAGGGGTGATGGGTGAGCGGGACTTGGCGTGGGGGTTAAGATATGGGCTGCAGAGTTTTGGGTACAGTCTCCACCGAAAATATTGGCGAGGTTGGGGGTCACCATAAGAGCGGAGAAATAGGCTTCGGCCCACGGGAAAGTGGATTTTCATCCAGGACCCACACAGCAGCAGAATGAGGCTGAGACAACAACAGTGCACTGAAGGACAGTCAGAAACTCAGGAGCTGAGGGTGGATGGCAGAAAAAGTCACCCTGACACTTGACGGGCTGAGTAGCCGAGCAGAGTCGCAGCAGCCGAGTCTCACAGTGTAGTCCAGTCAAGGACCGTAGCCCAGATGGCAAAGGAATCCAGGAGTCCTGGGAAGTCAAATGTGAGCAGAGTTCCAGCCATTGAAAAACAAAGAACGAGCAGCGTCTGTGGCTGGGCAGTGGGCTCTGCACTGGGGGCTGCCAACCCCCCAGGAATGCCCTGGAGTCTCCAGGAATTAAAGGTTAATCTCCTGGACACGGCTGCGAGTAAACCCCGGGAGAAAAATCATAGGGCGCGTTAAAACATATGGTGTGTTTTTTTAAATTTTCATTTCTCATTTCATTTATTAGCTACTAGCTGGAGTGCCCGGCGGTGCCGAGGCTTTTTCGAGGGCATGTTGTTGTTGGAAGAGAGAGAGAGAGCGACTGGGGGGAAGAGAGGAGAGCGACTGGGGGGGAAGAGAGAGAGCGACTGGGGGGGAGAGAGAGAGCGACTGGGGGGGAGAGAGAGAGCGACGGGGGGGGAGGGGGGGAGGGAGAGGGGGGGGAGGGGGGGGGAGAGGAGGGGGGGAGAGGGGGAGAGGAGGGGGGAGAGGAGAGGGGGGGGAGAGAGGGTGAGAGGGGGGAGAGGGGGGGAGAGGGGGGAGAGGGAGGGGGGAGGAGGGGGGAGGAGGGGGGGGAGAGGGGAGGAGGGAGGGGGAGAGGGGAGGGGGGAGGGGGGAGGGAGGAGGGAGAGAGGAGGGGGAGGGGGGAGGGAGGAGGGAGAGAGGAGGGGGAGGGGAGAGTGGAGGGGGAGGGGAGAGAGGGTGTGTGTTGTGTGAGGAGACGGAGACTCTGCGCAGCCCCGGTGGACATCATCTGAGGTGAGTGTCTGTCTCTCTGCGCTTAGCTAAACGTCTGAGCTCGGGCATTTGATGACCTCCCTCCTCCCCTCTCTCTTCTCCCTCCCCCCTCTCTCTCCCCTCTCCCCCTCTCTCCCCCCCTCCCCCCTCTCTCCCCCCCTCCCCCCCTCTCTCCCCCCTCTCTCCCCCTCCCCCTCCTCTCCTCCCTCCTCTCCTCCCTCCTCTCACTGCCTCCCTTTCATTTTCTCCTTCCCTCCCCCCTCTCCCCTCCTCTCACTCACTCCCTTTCACTTTCTCCCTCCCTCCCCTCTCCCACCCCTCCTCTCACTCACTCCCTTTCACTTTTCTCCCTCCCTCCCTCTCCCACCCCTCACTCCTTCCCTCCCTCCCTCTCCCACCCACCCCTCAGTCTTTCCGGCCCTCTCCCCTCCCCTCCTCCGCCCTCTCCCTCCCCGGCCCTCTCCCTCCGGCGCCACTCGTGATATCGTGCTGCGGACGCAACCGCCCAGGAGACCCCGTGCTCCCGGCCTGAGTCAGTGGACGCGCGAGCAACGGGTATGGGGGCGGGGGGGGAGTAAAGAAAAAAAAGCTGTCGGCCAGCCTTCAGGGCGGGTGAAGAAGCCGGAGGCCATTTTGTCATGTCGGTTGGAAGCAGGCAAAATTTCTTTTTTTTAAATAAAAAACTGCAAAATTTCTTTATTTAAAAAAAAAGGAGCTACAAAGTACAACATCGGAAATTTGTATTTTTTTTAAAAGAATCCCTCCTAACTACAAAAGCCGAATTTTTTTTAAGGAAAGAAGATATAAAGTTAGAAGATATGCTGGCAAACAGATGCCCAGGCTTCAAGGCTTGAGGTCTGAGGCCTGCAGGCCTCAGACCTCGAGAAAAAATTGACATACTGGACTCATTTATTACACACAAATAATATAATGAGCTAGTTGGGCTCCTAAGTACTGAATTTGTGCTGCATAAAATCCCCTCCACACGTACAGAAAGTGGGAAAAAAAATAAACTTACGAATCAAGATGGCTGACACTCACTTCGGTTCAAAACGATTAGGCCCGCCCACACACGCACCAATTGGTCGACCGTCATGTCACCGAAGCGTAGGATTGGTCAATCGTCCTGTCACTCGACTCTAAGAGGGCCCGCACGCGCGACGAACCCGCCCCCGTCACGCAGCGATTGGTCGACCGTCGGGTCGCTCGACCGTACGATTGGTCGGCCTTAATGTCACTCTATGCTAATGAGCAGATAATGAGCAGAATTTTGAACGTTTTTTGGATACCGCGGGCGCAATTTTTGTCTCGCCGAAACGTAAATACGCTTATGACCGTTCCGGAATCGTAAGCTTTCTTTTGATGTAACGCACGTGTAGGTACGCTCTATAACTTTAGAGTGTATAGCCGGACAGACGCACCGAAGGACAGACAGACAGACAGATCGATCCTTTTATATATTAGCTATAAAAATATTGGCGATAGATGGTGGGGGTGGGGTGGTGGAAGGCTCTTTGATTGGGTTGTGTGGTTGGAGGTGGGAGGTCATGTGATGAAATCTCTATGAATACATCCAACTAGAGTTGGCAACCCTCCTCTGCACAGGTAGCTTTAAACTTGCAGCTTGAATTTGTAATTTGGGCTAAAATGCACCCATTATTGGAGCCAGGGGAGCCAGGTTAAGCAATGCCTCGATTTAAAAATTCTCATCCTTGTTTTCAGATCCCTCCATGGCCTCGCCCCTCTGTAACCTCCTCCAGCCCTACAACCCCCCGAGATATCTGCGCTCCTCCAATTCTGGCCTCTTGAGCATCCCTGATTTTCATCGCTCCACCATTGGCGGCCGTGCCTTCAGCTGCCAAGGCTCTAAGCTCTGGAATTCCCTCCTTAAAACTCTCCGTCTCTCTCTCTTCTCCTTTAAGACGCTCCTCAAAAACCTCCCTCTTTCACTCAGCTTATGTTCACCTGCCCTAATCTCTCCATATGTGGCACGGTGTCAAATTTTGTCTGATTAATGCTCCTGCAAAGCGACTTGGGGACGTTTTACTCCGTTAAAGGCGCTATATAAATGCAGGTTGTTGTTGCAGGGGAAGAGAGGAGATTGGGGGAGGTGGGGTAGAGAGAGAAAGGACAAAGGATGAAAACGGGTGACCAAGGATAGACCTGCAGTGGAGCGAAGCTCGGTAAGGAGTTGCCAGCCCAGGAATCACCGTGCTGGTGCCTCCCAGCATAGATGCAATCTCCGAGCATGGCATCAGTTATTAAATAGTGCTCATACAATGCAAAAGCAATAAAATAAGACGCTTTTCTCAAAACCTTTCTTGCACAGCTGTTACGTGTTTTTGAAACTGTGCGCAGTCGTTTGACAGGCTGGACTATATTCAACCTTCCAAAGGAAACGTTAACAGAACTTTAAGAAGATTTCCTGGCATAATTTGCAAACGATAAGATGATTTGAAGTGCAAAGCATTATTTGGCAAAGCATGCTTCCTCTTGCCTAGCAGAATTTAACCAGAATAGAATTTATGTTTACTTCACATACTCTAGTAACTTGTCTATCAGTACGTAATAAATAACGTTCCCAGCACTTGTCAGGCAGCCACTTTGAAGTAGAAAGTCTGATTTTCTCCATTTTTGAACGTCACGCGAAGAAGCATCGCCGCTGTTGAAATGTGGTGCGACAGAATTTTTACACCAAATTGTTACGCAATGCGCTGCTTTGCGGAAATGTGCTCCCCCAGGGTTGAGGTGGGCAGGCGGGTTCGTGTGAAATTCCCCCGTCTGCAATTTTAGCAAAGGCGTTGAAGTGAATGGGCCCCCTCGCTGGGGTGATGCACAAACAAGTCTCCCAAATGGCATGCTCATTGCTGTTGCCACTCAATGGATTTTTTTAATTTGTTTGTTTGGGATGTGGGCAATGCTGGCCAGGCCACATTTATTACCCGTCCCTAGACACCCTGAGAAGGTGGTGAGTGGCGGAGGGGGTGCAGGTATATAGCACTTTTAACGTCGTAAAACAAAGCAGCCCGCTTGATTGGCACCCCATCCACCACCTTAAACATTCACTCCCTCCACCACCGGCGTACCGTGGCTGCAGTGTGTACCATCTACAAGATGCACTGCAGCAACTCGCCAAGGCTTCTTCGGCAGCACCTCCCAAACCCGCGACCGCTTCCACCTAGAAGGACAAGGGCAGCAGGCGCATGGGAACACCACCACCTCCAAGTTCCCCTCCAAGTCACACACCATCCTGACTTAGAAGTATATCGCCGTTCCTTCATCGTCGCTGGGTCAAAATCCTGGAACTCCCTCCCTAACAGCACTGTGGGAGTACCTTCACCACACAGACTACAGCGGTTCAAGAAGGTGGCTCACCACCACCTTCTCAAGGGCAATTAGGGATGGGCAATAAATGCTGGCCTTGCCAGCGACGCCCACATCCCATGAAAGAATTTTTAAAAACGTTCCAAGGCACTTCACAGCAGAGTTATTAAATAATATTTGACACTAAGCACAAACGGAGATACACGGGCAGATGACCAAAAGCTTGGTCAAAGAGGTAGGTTTTAAGGAGCATCTTAAAGGAGGAGAGAGAGAGAGAGGCGGAGAGGCTTAGAGAGGGAATTCCAGAGCCTAGGGTTGAAAGCATGGCCGCCAAAGGTGGAGCGATGAAAAGCGGGGATGCACAAGAGGCCAGAATTGGGGGAGCGATGCGATTGAGAGAGAGTTGGAGGGCTGGAGGCGGTTACAGAGATAGGGGGCGGGGGGGGTGACGAGGGCATGGAGGGATTTGAAAACAAGGATTCTTTCTCCTTGAACTGCTGCAGTGCTTGTGCAGAAGGCACTCCCAGGATGGTGTGAGGTTAGGAATTCCAAGGACACTGACTCAATGAAGGAACAGTGGTATATATATGTCCAAGTCAGGATGGTCTGCGACTTGGAGAACAGCTTGGTGGTGCCCACAAAGAGTCGACACCCAATGTTAACCTGCCTTTCCTCTTTCCGGGTGTCGTTGAGGATGCTGTGCATTTCCAGCGTTTTCTGTTTTTTTGATTTTGGGGCTTTTAACACAGCATTTCAGCGAGCAGCAACTGAATTTTGGCAAAGTGCACGGGATCTCAGTAAGAGTTTGAAGGCAATGATGGTGCTAATGGCGGATAATAAATCCACTGCGAGAGGTCATATGTTAGAGGTTAGGGAGAAGAAGGGGGAGAATTGTCATCCCTTTGGAAAGGTCAACTTATAAAGACCCATTAAACAGGGAAGTGATATTTGCAAGATCAGATAACCATGAAATAGAAGAAGGTGATAAGAGGAAAGTTTAAGATATTATCAGCAAACCACATATAAAAATAAAATAAGTATAATATACGTTCATGATGAAGGGTTGCATATAACAATGTTCATTATGTGAAAACAAACATTAATATAAAGAGATAAATAGGAAGTTTTAGAATTTTGTAGGAAGTGTATTACAAACACAGACAACATTGTCTCGGGTTTTCATTAGAAACATACTCCACCGCTCCAAAGTTCAATAAATTCATTCGGGAAACTTAAGAGGGGTTTTGTTGTGATGAATTCTACTCTGTACTATCTATGGTGGCACTGGGCTGTAAACCTAGAGCATATTTGTTTTTTAAACTAACGCTCTTTTTGAAGAGTTGCACAGCGTTCTTCTCTTAGGTGCCTTACTGTGAAGATTGTAATGTCTAACCTGGAAGAAACAGCAATGCTGCAACGATTTATGGCAAACATATATTCCAACACCACCTCACACAGGTTACTTCCAGGATAAAGTTAGGAGGTAAAGATGTTCCAAACTGTTACCTTAGTTATTCACCGCCCAACAATACTCTGCATTGGAACAGTAATTTATATTGTAAGCATTACATTATTTCGTGATTATTCTGTTGCAAATACACTTCTGGGGGGAGTCCAAAACTAAGGGGCCATAAATATAAGAAGATCACTAATAAATCCGTTAAAGAATTCAGGAGAAACTTCTTTACCCACAGAGTGGCTGGAATGTGGAACTTGCTACCACAGGGAGTGGTTGAGGCAGATAGCATAGATGCCTTTAAGGTAAAGATGGATAAGTACATGGGGGAGAAAGGAACAGAAGGTTATGCAAAAAAATGGGAGGAGTCTCGTGTGGAGCATAAACACCGGCATGGACCAGTTGGGCCGAATGGCCTGTCTCTGTGCTGTAAGGGCCGAATGGCCTGTCTCTGTGCTGTAAGGGCCGAATGGCCTGTCTCTGTGCTGTAAATTCTACGTCATTCTATGTACAGGTTTAGAAAGAAAGAGCTTGCATTTATATAGCACCTCAGAACGGCCCAAAGCACTTCACAGCCAATGAAGTGTTTTTGAAGTATTGTCACTGTTGTATTCTAGGGAAATGTAGCAGCCAATTTGTGCACAGCAAGATCCCACAACCAGCAATGTGCTTCATCACCAGAAAATGGTGCAGATTTTAACTCCAGGCACGGAATGGACGGGCAGCAGGCAGAACGTGCCCACGAACACCACCCCACCACCCCCCCGCCCACCCCATCCCCCCGTTCCTGCTGGTGAGAGGCCCGGTCCATTGCGAAGGCCGAGCCATTGGCGGCTGTGCCTTCAGCTGCCTAGGCCCCATACTTTGAAATTGCCTCCCTGAGCACCTCCGCCTCTCCATCTCCCTCCCCTCCTTTAAGACCCTCCTTTAAAACCCACCTCTTCGACCAAGCTTTTGGTCACTCCCTCCGAATACCACTTTTGCTTGGCGTCTATTTTGAGTACGCCTCTGTGAAGCGCTTTGGGATTTTTAAAGGCACTATATTGTTGTTGTCCTGCTTTCCAACCAAAGTTTCACATGTGCTGAGACTCCAGGGCGCCTGGCAACTCAACCCACCTCTTATGTTCATTAATAACTAGACATTCTTATTATGAACACAGCTAGCTTCTAGCTAGTCATTTATTCAGTACACGTTCTCTAGGTACAGTATCTGTAGAGATGCAGCATGTGTGCTCCTGTGTGCAGGCTGCCATCTTGACTGTTGCCTTGTGGGTAGCCTAGTGCCTCATGGGTAATGTAGTCTTAATATCTATACAGCTGGGTAGTGTAGTCTTATATACATGCAGCTATATACAGCTCTACACAGCTCTATGGCTCCACCTAGTGTCCACTATAGAATGACATGTTATTGATCATTACATCCCCCTTTCTTTGAGGTTTAACAAAATCAATATCAATCAACTTTCAAGAAAACAATAAAGATAATATCAGTAACACTTTTGTTAGTGCTCTATAAACATAAACATTTTCAAAACAGTCAACACATTTTCAAAGCTTTACATTGTACTCAAAGATTAAGTCTATCAGGCTTTTTTACTTCACGTGTGGATCTTCTCAACATGGGTAAGTCTGATGTGTCTTCATGAGATTGTTCTGGCGGTGAATGACAAGATGCAGTTGCGGCATTGTCATCAATCTGGTTGTTGTGTATGTACCTTTAAGAGAATAACTGGTCTCAGACTGCAGTACCGGCAGTGACCACCCCTGTATAAAAGGCGCTATTGAGCCTCTGTGTTTTTAGTTTCACTATTGACTTCCACCAGTAAAGACTTACTTTGTTCACTCCTGCTGTCCGTGTCTCAATTATTCACGGACGTAACACTGGCGACGAGTAAGAAACGAACTTACCTGCAACTCGGCAGCACCTCAGACGACGTTATTGAAGGTCGAAGCCAGGAGAAAAAAAAATAAAATAAATAAAATCCAAAGAAACTCGAGAAACGGGCGTCGACCGTGGGCAACCGCCCTCCAAATCGTCGGATTGGAAACTTGCAGGAGAGACTGTCCAGAGCCAGGCTTGGTTCCTCGGTCTATGGTTTCCCAGCTAATCGGGCTGGTGGCAGGTAGTGCACTGATCCTTCCTGGGCTGCGGCGGGCTGAAGCTCGATCGGGTGGCTTTTCAACGGGGCCGGGCAGCGAGTCGGGAAGCAAAGAGAGAGAGAGAGGGTGGAGCACACAGGGCGCGGCCGGTGCTTCGGAGCCGGGCAGCGTTCGGACCTAAGAAGAGGGAGGGAAGTGTCCCAGAGGGTCCGCTCCACGACGGGAAAATAATAAAAGAAAAGAAAAATCAATATTAAACGCGCAAGAAACCGTGGAAAACAGTACTAACAACAGCGGGGAAGAAGGCAAAGCGCGGGAGGCGGCATTTTGTTAAATCGGGGAAGAAGGCAAAGCGCGGGAGGCGCCATTTTAGATTTGCAAGATGCCGAAGACTGGCTGTATCACTGCTTTTGATAATACAATAGAGGACTGGACCACATATGTGGAAAGTCTCGAGGTATATTTCGAGGCAAACGAAATAGCGGAGGGGAAAAAGGCATCGATATTGCTAAACTTAATGGGTGCTAGAACGTACGGCCTATTGCGGGACCTGATTACTCCAGCCAAACCGAAGGCGAAGAGTTTTAATGAAATTGTTGCTGTCCTACAGGAACACTTAAACCCTGCACCGCTGTTGATAGCAGAAAGATTTAAATTCCACAGGAGAACTCAGCACAAAGGTGAGAGCAATGCTGAGTATCTTACGGAACTACGCAAGCTATCAAAGCACTGCCAGTTCGGAGCAGGACTGGCAGATACCCTACGGGACAAATTTGTCTGTGGACCCCTGAGTGAAGGAACACAGAAGAAGTTACTCTCAGAGAAAGAGCTGACGCTAGATAAGGCTTTCAGCGTGGCAGTATCGTATGAAGCAGCAGCCAGGGGAGCTGCAGAAATTCAACAAAAACCACAGGAATACGGCACCCACGAAATGACACGGGGATTTGCAAAATGTTATCGCTGCGGCAGAACTAACCATGACCAGAAGGACTGCTGGTCCAAAGACAAAATATGCAGGCAATGCGGGAAGATGGGACACATTGCACGAGTTTGCAGGTCTGGGAAGGAGACCAGCGACAACAAAAAGGCTACTAAGGAACCGTACAAGAAAGTACAAAAGATGACGGACAGTAGTTCCGAAGACCAGATGAGCGATAGTGAATCCGGGAACAGGAGACTAAGCTGTCTCAAACTTCACAATGTAATTGCAAAAGAGGATCACCGCACCATTTGGGTCACCCTCACGATAGCAGGGTCCCAAGTTAAAATGGAATTGGATACAGGATCAGCGCTAACCGCCATGAATCGACGAGACTACGAGCGGCTATTTTCACACATACCCTTGAGAGAGACATCCATCGTCTTGACGACGTATACGGGGCAAAAAGTATACCCCAGAGGAAAAATAAGGGTGCCTGTCGAATACAACGGCAAGAAAATACGGAAATTGTATCTCTACATACTGCCAAATGGTGGACCACCGTTATTGGGACGGGAATGGATCAGGAAGATAAACTTAGATTGGCACTCCATTCATGCAATGACGGTGGACGGTAAAAAAGATGAAGACGTCACTCCTGGACGATTGTCAACAATCTTAGCTAACGCCAAAGAGGTATTTCAACAAGAACTGGGCACGCTTAAAGGCGTAACCGCCTCGATAAAAATAGAAGAGAATGCAGTTCCCAAGTTTTTCAAAGCAAGACCGGTACCATATGCAATTCGCCCAGCCGTCGAGGCAGAGCTGGAGAATCTGGAGAAGGCGGGCGTGTTGTCTAAGGTCGACTGGAGCGAGTGGGCGACACCCATCGTTCCTGTCATGAAGAAAACGTTAAGCAATAAGTCCGGGGAGCCAAGGAAGATTCGCATCTGTGGGGATTTCAAGGTGACGGTGAACCCGGTCCTTCACACAGTACAATATCCTCTTCCAAGGATAGAAGACATATTCGCCTCACTGTCTGGAGGGAAGCGTTTTACAAAAATTGACCTAGCACAAGCATATTTGCAGATGGAGGTTGAGGAGTCCTCTAGGAAGTATCTCACGATAAACACTCACAAAGGTCTTTACCAGTATCATCGATTGGTATTCGGAGTAGCATCGGCTCCGGCGATATGGCAAAGAGCGATGGAACAAATCCTGCAAGGGATTCCGGGGACTCAGTGTTACTTGGACGACATCCTTGTAACAGGTGAAGATGACAGTGAACACCTTAACAACCTAGAACAGGTGCTCACTAGACTACGGGAACATGGGCTGCGAGCCAACCGCCCCAAGTGCGAATTTTTTAAGAAACAGATATCGTATTGTGGCCACGTGATTGATGAAGAGGGGTTACATAAGTCCCCTGACAAAATTGAAGTGGTTGTTAAGGCCCCAGCGCCTGAAAATGTGTCGCAACTGAGGTCATTCCTCGGATTGGTGAATTACTATCATAAGTTTTTGCCGAATTTGTCGACAATTCTGCACCCACTGAACGCCCTGCTACGAACGGGGGTAGCATGGAAATGGAGCGATGATTGTAAGCATGCTTTTCAGAAGAGTAAGGACTTAATCACTTCAAGGGAAGTATTAGCTCACTACAACCCAGCACTGCCAATCAGGCTGGCGTGTGATGCGTCTCCCTACGGCATTGGGGCAGTACTGTCACATAAATTCCTTGATGGTTTAGAGAGGCCGATAGCTTTTGCGTCACACTCGTTAACTTCTGCCGAGCGTAACTACGCCCAGATTGACAGAGAGGCCCTCAGCCTAGTGTGGGGGGTGAAGAAGTTCAATCACTACCTGCACGGTCAAAAATTTACTCTACTAACCGATCATCAACCTCTTGTCTCCATTTTCAACCCTCAGAAGGGCGTACCGATAATGACAGCGCAACGGCTGCAGAGGTGGTCCCTTTTCCTAGGGGCACACCAATATGACATCGAGTACAAAGGAACTAAACAGCATGGAAATGCTGATGGATTGTCACGTCTACCGTTGCCGACGGTGGAAGAAGTAGACCTTGCAGTGGATCCAATGGAGTTATTCCACTCGACCATAGTCGAATGTCTCCCTGTGACGAATGCAAACATAGAAAAGGAAACACGGAATGACCCGACACTATCACGGGTCTATGATTTAACGGTGAAGGGATGGCCAGCGCATGGCGAACCACTGCTGCCAGCATTCTTGCCGAGAAGAGAACAGCTGTCAGTGTGCTGAGGAACCTTGATGTGTGGATCCAGAGTAGTAATTCCACCTAAGTTGACGGATAGAGTGCTCAATGAGCTTCATGAGGGTCATCTGGGTGGGGTAAAAATGAAGAGCTTAGCCAGAGCATTTGTGTGGTGGCCGGGAATCGATAGAGAAATCGAAGAGATGACCAAGAGCTGTGCAGGATGCCAGAAGGTCCAAAACGCCCCACCACAAGCTCCTCTGCATCCATGGGAGTGGCCCTCATCTCCATGGCAAAGGGTGCACATTGATTTTGCTGGTCCCTTCATGGACTCGATGTTTTTAATTGCGGTGGATGCACATTCAAAGTGGCCAGAGGTAATAAAAATGTCCTCAACCACCACGGAAAAAACTATCACAGTTTTACGAACCAGGAATGGGCTGCCTGAATAGATTTGCTCTGACAATGGACCACAGTTTGTGTCTGAAGAGTTCCGGAGGTTCTTAAAGAACAATGGTGTTAAGCATTACACATCTGCCCCATATCATCCAGCCACTAATGGATTGGCCGAGAGGTTTGTCCAAACATTCAAGAAGGCTATCAAGGCAATGTGTAATGAAGATATACCCCTACAACACAAGGTGGACAACTTCTTGTTTGCCTACCGGAATGCGACACATGCGGTTACCAACCAAACTCCAGCCATGATGTTCTTCAATCGAAGACTACGATGCCGCTTGGATTTGGTTAAGCCAAACGTCCAAAGAGATGTGGAGAACAGGCAGTTTCAGAATATGAATGAAAGGCCGACCAGGAGTTTTAAGATAGGTCAACCAGTTTTGGCCCGGGACTACCGCACTGAGAAATGGCAGCCAGGAACGATTTGTACACGACAAGGACCTCTCATGTATACCGTGGACGTTGGGGAGAGCATTGTAAGATGCCATGCTGACCAGATTCTAGAGTCACGGGAAAACGTCAACTCCACACCATGATCTGATACACCTGGTAATGAAATCGACATTCCAATTGCAGCTACCGCAGAACCGGTAATATTGGAAGCAGATGAACCAAACAACGACATTGATCCCGACTCAACATTGCCAGAAGAACCTGATACCCCAAAGAGGCGTTATCCAGACAGAATCAGGAAGCCTCCTCAAAGACTGAACTTATAATTGCTTAAACTTAACCAATGTATCTAGCAACAGTAATTGTGATTGTAACTAGTTATCATTTAGTTGTTAAATGAATGTTATGTACTGTTTATCTAAAAGGGGAGGAATTGTTGTGTATGTACCTTTAAGAGAATAACTGGTCTCAGACTGCAGTACCGGCAGTGACCACCCCTGTATAAAAGGTGCTATTGAGCCTCTGTGCTTTTAGTTTCACTATTGACTTCCACCAGTAAAGACTTACTTTGTTCACTCCTGCTGTCCGTGTCTCAATTATTCACGGATGTAACACTGGTCTTGAATAGTCTCTTGTGTTTTTAGGAGTGAACGGCGGTTCCTCCTGAGAATCTGTCCTTCCTCAGTTCTAACAGTGTATGACCTTGGTCCTACTTCCTCAAGAACTGTAGCTTTCCTGTTCCATGCATCTGGATCCTCAATCCTGACAACATCATCCCTTGTCAATGGTTTTAGAGTTTTGGATGACTTGTCATAGTATGATTTCTGTTTCAGCTTTAACAGTTGAAGTCTCTGTCTCAGTTCCTCACTTTGCTGTTCTTTTGCACAGCAGGGTAGTGTGGTGTGCAACTTGCGACCCATTAGTAGTTCAGCAGGTGAAGAACCACAGTCTAAAGGTGAGGCTCGGTAGCTCAGCAGGGCGAGATAAGGATCAGACTTGCTTTCTGTCGCTTTCTTCACTAGCTGCTTGAGAACTTGAACACCTTTCTCTGCCTTACCATTTGACTGAGCATACAAAGGACTGGATGTGATGTGCTGAAAGTCATAATGTGCTGCAAACTGTTGCCACTCCTTACAGTTGAAGCACGGACCATTGTCGCTAACGGCAATCCTGGGAATTCCATGTCTGGCGAAGATGGATTTCACATGCATTATGACACTGCTTGCTGTGGTGCTTGAGAGCAGCACCATCTCAGGATAGTTAGAATAGTAGTCAATCACTATTAGATAGTCTTTACAATTTAAATGAAAAAGGTCCATACCAACCTTTTGCCATGGTGCTGTTGCTATGTCAGCTACTATCATTGGTTCCTTTGCTTGTTTGTTTTGGTGTTTCTGACATGTCTCACATTTGCCTATCATGTTCTCAATGTCCTTATTTATGCCAGGCCAATAAACAGTGTCTCTTGCCCTCCTTTTGCATTTTCAATTCCGAGGTGTCCCTCATGAATCCTTTTGAGCATGTCTTGACATAGAGCCTGTGGAATGACTATTCTGTTCTGTTTTAGTAATAGTCCACTTGCGACACTCAATTCTGACCTTATGTGAAAATATTTTGGACAGGAACCTTTTGGCCAACCATGATGAATGTTCTCTATTACTGTTTGTAATACTGTATCTTTTACTGTTTCTTCTGCTATTTGCTTTGATTTTGTGTCTGACACGGGCAGCGCAGCAGTGACCATACTCACATGAACATCCACGTCTTCTTCAGTAGAGCTCACATGACTCATTGTGGGTGCTCGGGATAGTGCATCTGCTAACACTATGTATTTGCCTGGTGTGTAGATCAGTTCAAAGTCATATCTTTGCAGCTTCATCATGAGTCGTTGAATCCTTGGAGACATCTCATTCAGGTTCTTTTTTATGATGGCAACCAAAGGGCTGTGGTCTGTCTCAACTGTGAAGGTGGGAAGTCCATATATGTAGCCATGAAACTTTTCTAGTCCAACTACCAAGCCTAGACATTCCTTTTCAATCTGGGCGTATCGACACTCAGTATCAGTCATAGACCTGGAGGCATAGGCAACAGGCTTCCAATCTTCACCCTCTGCTTGTAGCAAGACCGCGCCTAGGCCATCTTTTGATTCTTTGATTCTTTTTGTTGGGTCAAAAAAGGTGAGTACAGGTGTGGTTGTCAGCACTGTTTAGAGGTTTATCCACTCTTGTTCATGTCTTTCTATCCATGCGAACTCATTTGTTTTATGTAGCAGGTCTCGCAGACAGGCTGTCTTGGCTGACAAGTTAGGAATGAACTTTCCAATGAAGTTTATCAACCCCATGATGCGTAGCACTCCTTTTTTGTCAGTGGGTCGGGGCATGTTGAGTATGGCGTTTACTTTTTCCATATCTGGCTCTATTCCTTTACCAGATAGATTATCTCCTAGGAAAGTGACTTCCTGGATGCCAAACTGACACTTGGCTTTGTTGAGCTTCAGTCCATTCCAGCGTATGCTCTATAGCACTTTAGTCAGTCTCTCATTGTGTTCTTTCAGTGTGGAGCCCCAGATGATGATGTCATCAACATAGACCCGAACTCCTTCCAGACCTTCAATTATGTGTTCCATCGCTCTATGAAAGATTTCAGATGCAGATATTATCCCGAAAGGCATTCTGAGTAAACAATACCTGCCAAATGGTGGGTTGAAGGTACAGTATTTGGTGCTCTCTTCATCCAGTTTTAGTTGCCAAAATCCTTGTGAGGCATCGAGCTTTGTAAAGTATCTGGCACCTGACATTTCACTGGTGATTTCTTCTCGCTTGGGAATCTGGTAGTGTTCACGTTTTATGTTTGCATTTAAGTCCTTTGGATCCATGCATATTCTTAGATCATTGTTCTTTTTCTTTACACATACCATGGAGTTAACCCAGTCTGTTGGCTCTTCGACTTTCCTGATGACTCCTAGTGTGCTCATTTTGTCCAGTTCATTCTTGAGCCGGTCACGCAGGGGTGCTGGAACTCTTTGTGGAGCATGTACCACTGGCTGAGCATCCTCCTATAGTTGGATCTTGTAAGTGAATGGTAGAACTCCAAATCCTTTGAACACATCCTGGAAATTATTCATTACAGAATCCACCGAGTCATCTGGTCTGCTTATGGCACAGTTTATACGGTAGACTCTCTTGACCAGTTTTAAGTCCTCACAAGCTTTGTCACCCAGCAGTGAATCAAGTCTTTCAGCCACAACAGAAAACATGAGATGATGCACTTTGTCTTTGACTGTCACTTTAAGTCTGCATACACCTAAGCTATCTATTTTTTGTCCATTATAGTCCTTCAGTAGTACTGACTTTTTCTGTATTTTGGGCTTTTCTTTCATATTGTTAATGTCACTCATACTGATTAAGTTTGCTTTTGCCCCAGTGTCTAGTTTCAAAGTAACTAATGCTCCATTTACCTGCAGTGGGATCATCCATTTGTCCTCTTTTACTGCATTAACTTTATGTTCAGCATTGTCCATTTCTGAGGGCTGCACATTTTCTGTATCCTTTTTGATATTGTCACATGACACCATTCCTACAAAAAATGTCTCACTTAAATCAGTGTCCTCAATTACATGAACTCGTCGCCCTTTCTTAGTTTTTACTTTTGAAAAGCATTGTTTGGCAAAGTGATTCTTTCCATTACACTTTGTGCACATTTTTCCAAACGCTGGGCATTGTCTTAACTGGTGTTTGTAACCACAGCGTTTACAATTAAAAATTTCATCCTCCGATTGCTTTTCATTTCTGTTCTGCCCACGTTTCTTCCCCTTTTAGGACACAGCACCGACAGCAGCATTATCACTCATTACAATCGCATCATTATTGATTTCACTGAAAGTCTTCGCGTGCTTTCGAGCTAGCTCGCTGGCTTGGCAATTTTCACTGCATTTTCCAAATTTAGTTCGGTTTCTCTCAACAGACTTTCCCTGACTTTTTTATCATGAATACCAAACACAATCTGGTCACAAATCATGGATGCTTTGAGCTCAGAGAAATTACATGTCTGTGCTTTCAGTTTCAGATCAGTTATAAAGCTATCAAAAGTCTCATTTTGCTGCTGTATCCTTGAACAGAACATATATCTTTCATAGGTCTCATTCTTTTTGGGAGAACAATGTGCATCAAATTTCTTTAGCACATCGTCTAATTTGTCTCTGTTCTCCGCTGGATTAAATACAAATGTATTAAATACCTCTATCGCCTGTGGGCCTGCAACCATAAGCAGCAATGCTATCTTCCTTGCGTCTGGCTTCGTACCGAATCCGATGGCTGCAATGTAGAGTTCGAATTGTTGTTTAAGAGTCTGCCAATTGTAGTCGATGTTTCCTGTAAGTTTCAAACGCTCTGGTGGCTTCAAATTCTCCATGTCGCTTTTCACAATTTTCAGTAGATCTTCACCATCCTGGTACCATCTTATGTTCATTAATAACTGGACATTCTTATTATGAACACAGCTAGCTTCTAGCTAGTCATTTATTCAGTACACGTTCTCTAGGTACAGTATCTGTAGAGATGCAGCATGTGTGCTCCTGTGTGCAGGCTGCCATCTTGACTGTTGCCTTGAGGGTAGCCTAGTGCCTCATGGGTGTTGTAGTCTTAATATCTATACAGCTGGGTAGTGTAGTCTTATATACATACAGCTATATACAGCTCTACACAGCTCTACGGCTCCACCTAGTGTCCACTATAGAATGACATGTTATTGATCATTACACAACCAACCTCAGTTCACTGTGTTTCCTCAATTCTCCACAATGTTTCTATATAGAATGCTGTGTCATTGCATCTCTGGGAGAGGCTGGGAGATCTGAGTGTTTATTCCATTTGAATTGCACTTCCTGAAGGTATTGCAAGTGATTATTGAACAGTCCAGGGCACAGATACTGTGCATGGAATATGTTTCTGTTGAACCACAACATTCCTTTTAGATCAGCAACATTGTTTATGGTTACACATTTATTTAAACATGCTCTCGATTTTAAAATTGTCATCTCTGTTATCAAATCCCTCCATGGCCTTGTCCCTCTCTATCTCGGTAACCTCCTTAGTGTCAGCTGTGGTTCAGTGGGTAGCACACTTGCCTCTGAGTCAGAAGGCTGTGAGTTCATAGTCCCACTCTAGAGACTTGAGCACATAAAGGTAGGCTGACACTCCAGTGCAGTGCTGAGGAAGTGCTGCTCTGTCAGAGGTGCCATCTTTTGGATGAGATGTTAAACCAAGGCTCCTGTCTGCTCTCTCAGGTGGATGTAAAAAAAATCCCATGGCACTATTTTGAAGAAGACCAGGAGAGTTATCCCTGGTGTCCTGGTCAATATTTATCCCTCAACCAACATAACAAAAACAGATTATCTGACCATTATCACATTGCTGTTTGTGGGAGCTTGTTGGCTGCTGCGTTTTCCACATTACAACAGTGACAGTACTTCATTGGCTGTAAAGCACTGTGAGCTGTCCGGTGGTCGTGAAAGGCGCTATATAAATGCCAGTCTTTCTTTTCCAGCTCTACAACCCTCCGAGATCTCTGTGCTCCTCCAAATCTGGCCTCTTGCGCATACCTGATTTTCATCGCTCCACCATTGGTGGCCGTGCCTTGAGCTACCAAGGCCTTAAGATTTAGAATTCTCTTCCTAAACCTTTCTGCTTCTCCACCTTTAAGATGCTCCTTAAAACCTACCTCTTTGACCAAGTTCTTGGTCACTTGTCCGAATATCTCCTTATGTGGCTCAGTGTTAGTGGATTTCCCATGGTTACGGCCGCAGCAAAAGGGATGTTAGTCCGGCAACAATAACCTCCACATGATTCAAGCCCGAATGGTTTTAAACAACCAGCTTTAATATACATTGACTAATAACAGTATTGCTTTACTCAACTGTCCTACAGTATTACATTAAATGTCGAGCAATTAATACAACCTGTCTCGTTCAAGCTGATCAGACTTGTAACCTTAGTGGATGGACTTCCGTCTGTCCCGAGAGCGCTCTGAACTTTAAGAGGAAAAAGGTCCAATTCTTATACTATTCGGCTACCTTGGGCTGCACCTACACACAACAGTATGCTGAGGCCACGTATTTAAGTGTTTACCTTCAGTATTTACCAGGGAGATAGAACATGACATCGGATGATGAGATTAGAAATGAGATAACTACATTTAAAATAAAAAGAGGAGAAATATTAAATAAACTAATCATACTAAAAGAGGATAAAAGCCCCATGCCCGGATGGATTACATCCGCGCATTTTAAAAGAATCTAGGGAAGAGATAGCAGAGGCATTAATAATTCATTAGAAAAAGGTGTAGTGCCAGAGGACTGGCGGATAGCTAATGTCATACCTATATTTAAGAAGGGAGATAGAATATGTCCAGGGAATTATAGACCAGTCAGCTTAACATCGGTGGTAGGAAAAATAATGGAATCTCTACGAAAGGAGAAAATAGAAACCAAAAATATAATAATGAATAGTCAGCATGAATTTCAAAAGGGAAAGTCTTGCTTGACCAACCTCATTGAACTTTTTGAAGAGGTAACAGAGAAAGTAGACAAGGGTAATGCAGTAGATGTAAGTTATCTAGATTTTCAAAAGGCCTCCGATAAGGTACTACATCATAGACTAATGAATAAGGTCCGAGAATGCGGATTCAAGGGACAAGTAGCAGAATGGATTACTGGCAGGCTTCAAGATAGAAAGCAGAGAGTAGGGGTAAAGGGTAGCTATTCATAGTGGCAGAAGGTGGGTAGTGGTGTTCCACAAGGATCAGTGCTGAGACCACTGCTGTTCACAATTTATATTAACGATTTAGGGTTTGGAATCAAAAACACAATTTCTAAATTGACACCAAATTGGGGGGGATAGTCAATACTGAGGAGGACTGCAACAAATTACAGGAGGACATTAATAAACTTGCAGAATGGGCATATAATTGGCAAATTAATTTCAATAAAGATAAATGTGAGATATTACATTTTGGTAGGAAGAATAGGGAGGTCACTTATTACTTGGAGGGTGTGAGTCTGGGTGGGGTAGGGGAGCAAAGGGATCTCGGAGTATAAATACAGAAACCACTAAAAGTATCGACACAGATTAGCAAGGCCATAAAAAAAAAACAAGCACTAGGGTTTATTTTTAGAGGGATACAATTGAAAAGTAGTGAAGTTATGCTGAACTTGTATCGAACCTTGGTTAGACCACGCTTGGAGTACTGTGTACAGTCTTGGTTGCCATATTATAAAAAGGATATGGAGGCACTGGAGAGGGTGCAGAGAGGATTTACAAGGATGATACCAGAAATGCGAGGGTATACATATCAGGAACGGATGAACAGGCTGGGTCTCTTTTCGCTTGAAAAGAGGTCTTTAAAATTATGAAAGGATTTGATAGAGTGGACACAGAGAGAGTGTTTCCACTTGTGGGGAAGAGCATAACTAGAGGCCATCAATATAAGATAGTCACCAAGAAATCCAATCGGGAATTCAGAAGAAACTTCTTTACCCAGAGAGTGGTGAGAATGTGGAACTCGCTACCACAGGGAGTGGTTGAAGCGAAACGTACAGATGCATTGAAGGGGCGGTTAGATAAGCATATGAGGGAGAAGGGAATAGAGGGTTATCCTGATAGAGTTAGATGAGAAAAGACGGGAGGAGGCTCGAGCGGAGCATAAACGCCGGCATGGACTGGTTGGGCCGAATGGCCTGTTTCTGTGCCGTATATCCGATGTAATGTAAACCCTGCTTCTAATTTTTCAGCCTTCATCTCTGTTTTACAAGCTTTGTTTAATGCGTAAGCCAAGTGGCCTTGCAGCCAAAAATCCCTCTAAATTTTTTTGGGGGCTCACGTGGCCCCTTTAAGTGCCTGCGTGGGCCATTCAAAACGCCGCGCATAGGCCGGCTATTTAAAAGCCGGCTCATCGGCTGCGCGGGACCTGCAGGGCACTGCGTGGCCACACGGCAGCGCAGCTCGAAGGGAACGTTGCTTGCAGCCTTCCATAATTCTGACTGCCTTGCACTATCTCTGATTGTGGTACGCGGTGTCTTAGCAAACTGTCCCCTTATCTCGGTGCCTGATTCTCACGGCTCGGCTCATTACTGTTCACAAAGAAATTCACTCTCCAGCCAAAAATGCTAAAACAAAGTGACATGAATCAATCATTCATGAAAGAAAAACATATGAAATAATACTGAGCGGCCTACAGGTGGCGCTGTCCAGGGAGAGTATAAATACTCGGGCACGGGCCCAGCTTGCGCAGGACATTCTTAACAGGAACTAGTAAATCACAGAAACCCCACAGTGCAGATAGAGGCCATTTCGGCCCATCGAGCCTGCACCGACACATATCCCACCCGATCCCCGTAACCCCTACACCAACACATATCCCACCCTATCCCCGTAACCCCATGTATTTAATCCCCCTAACACTAAGGGTCAAGTTATCATAGCCAATCAACCTAACCCGCACATCTTTGGACTGTGGGAGGAAACCGGAGCACCCGGAGGAAACACACGCAAACACGGGGAGAATGTGCAAACTCCACACAGTCACCCGAGGCCGGATTCGAACCCGGGTCCCTGGCGCTGTGAGGCAACAGTGCTAACCACTATGCCACCGTGCTGCACCGTGTAAAGGACACAACTAGACCTCCATGTTGTAAAACAGTTGATTAAAGCTTTGTTTAACGCTTAGACCAAGTGCCTAGTAGTTTTCTTACGTCACAAAGCATGATACTTTGACCATTTCAACCATTTTAAAATATTCTGACATTCCTCCCTTTTGAACCGGAGTGAAAGCACACTGGGTCAATTTTCACTTTACCCATTAACTTTCTTTCTGCCTTTGCCTCGGATCATGTTGTACTTTGCAGTCGATGAGTATTACATTTACATAATCACACATAACTAAGTTTAATTTGGTAAATACTATACATCATGATAGAGACAGAAAATCATAATATGTTGTGCAGAAAGCTACAGTGTACCATATTATCAAGAAATCATGGACTTAAAAGACACTCCAGCTCTCCCTTTACTCATATCCATCTTGTGGATAATTCTTGCTAAGTATTATTTCTTCCCTGGCCCTCAATTGTCCCAATTACATTGTTAATTCGAAGGAATCCAGTTTTGTTTGATAACCCTGCTGCGAACATTTGACTACGTTAAAGGCGCTATATAAATGCAAGTTGTTGTTGTTGTTGCTGTTTGACCAGCTGTTGAGTAAGAGGGGGAGAGATTCGGTTGGTTAGCGCCTCTCGTTAGCGCCTGGGGAAGGCGCTAACGGGGGCGTTAAGGGGTTAGCGACCGGGCGCGGCGAATGCAGCGACGTCCGTGAACTTCAGTGCCAGTTTGGCGCTGGCGCTAACTCTTACCGCCTGGGCCTCTCACGCCTCGCAGATTGTGACGTCATAAAGTGCGCGGCGCCCCGTTATCGCCCCTGTATGTGAAATTGCCTCCCGCCCCCCTGCTGTATCACCGGGCCTGAACAATGGCAGGAAGAGGAGGCACTGTCAACTGGGCTGGCCACTTGGGGAGCGTTAATTAAAGGCAATGGTTTTCATGTCGGCCAACCTTTATTATTTACACCAGTCTGGTGCCTGCTCCAAGTTTTCGATGTTTCATTGGTGCGAGATGTCCGAGCCCTCCACTTTGTGAGAGTGTTTGGGGCTGTAATGGCAGTCGCCCAGGTCACCTTGCAGCGCAGACCTGCCGACAAGTAGGCTGCGCAGCATCATTGGCCCTTCCTTTGAATGAGGGAAGCAGCCTCTGATGCCGTTAGCTATGCTCTCCAAATTGTTCAGCGCTCTGCCGCTATTGCCCCGCTCTCGGACTTCAGCACCCTAAGAGAAGTGGTTAGTGCTTGATTTCGCGCTCCACTTCCCTCTTTGTAGCCGTAAAGCTCAATTTCCCAGCAGGAGATAATTATTAGCGCCTGGCGCTACTTTTTCTACTTTTCAAAAGTTAGCGCCCAAAACGGGGCTATACCGAATTTCTAGTAAAGTTTCTGTAAAGTTAACATAAAACTTTTGAAATGGTAGATATGTAAAGTATGACATATTAATGTGGTAAAAGCAAAATTAAATTAAGGCAGGGGGGAGGGGGGGTGGTGAGCGGTGGGGGGAATGGCAACCAAGACAACAAAGATGAATAGATTAGCAGGGAAGGGCATTGCAATGAATAATGTAAATAGGTTCATGAGAAAATTATAGATGTTAAAAGACTTGCATTTATACAGTGCCTTTCTCAACCTCAGGATGTCCCAATGCCCTTCACAGCCTATCAAGTACTTTTGAAGTGTAGTCACTGTTGTTACGTAGGAAACGCGACAGCCAATTTGTGCAAAGCAAGATACCACAAACAGCAATGAGACAAATGACCAGATAATGTTTTTTACTGACGTTGGTTTAGGGATAAATATTGGCCCAGGACACCGGGGATAACTCCCCTGCTCTTCTTCTATGTACTGCCGCGAGGGAGCAGACGGGGCCTTAGTTTAACGTCTCATCCGAAAGACGGCTCCTCCGGCAGTGCAGCGCTCCCTCAGCACTGCACTGGGAGTGTCAGCCTAGATTTTGTGCTCAAGTTCAAGTGAGGCTTGAACCCACAACCTTCTGACTCGGAGACGAGACTGCTGCCAACAGAGCCACGGCTGACACTCGGAGATGCTGTTTAACCAGCTTTTTTTTTCATATATGGGATGTGGGTGTCGCTGGCAAGGCCAGCATTTATTGCCCATCCCTAATTGCCCATGAGAAGGTGGTGGTGAGCTGCCTTCTTGAACCGCTGCAGTCCGTGTGCTGAAGGTACTCCCACAGTGCTGTTAGGGAGGGAGTTCCAGGATTTTGACCCAGCGACGATGAAGGATCAGTGACATGGTGGCATAGTGGTTAGCACTGTTGCCTCACAGCGCCAGGGACCCAGGTTCAAATCCGGCCTCGGGTGACTGTCTGTGTGGAGTTTGCACATTCTCCCCGTGTTTGCGTGGGTTTCCTCCGGGTGCTCCGGTTTCCTCCCACAGTCCAAAGATGTGCGGGTTAGGTTGATTGGCCATGATAAAAAAAAATTGGCCCTTAGTGTTAGGGGGGATTAAATACGTGGGGTTACGGGGTGACGGGGATAGGGCTTGGGTGGGATGGCTGTCGGTGTAGGGACCGGGTGCTAGGGTTTGGATGATCAGCCGTGATCTCGTTGAATGGCGGAGCAGGCTCGAAGGGCCGAATGGCCTACTCCTGCTCCTAGTTTCTATGTTAAGTCAGGATGGTGTGTGACTTGGAGGGGAACTTGGAGGTAGTGGTGCTCCCATGTGCCTGCTGCCCTAGTCCTTCTAGGTGGAAGAGGTCGTGGGTTTGGGAGGTGCTGAAGAAGAAGCCTTGGCGAGTTGCTGCAGTGCATCTTGTAGATGGTACACACTGCAGCCACGGTGCACCGGTGGTGGAGGGTGTGAATGTTTAAGTTGGTGGATGGGCTGCTGATCAAGCGGGCTGCTTTGTCCTGGATGGAGTCGAGCTTCTTGAGTGTTGTTGGCACTGCCATCGGAGCTGTTGAGTCAAGAGTTTCTGTAAATTTTATATAAATCTTTTCAAATCATAGATATGACTCATTATCTGGTTAAAAACATTAATTTAAGGCTGGGTGGGTGGCGGGGGGAGGGGGTAGCGGGTGTAAGAACAGAAAGTCAGGCATTAGCAGGGAAGTGCATCGAATTGAATAATGCAAATAGGTTCCTGAGAAACTTGGAGATGTTGAGATGTTGCTGTAGAGAGAATGGATTCTGAGGACAGGCCAGATTAAAATTATTGAGTCGGATTTTGTGACCCTACGGGTATGTACGAGTTGCGTACATGCCCGTAGGGGTCGCGCAGGTGCCGGTTTCAGGCATGCAAAGTGCATGCGCTGAAAACCGGCACTTGCGATTGACAGATCATCTGCATACGTAGGCAAAGTGCCACTGCGGGTGGAGAGTCGCGCTTTTTGCACAACTTCCGGCCACTGAATGACTCAAATTCTTATGGCTGGTAAAAAGCTGGCGTAAGGCTTATTTTTACCAGTTTAAGAGTTTTAAAAAATAGAAAAATGAAATTTGATAACACATTTATAAATTAAAAGTACTCTTCAAAAAGGTAAGTTTATTTTTAGTCCTGTAGAAACATTCAATTTTGTTTCCAAAAGATAAAATTTTTGTTTATATTTAATTAAATGTCATTTTAATTCATTTTAAATATGTAATTTAAAAAAAATGTATTTAATGTTTTAAGTGTGTTTTTAAATGTGATCCTTTCATACTTTTGACACAGGTCTGTGCGTACAGAACTGTCAAACGTATGAAGGAGGATTCCCTTCTTTCATTGGTTCCCCATGGCCCACGTGATCCCTGGGGCGCTTGTGAACCGCATGTGTCCCTGGGATACCTGGGCCTCTGCCCGTTTCGAAGAGCAGAGGCCCAGGATCACAAGTCTCGGGATCTACGGAACCAGTAGGTAAATTCGTAGATTTGTTTCCGATCGGAGGCACCCACCCACAGGAAGCCTCCGATCGGAAATTCAGGGCCATTAGATTTTTGGAGGCTATTGACCTTTTTCTATTCCTAATCCTTTCCTTTTCCTATTAGAATCGTAGAAATTTACAGCACAGAAGGAGGCCATTCGGCCCATCGTGTCTGTGCCGGCCGAAAAAGAGCTACCCAGCCTAATCCCACTTTCCAGCTCTTGGTCCGTAGCCCTGTAGGTTACGGCACTTCAAGTGCATATCCAAGTACTTTTTAAAAGTGATGAGGGTTTCTGCCTCTACCACCCTTTCAGGCAGTGAGTTCCAGACCCCCACCACCCTCTGGGTGAAAAAAGTTCTCCTCAACTCCCCTCTAATCTTTCTACCAATTACTTTCAATCTATGTCCCCTGGTTATTGACCTCTCTGCTAGGGGAACTAGGTCCTTCCTATCCACTCTATCTGGGCCCCTCATCATTTTATACACCTCAATTAAATATCCCCTCAGCCTCCTGTTCTTATTTCTTTCCTATCCCTATCCCAATTGATTTTCCTATCCCTTTTCCTTTTCCTATCCCTAATCCTATCCCTAGTCCTAATCCTATCCCTAATTCTATCCCTATTCCTGTTCCTATCCCTAATTCTATTCCTATTGATAATCCTATCCTTAATCCTTTTCCTATCCCTAATCATATCCCTATTCCCAATCCTATCCCTAATCATATCCGTATTCCTAATCCTATTCCTATCCCTTTTCCTATCCCTCATCATATCCCTATTCCTAATCCTAGCCCATCGCTATTCCTATCCCTATTCTTATTCCTAATCCTATTCCTAACCCTATTAATTTTCCTATTCCTAATCCACAATCCTATCCCTATTTGTATACCTATTCCTAAACCTATCCTTATTCCTTTTCCTATCCCTATTCCATTTCCTATCCCTATTCCAATTCCTAATCCTATTCCTATCGATATTCCTAATCCTATGCAATCCCTATTCCTTTTCCTATCCCTAATCTTATTCCTTTTCCTAGCCCTATTCCGATCCCTATTCCTAATCCTAGCCCTATTCCTATCCTTATTCATATCCCTATTTGTAACCCTATCACTATTTGTATCCCTATTCCTACTCCTATCCCTATTCCTAATCTTATCCCTATTCCTTTTCCTATCCCTATCTGTATCCCTATCTCTAATCCTATCCCTATCCCTAGATGGCCCTGGAGATGGAGCACACGGTGTCTGTCGGCACGCTCAAGGCCTTCCGCGACCGGTGGGTACCGCAGGGACTGGAGTGCCTCATCAACCCCGGTAATCAAATTTGAATTTAATTTGTTAAGGTTCATTTGTTCTATTTTTGTTAAATTACAGTTTTAGTTGATCGCACCAAAACAGCATCCCTAGTCCTAGATCTATCCCTACTCCTAATCCTATCCCTTTTCCTATCCTTATTGCTATCCCGTTTCTATTCCTAATCTTAATCATATTACTTTTCCTATCCCTATTCATTTTCCTATTCCTATCCCTTTTCCTAATCCTATTCCTATCCCTTTTCCTAATCTTATTCCTATCCTCTTTCCTATCCCATCACTATTTCTATTCCTAATCCTATCCCATCACTATTCCTATTCCTTATTCCTATCCCATCACTATTCCTAATCCTATTCCTATCCCTACTCCTAACCCTATTCATTTTCCTATTCCTAATCCTATATCTAATCTGATCCCTTTTCCTATCCCTATTCCAAATTCTATCCCTATTCCTGTCCCTAATCCTACCCCATCGCTATTCCTATTCCTAATCCTATCACTATTCCTAACCCTATTAATTTTCCTATTCCCATCCCATTTCCTATTCCTATCCCTAATCCTATACCAATCCTAATTCTATCCTTATCCCTATTCCTAATCCTATCCCATTGCTATTCCTATTCCTATCCCATTTCCTATTCCTTTTCCTAATCCTATCCCATCACTAATTCTATTCTTAATCCTATCCCTATTCATTTTCCTATTCCTATTCCATTTCCAATCCCTAATCCTAACCCTAACCCTATCTCCAGTTCCGGTGTTGTCACTTCCTGTGCCGGGGCCGGATGTGACGCGGGCGGGCCGGAAGCGGCCAGGCGGTGCGGGAGCGGAGCGGCGGCCATGAGTGTGCCGGCTTTCATCGACATCACCGAGGAGGACCAGGTGAGGGGCCGGGGACCGGGAACCGCATGTCGGAGGGCGGAGAGACAGCGGGCGGGGGCCGAGCCTGGGCCTGTCCACCCCCGGGCCCTGACCCTCCCCGGCCAGCGGCCGCTCAGCACACGTGGGCCCGGGGACTGCGCTGCCGGTGCAGGAGGCTCAGTGACTGCAGTGAGGCCCCGGTGCAGCCGGCGCCCTGCAAACTGCAGCCTGCTCTGGTTTATAAATCAATCACCCGTGTGGCCCGCTCCAGGCCCGATAGTTAGGTCATAATTTATTTTAAAAATTATATCTAAATAACCTGTATGTGATATAAAAACAAAAAATGCTGGAAACACTCAGCAGGCCAGGCAGCATCTGTGGAGAGAGAAACAGAGTTAACGTTTCAGGTCTGGGACCCTTCATCATCAGAACCTATATATGATGAGCTAAATAACCTACATGTGATTGTCTAAATAACCTATGGCTGCCGCGTTTCCTACATCACAACAGTGACTAGACTTCAAAAAGTACTTCTACAAAACAAAAGCAAAATGCTGCGGATCCTGGAAATCTGAAATAAAAGCAGAAAACGCTGGAAATACTCAGCAGGTCAGGCAGCATCTGTGGAGAGAGAAACAGAGTTACCGTTTCAGGTCGATGACCCTTCGTCAGAACTGGAAAAAAATGGAGATGGAACAGGTTTTTAAGCAAGTGCAGGGGCCGGGAAAGGGGGGAGGGGAGGAAAGAACAAAAGGGAAGGTCTGTGATAGGATGGAAGACGGGAGAGATTTAAGAGACATTGAGAGATTAAGAGATATTCAAGGCAAAAGGAGATGGTAATGGGACAAGTTCAGAAACAAAAGATGGCTCTAGATGAAGTGTAAATGGCAATGGCGGAATGATGGACAGCTGCCATGTAGGAGAGAGAAAAAATAAATGGGAAAAAAAAAGGATGGGGCAGAGGTTATGGTCTGAAATTGTTGAACTCTGAGTCCAGAAGGCTGTAAAGTGCCTAATCGAAAGATGAGGTGCTGTTCCTCGAGCTTACGCTGAGCTTCACTGGAACAGTGTAAGAGGCCGAGGACGGAGAGGTCAGAGTGGGAGTGGAGCGGAGAATTAAAGTGACAGGCGACCGGAAGCTCGGGGTCACCCTTATGGACTGAACGGAGGTGTTCCGCAAAGCGGTCACCTAATCTGCGTTTGGTCTCACCAATGTAGAGGAGACCGCATCGTGAGCAGCGAGTACAGTATACTAGATTGCAAGAAGTACAAAAGTTTAAAAAGTCCTTCATTGGCTGTAAAGCACTTTGGGACGTCCGGTGGTCGTGAAAGGCGCTGTAGAAATGCAAGTCTTTCTTTGTGATGATCTAAATAACCTATATGTGATTTGGAATAGGTTATTTAGATAGATTTTTTAATAAAATGAATTTATAAAAAATTATTTGTATGCTTATAAAAAGAAAGACTTGCATTTATACAGCGCCTTTCACGGCCACCGGACGTCCCAAAGCGTTTTACAGCCAATGAAGTACGTTTTGAAGTGTAGTCGCTGTTGTAATGTAGGAAATCCGGGAGCCAGTTTGCACACAGCAAGCTCCCACAAACAGCAATGTGATAATGACCAGATAATCTGCTTTTAGTGATGTTGGTTAAGAGAAAAATACTGGCCTGGACACCGGGGAAAGCTGCCCAGTTCCTCTTTGAAATAGTGCCCTGGGAACTTTTATGTCCACCAATGGTTATATATAAATCTCTCATTTATAACATTTTTATTATATTATATATGTGTGTATTTTACTCGGCTCCAGGAAGTGGAAAGGTGCTTCCATTTTCCATTGTATTAAGCAATCGAGATAATTCTGTTTCTTTCCTCTCCCGAACTACCTTTCTTAAAATTTAATTTAGTTGTCTCTGTTACAGAGTAATTATTGCAGAATATTGATTGATTAGTGGATTTTGTAATGTAACGAGCTTTAGAAGTCAGGAATTGTCTCCCACTATTAATCGGATAGCATTTTGGTGTATTGGTAGAGAAGAATTGTTGCTGGTTGCAAAATATTGTTGTGAAAGCTGAAACGAGCCCAAGCCCAAGACGAATGTACACAAGATCTTAAACATAAGAATTTTAAAATTGCAGGGGTGTAGGGAAAGAGAAGGGGGTTGTGGGACTCCTTCAAAGAGCCGGCACAGGCACGATGGGCTGAATGGCTGCCCCCTGTGCTGATTCATTCTATGACGGGCAGTTTGGCCCAACCACTGTGTGTGAGACTTTATACTCCACATGAGCAGGAATCCTAAACCCGTGCCTGCTCTGTTCCCATATCCCTACATCCTTTGTATATCCACCATATATTTGTTACCTCCTCAAAGAACTCTTATCTGGTTTTAAAATCTTGGCCTTTTACAATTACATTACGTAAAGTAAGACCACATGCTTTCATTGGCCAGCATGTTAAAGTTTCAGACCTGATGGTTACATAATGGATATGTGGGAACAATTACTGGGTAGATCTCTCTCTTAGGCAGTCCCTCGGAACCGAGGATGACTTGCTTCCACATTAAGAATGAGTTTGCAGGTGACTGATGAGCCAATGCGGGACCTACAGTCTCTGTCACAGGTGGGGCAGACGGTGGTTGAAGGGACGGGTGGGTGGGGTGCTTGGGTTGACTTGCGCTGCCTGCACTTGGCTTCCACTTGCTCCCGGCGAAGAGACTCGAGGTGTTCGGCACCTTCCCGGATGCTTCTCCTCCACTTTGTGCGGTCTTGGGCCAAGGATTCCCAGGTGTCGATGGGGATGTTACACTTTTTCAAGAAGGCTTTGAGGGTGTTCTTGAAGCGTTTCCTCTGCCCACCTGGGCCTCTCTTGCCGTGCCGGAGCTCCGAGCAGAGCGCTTGTTTTGGGAGTCTCTTATCGGGCATGCGGACGATGTGACCCGTCCATCGGAGCTGATCGAGCGTGGTCAAAGCTTCGATGCTGGGGATGTTGGCCTGAGCAAAAATACTGACGGTGCGCCTATCCTGCCAATGGATTTGCAGGATCTTGTGGAGGCAGCGTTGGTGGTACCTCTCCAGTGCTTTGAGGTGCCTGCTGTACATGGTCCATGTCTCTGAGGCATACAGCAGGGCGGGTACCACTGCTGCTCTGTAGACCATGAGCTTAGTGCCGGGTTTGAGGTCCTTGTCTTCAAACACTCTCTTCCGAAGGCTGCACTGGCACACTGAAGGTGGTGTTGGACTTCGTTGTTGACAGTAGGCTCCCGAGGTATGGAAAGTGGTCCACGTTGTCCGAGGCCTTGTCGTGGATTTTGATAATCGGGGGGCAGTACTGTGTGGCAGGGGCAGGTTGGTAGAGGACCTTTGTCTTATGGATGTTTAGCGTAAGGCCCATGCTCTCTCACGCTTCGGTGAAGGTGTTGACGATGGTTTGGAGTTCAACCTTTAAGTGAGCGCAGACGCAAGCGTCGTCTGCATCCTGTAATTCAATGACAGAGGATGGGACGACCTTGGATTTGGACTGGAGGCGACGGAGGTTGAACAGTTTCCCATTTGTTCTGTAAATTAGCTCCACTCCAGTGGGGAGCTTACTGAGGAGCTGGAGTGGAGCTAATTTAAAGAACTGGGTGGATAATAACATCGGGAATTCAGGTGATGGGAATTCAGGTGACCCAGCAACGACAGGCCAGTCAGTTTAACATTGGTAGTGGGGAAGCTTTTAGAAATGATAATCAGGGACAAAGTTAATGGTCACTTGGACAAGTATGGATTAATTAAGGAAAGCCAGCATGGATTTGTTAAAAGCAAATCGTGTTTAGCTAACTTGATTGAGCTTTTTGATGAGGTAACAGAGAGGGTTGATGAAGGCAATGCGGCTGACGTGGTGTACATGGATTTCCAAAAGGTGTTCGCAAAGTGGTACATAATAGGCTTGCCAGCAAAGTTGAAGCCCATGGAATAAAAGGGACAGTGGCAGCATGGATACGGAATTGGCTAAGTGACAGGAAACAGAGAGTAGTGGTGAACGGTTGTTTTTCGGACTGGAGGAAGGTATACAGTGGTGTTCCCCAGGGGTCGGTTCTAGGACCACTGCTTTTCTTGATATATATTAATGACTTGGATGTGGGTGTACAGGGCACAATTTCAAAATTTGCAGATGACACAAAACTTGGAAGTATAGTGAACAGTGAGGAGGTAGTGATAGACTTCAAGAAGACATAGGCTGGTGGAATGGCCGGACACGTGGCAGATGAAATTTAACGCACAAAAGTGCGAAGTGATACATTTTGGTAGAAAGAACGAGAAGAGGCAATATAAACTAAAGTGTACAATCCTAAAGGGGGTGAACAGAGAGACCTGGGGGTATATGTGCACAAATCATTGAAGGTAGCAGGGCAGGTTGAGAAAGCAGTTAAAAAACCTTACAGGATCCTGGGCTTCATGAGTAGAATTCTCAGGCTCCATTTTTGTCAGTGGGGAGCTTTTGGAGGCGGGACTCCCACTTTTTGGGTTGTAGTCCTGCCTCCATCGACTTGTGGCCAACCCACGCTATTTTCCCTTGATTGACCTTGTTAAGCCCGCCCAGCGGGCTCAGCAGGCCAATTAAGGGATACCTAGTTACTGGTGACATCAGCGATTGACATTTCATCTGTCAAGAGCTTTTGACAGATGAAGAATCAGCGTTTGACAGCTCTGTGAAGCTGTCAAACACTGACAATCTGTCTTCTAACTTGAGTCCTTCTACTCAGACTCAGTTAGAGATCTCTCCAGACCAGAAAGCAGAGGCTGCAGCTTTTGACAGTTCAGCGGCCATTCTGCTTTCTGTGTCGGTGAGCTGAGGGACTCCCGAGAACTGAAGGAAGGAAGCCTGCAGGAGAAAGTAAAGGTAAGTAAAACTTATTAAAACACTTTACACTTACCTCACACACTTAACTCTGCACACATGCACCCATCACTCACCTGCACAACGGACATCTCGACCCCTGCAGACCGACGGCCCGCCTCGCTAACTTGGCATGGTTCGGAGCCGTGGGACAGCCCACACTTCAAGGCTAAAAATAGGGATTAGGCAAAAAACTGCCTGTTAACTACCTGTTAACAGGCAGTTAATTGGTACTAATCCCCTTCCCGCCTCGGGGAGGCGGCTCCCAGCACAGGTTGGGTACCCGCCTCCTGGGACATTGGCACGGAGGCGGGATGGGTTCCTGCCCCCCGATTCTGCAATTTTCCCGCCTCCTCGGGGCTTGGAAAATCGAGCCCATAGAGTACAAAAGTGTAGAAATTATGATGAACCTGCATAAAACACTGGTTCGGCCTCGGTATTGTGTCCAATTCTGGGCACCGCACTTCAGGAAGGATGTGAAAGCCTTAGAGAGGGTGCAGAAAAGATTTCCGAGAATGATTCCAGGGACGAGGGACTTCAGTTACGTGGATAGACTAGAGAAGCTGGGGTTGTTCTCCTTGGAGCAGAGGAGATTTGATAGAGGTGTTCAAAATCATGAAGGGTCTGGACAGAGTAGAGAGAGAGAAACTGGTGGAAGGGTCAGGAACCTGAGGACACAGATTTAAGGTGATTGGCAAAAGAACCAAAGGCGACATAAGAAAAAAAAATTTACACAGTGAGTGGTTAGGATCTGGAATGCACTGCCTGAGAGGGCGGTGGAGGCAGACTCAATCACTGCTTTCAAAAGGGAGTTGGATAAGTACCTGAAAGAAAAAATTTTGCAAGGCTACGGGGAAAGGGCGGGGGTGTGGGACTAGCTGAAGTGCTCTTGCAGAGAGCCGGCACTGGCCGAATGGCCGTCTTCCATGCTGTAACCATTCTATGACTGCACAAGGAAAAGTAAGATTGCTTCCCTTGTAGGCTTTTCCTCATTGCTTGAATGATTGCATTCCCCCCACTGCTGGAGTTGAGCCATGTCCCCTCAAAATGTTAGGATGTGCCGTCCTTTTGATGCCACCCACTTTTTTTTAAGTTATTACTTTGGTAGCTTACTGAAGCAGCAGTTTATTTGCCTGTAACTAGATTAGCTGAGAGGGAAGGATTGGTACCGATAAACCCGAATACACACAGGTGAAATCACGCACATGAAGCTATTGGATAAACGAGACACGAGGCCTGAGGCGATGGATCGAGGGGTCACAGCGTGTGAAGCAGGCCACCATTTGAAGAATATGAAAATGTCGGACAGGAGAAGGTCATCTAACCTGTCCCGTACAGTTGTGATGCCTTTTGCATCACGATTCGGACACGCCCGACCCATTGGGAGCCATGTCCTGGGAGAGGCGAAAAACCTGGAAAATTCCTCTCCAACCCCTGTCGGCGATCGGAACTAGTCCGGGGACCACATTGGCCATGACTTGTAGTACTTGGCACCAATGTCCCCTTGAATTTATTTTTTTCATGTATGGTCCCTTTAAATTTGCTGCCCGCCCGTGCATCTCTTCCAGCGGCAGGTGTTGGTTCGCGGCCTGCGTGGGACTTTGCGATTGGTGCGCGGCCACGCACCTTAGGGGAAACATTGCTCGGCACCTACCCTTTGTATGCCGCGATCTCTGCCCCAGCCAGGAACTGGTCCAGCTCTCCTCTGAAGCTGTACAGTGAATCAGCACTCACTGAAAGTGCTGGTTTACTTGTTGCTATTCTCTGGGAAATGAACTGCTGAACATCTAACCAAGTTCAACCCTTACATAACTTACAAACTTGACCCCTGTAAATAAATCTGGCCAGTTTGAAAGCATTAGTCTGTTTATGTGGTATTTACCGACTGTTTGAAACGATATACAGGAAACTCTTTATTATCCAGCACCAACGGGACCGGCGCGGTGCCGGTTTATCAAAAAGTCCGGATTACAGAGAGGTATAGTTAAAAGGTACGAGAGCTCCGTACACAGCAACAAATCCAGGCTTCCCTGTTGCTTAGCAACATGTGCAGGAACTCCGGCCACAGACCAAGCATCCCTGTTGCTTAGCAACAAGTGCACGAACCCCAGTTACCCAGCCACAGATCCAGGAACTGCCACTAATATGAAGTAAAACTTACCTGGAGCTACTCCTGAATTTTGCCGGTTAAGAGAGTTTCCTGTAACATGATGGGTAACCATGTAATCTCCATTGCACTATACTGTATGAAGGGGCAACTGACATGGTTATCCCACTCCGTGCACAAACTGGGGAGGTTCTGGTTCATGGAGACTTGGCCTACTTGCAGAGACTGCTTTTCTTCCACGATCAGAAGGACAATGTAGTGCGTGAGAGCCTTAACCATAAGTTTAAAAATGTCACCGACAAACCACACATACTGCTTAAATTATCAGAAGCAAACAGTAGTTAGTAAGAGCACACGAGCCCAAAAGGGTGTGGACAGAGGGTTAGAATTGGTTTATCTGGCAGCAGAGGAAACCTCAGATGCATAGACGACACTAGCTTCCCAGATCCGAAATAGTTTGACAGAGTGAGCAGATCGCTTTGAATCCTCATGAACCCGGGGATCGCAGTACTAGTGGGGGAGCAGTTTTACTGCTGGGACCTTGGGTGAGCTGGACTATGGATGATGATGCTCTAGTGTCATTGTGACCCATCCGTGGTTCCATCAAGACTTAATCCAGACTGGCTCAACTCCAGCAGTGTGTGGAGATACTGAACAAAGGCGGCCAAGTAAAGCTTTGTCATTTTAAAGACCAGAGTTGTTTTAGCTGCATGCCACAGTTGGTCTGGAGTGACATGCTTAAAAAAAAAAAATTAAGGTTATAAGATAATTACTACGAGTTTACTGGCATTTAATCTTCCATTGGTTACCAAGACAAACACAGGTAGAGATGGAATACTGGCCCAGATATTCCGATCGCACACCTGCCGCGGGCGGGGGCCTGCCATCTGGAAAAATCTGCGCCCTTACCTGAGGGCTCCCGGGACACGTACTGTTCCGCTCCTGGGCCTCTCCAGACTGCCGGTGCGCAGGGCCCACATACCCCAGGGGCGCAGGTAGTTCGCAGCATCCCTGGGATCACGTGGGCCATGGGGAACCAATCACAGAAGGGAATCTCCCTTCATACATTTGACAGGACGACTTGTCAAATATATGAATAGGGATCACCCCAAAAACAGTCAAACTTTAAATCATTAAAAGCAGGCCTTGCGCATTTTACCAGGCGTAAGATTTCTACGGGTTTTCTGCGGGCGGAGGGTCTCCAGAAAGCAGAACTCTCCGCCCGCAGAGGCCCTTCTCCAGGGCAGGCGGAGGATCTGTCAAGAGCTTTCTTGACCGATCGGAAATGCTGGTTTCCAGCACATGCCTGAAACCGGCATTTCCGAGGTCCCTACGGGTGGGTACACAGCGCGTATATACCCATAGGGATCGGAATATCCGACCCACTATCAGCATTGCTCCATTTCTGGAGCTGCGGAGATTATGGATAAAGGGGACTATCTGACAGCGATTGAAAACTTTAATTCCTTGTACAGCACTTGTGATCCGAGTGCCTCAGATCACGGGGATGTCGTCCAGAATCATTTTTTCCCTAGTTATAGGAAAACAAGAACTTGAGACTTCCATTCCTTTGTGGAGGGAGTTTTGGGAGTGCCGACACTAAAAACGCTTCAAAGAGCTCTGGCTCCTTTGTGAATTTTCAATCCAGTCCTATTGGACATTTTTATGAACGTTAAAGGATCTGCCATGCTGCATGTGCAGTATACTATGTAACATATGAGGAAGTATTGATGGATCGTTCCTCATGGCTGTAAAGGAAAAGCCTCCAGAAAAGCAGTATATTGCTAGGTTGAATTACTTGCACCTTTAAGTCCACAAAACAAGTGCTCCTGTCGGCAAAACTTGAAGTAATTTAGCAGCTAATTGCTGTTGCAGTGGTGGGGGGAAAGTGTGTCTATAAGTTGGCAGCTGCTTGTAAACCGCCAACATGTCATGGGGTCAAGTAGAGCATAATTGCTGTTGCTGAAGTTAGTTAAGATTTGTTGTTTACAGAGCCAGTTGGTTACAGGTGTCTCGGATACATTAAATGAAAGATCACACTATCTATTAAATAATCTCTTTGCCCGCATCTGAGTGAAGCTTTTCCTCGTTTTTGTAACGTACGGTGAGGTTGGGAGTTTCTTTTTTATTTAAAAAAAAAATTCAAAACTTAAATAAATAATTTGTGTTTCCCAGGCCTCTGAGCTTCGATCCTACCTGAAGTCAAAAGGGGCCGAAATTTCAGAAGAGAACTCGGAAGGTGGACTGCATATTGACTTAGCGCATATCATCGAAGTCTGTGATATCTGTCTCAAGGATGACGACAAAGGTTTGTTTCCCCCACAAATTACCTGGTTCGTTTTGAAGTCTGCACCGCGTTACCTTTTTTGTTCAAGAAGCCTTGGTTCCAAGCAGCGACCTGCTGAAAGGCCATTCTCTGAAACCTTCGGGGACAAGCCTGTGAAGGCACCCGAGAGTGTGGCTGGGCAAGGACAAGTGGAATTTTTGCTGCCGTTTTTAAAAAATATTTTTCTTTACGCATTTTATTCAGATGTGGAGAGTGTGATGAACAGCATTGTGTCTCTGCTCCTTATCCTGGAGACGGAAAAGCAGGAAGCACTGACCGAAAGCTTGTGCGAGAAGCTGCTGAAAGCTCGTGAGGGTGAGCGCCCATCGCTCCGGCTGCAGCTGTGAGTATGCGGTTTGCCTCGGGAGAGGCCATGCCATCAGAGCCCCATCGAAAGTAAAGAATTCTTGACAACTTTTGCCTGTTTTTATTTATTTATTTTTTTTTAAAGTGCACCTGACATGAACTGTGGAAATGGTTGAGTTACTGAACACAGCAGTGTATCGGAACTGAATTAATTAAGGTTCGAGAACAGTCCAGGACAATAAGAAAGCCATTCATCCCAATAAAACTTGTTCCTCTCGTACCCAAATTCCTCCAGCCAACCATCCGCCTGCCCTTTGAAAGCCTTAAAGTCTTTTTCTGTAGCAGCATGTTTGGCAGATGATTCCCAACATTCACCACCCTTTGATTAAAGACATTTTTCTTAATATCTGCTCTAAATTTCAGTTTCACTCGTAAATTTGTTTCCTGGTCCCCCTGATTGATTGTTAAAGTAATATTTTGGGGTTATTTATCTGCAACATTTAATATGTTGCATATTTAGAGAGGACATCTCTTGATCTTCTTTAGATTGTCTCTAATCTTTCCACACAGCTCATATCCTTTATACTCGGGATCCCTTGCTCTTCTCTGCACCTTTTACAATGCTCTTTTTGTAGTGTGATGACTAGAATTGAGACTGCTGTGTGTCCGGCATGACTCATTGGTAGCACTTCAGCCTCTGGGGCAGAAAGTCGTGGGTTGAAGTCCCACTCCTGAGATTTGAGCACATAATCTAGGCCGACGCTTCAGTGCTGTACTGAGAGAGGAGTGCGGCACTGTTGGAGGTATTGTCTTTTGGATGAAACATTAAACTAAGATCCCATCTGCCCTCTCAGGTGAACGTAACAGATTCCATGGCACTATTCGAAGAAGAGCAGGAGAGTTCTTCTGTGACCAGTATTTATCCCTCAACCAACATCACCTTTTTTTTAAAAAAAACCAGATTATCGCACGATTAGCTCGTTGCTGTTTGTGGGAGCTTGCTGTGCACAAATTGTCTGCCACGTTTCCTACATTACTACAATGACTGCACGTCAAAAAGTATTTTGGCTGTAAAGCACCTTGGGGTTGTGAAAGGCGCTACAGGAAACTTTTTTATCCGGCACCGACAGGACCGGCGTGGTGCCGGTTGATCAAAAAGTCCGGATTACAGAGAGGTATACTTAACAAGGTACGAGAGCCCCTTACACGGCCACAGATCCAGGCGTCCCTGTTGCATGGCAACAGGTGCAGGAACCCCGGTTACACAGCCACAGATCCAGGCGTCCCTGTTGCATGGCAACAGGTGCAGGAACCCCGGTTACACAGCCACAGATCCAAGCGTCCCTGTTGCATGGCAACAGGTCCAGGAACCCCGGTTACACGGCCACAGATCCAGGTGTCCCTGTTGCATGGCAACAGCTGCAGGAACCCCGGTTACACGGCCACAGATCCAGGCGTCCCTGTTGCATGGCAACAGGTGCAGGAACCCCGGTTACACGGCCACAGATCCAGGCGTCCCTGTTGCATGGCAACAGGTCCAGGAACCCCGGTTACACGGCCACAGATCCAGGCGTCCCTGTTGCATGGCAACAGCTGCAGGAACCCCGGTTACACGGCCACAGATCCAGGCGTCCCTGTTGCATGGCAACAGGTGCAGGAACCCCGGTTACACGGCCACAGATCCAGGCGTCCCTGTTGCATGGCAACAGGTCCAGGAACCCCGGTTACACGGCCACTAATATGAAGTAAAACTTACCTGGACCTACTCCTGAATTTTGCCGGTTAAGAGAGATTTCTGGTTATTTAGCTGCCGGTTAAAAGAGAGTTTCCTGTATATAAATGCATGTTCTTTTTACTCTAACTGCTACCTGACAATTGCACTTTCAAGCATTAGCCCCTTTGAATCTGTGCCTTTGCAGGGTTGGGTGGCTCCAGAGCAGTTTTCCCTTCTCTCCCCTCCACCACCCCCCTCCCGCCCAAAACCTGCTGTTTCTAATGTTACTCAGATGTTCCGCAGTCCATGTTTTGACATCATGTGAGTGGCCGAGCAGGGAGGCACGTCCTACTTGATTGTTTATACTGGCGGGAAAATTAATTTTTTTTAGAAAAGCTGCAGAATTTGAGTGAAGTTTATTCTGTTTGTTCAGTAGAAAGGAAGGAATAGTTTGAATAAAAAGTACTTTTTTCCCCCCCTTCCCTCCCAAGGCTTTCCCCTTTTAATATCACAGCAACAACACAGCCTCCTGTAGGGAGGGTTAGGCTGGCATGGAGGAAGATAGCCCAGTGTACGAGAGACCCCGACAAACCTTCCACCCCCCACAATTACCCCACCCCCTTCATCGCTGCCCAGATGTGACAACTATATGTTCATGTGTCAGCCGTAGCACCCTCACCACTGAGTCCGAAGGTTGTGGGTTCATAGTCCTACTCCAGAGACTTGAGCACAGAAACCTAGGCTGACACTCCCAGTGCAATACTGAGGGAGTGCTGCACTGCTGGAGGTGCCGTCTTTCAGATGAGATGTTAAACCGAGGCCCCGTCTGCACTCTCAGGTGAACGTAAAAGATCCCATGGCACGATTACGAAGAAGAGCAGGGGAGTTCTCCTCGGTGTCCTGGGCCAATATTTATCCCTCAATCAACATCACAAAAACAGATTATTTGGTCATTATCACATTGCTGTGTGCAAATTGGCTGCCGCGCTTCCTACTTTACAACAACAGTGACTACACTCCAAAAGTACTTCATTGGCTGTAAAGCGCTTTGGGACGTCCGGTGGTCGTGAAAGGCGCTAAATGAATGCAAGTCTTTCTATAAACGCAATAGAATAATGTGCGCAAATACCAGACAAACAATCTGGCAGTGGCTAAGCAGCTACATTATATTCAAATTCTTGTATGTGTGCGCACTCCCTGTACCATTTCACCCAGAAGCTTAGCTTTTAGTACCGACACCACTGAATCTCTTCCATCCACGCTGCAGCCTCTCCATTTGCACTTTGTGTAAGTTCCTCAACTTTACAAACTATTTCTTTTAACTTTTTGTGACGTGTATATTACAGGAAACTTTGTGATATCCGGGACCGGCGTGTTGCCGATCTATCAAAACTGCCGGACATACAAAGTTAATGTTGAAGCATACGGAGGTTTTCATCTCCGTGTCTGACAATAAACACTGTTGCTTAGCAACAGCTTCTAAAGAGTCGGCTGCAGCTGCAAGCATCTGTAGCTGAAGCTGTTGCTATAGCTACAGACCTTGCAGTGCCTGACTGGGAAAAAAAGAACGAGAACTAAAAAAACTTATAGAAAACGGCTCCTGATTTTTGCCATTAGATCGAGTATTCCGGACATACAACCTCCGGATAAACCAAAGTTTCCTGTACAATCATGTCAACATTCAAGTCCTTTAACTTTCTCTTCTGTTAGTTGGGAAGTGAGTTTGGACACAGTCTCCCTAATGGACCTGGCCCCACAGCCCAAATTGCCCACAGTTCACTGCATCAGCAATGTCATTCAGATAAAGCAGTGAGAAATCACAACGCCCCCACTGCACTCTTCTGAGGCTGGGGCGGACACTGAGGCTGGGGCGGACAGAGCGGCGAAAGATTTACTCTTCATCACATGGCGCATGTGACGTGGGAGTGCTTGTCCCAGAGGCAACGTAGGAATGTGTTCGCTTTCTCACCTTAAATATAAACTTTCTTTAACTAACAATGCTTATTGCAAGAACTGTTCTGATTCATTTTGAGCGCACTGGTTTGTATTTGTTATTTATTAGTATGCAATGTGAATGGTGGTCTCTTCTTTAATTAGGTTGCGTAATCTTTTCCATGGTATGGAGGAGAATGCCCCTGCCAGGTACATCGTATACTGCAGCCTCATCAAGGTGGCAGCGTCCTGTAATGCGATTCAATACATTCCTTGTGAGCTTGACCAGGTGAGTCACTGCCTCTTCACGTGCTTTACTTCTCTTTAGTTCGTTCGCTGCTTGGACTTTGGGCCTTGTGTGGGCAAGTTTAGGGCAGGAGAATTTGTTCCAGGCCATTCCCAATATTACTACAGTTCTCTTTCTGGCAGAGCATTCTGCTTGGTGGTGTCCCTTGCCAGCCTGAGGCAGATTGGGATTTGTTCTGTGCTCGCTGGGTCCCGGTTCGGTAACGCCTTAATTTAAAAATTCTCATCCTTGTTTTCAAATCCCTGCATGGCCTCGTCCCTCCCTATCTCTGTGTAATCTCCTCCAGTCCTCCATCACTGACCCCCGTCCCCCTGAGATCTCTGCTCCGCCGATTCTGACCGCTCTATCATCCCTGATTTAAATCACTCCACCACTGGCAGCCGTGCCTTCAGTTGCCAAGGCACTAAGCGCTGGAATTCCCTCCCTAAACCTCTCCGCCTCTTTCCTCCTTTAAGATGCTCCTTAAAACCTACCTCTTTGACCAAGCCTGTCTTAATATCTCCTTATGTGACTCGGTGTCAAATTTTGTTTGATAACGCTCCTGTTAAAGTGTCTTGGGAAGTTTTGCTATGTTAAAGGCACTACATAAATGCAAGTTTTCATATTGTGAGTGCGCTAAGCCAAGTACATGCACTTTGTAACGCAGCTTGTTCCTGTATTGAAAGACCAGTGGAGGAACCTCTGTTGCTAGTTTTGAAGCAACCATTATTAATATTGGCATTTATACTGGGACAGGAAGTATTACCTGATGAGTGATTTACTTACTGTTACACAGATCTACTCTTTCCCCCACCCCCAGTATTGGCTATGTATTAATAATGCTTATGACAAATTTTAAAGTAATTGGGGGAAGGACTTGAGGGGAAATTTCTTCACCCAGAGGGTTGTGAGGGTCTGGAACTCACTGCCTGAAAGGGTGGTAGAGGCAGGAACCCTAACCACATTTAAAAAGTACTTGGATGTGCACCTGGGATGCTCTAACCTGCAGGGCTACGGACCAAGAGCTGGGAAGTGGGATTAGGCTGGATAGCTCTTTGTTGGCCGGTGCGGACACGATGGGCCGAAATGGCCTCCTTCCGTGCTGTAACTTTCTATGATTCTATGAAATTGTCAATCGCAGGAAGAAATTGGTAATCTGAATATTGCTGGTTAGATTGGCAGCCTAGGTAAGATGTGGTAGAAATTTCTCTAATGGGCTGCCATTGCACTTACTGTCATGGCCCTGTGGTCTACATGATGGATACAGTGACAAAAATCAGTGAATAAGTTGTTAATGGTTATCATCTAGGTTCGGAAATGGATAGTGGACTGGAACCTCAGCGTAGACAAGAAACATCATGTACTGCGATTACTTTATGAAGCACTGGTGGACTGCAAGAAAAGGTATCGGCACATTGTCAGTTTAGTCAAGAAAAAATGTATTCATTACATTGCACTTGACGATTGATATTTTCTATCCTTGAGACTTTTGAGGTATTTGTTGGTAGATGGAGTTAAGATACAGAGCCATTATCTAATTGAATTGTGGAACAGTCTCGAGGGGGCTGAATGGCCTCCTCCTGTTCCTATTTTGTGTTGTCTGTTAAACTAATTGAAAACATTGCCAGCTAAAAAAAAAAATACTTTTCCAGTAACTGCTATATTTTGAATGACTTGACTCTGCTTGCACAAGGACTTCAGTGTGGTACTTGGGGATTCTGCTCAGTGTATCTATTACATTATTACGTCAGTTTACTCTGTCCATAGTAAATGTAAAGGCTAAAAGGCTATTAATATTGGGGGAAGCAGTTGTTATGTACAGCCATTGGCAGGAAACAATTAAAGCACTCGAGTTATTCCTCTTTGCACCATCCGCCTCGCTGTCTGGATGTCATGACTGCCAGTTTTCCCGTTGGGTCTCTGTGAGCCACGACTGCTGTTTCACATTCTCACAGAGACGGTCTCCTCTCTCTCTCTAATGACTTTTCCTTTTAAATCCCTTGCCCCAAGCTTTGAAAGTTCCTGCATGAGATGACATTGATGAGCTGCTCGAGCTTTGCTCTGATTTAGAGCCAGGCCGTTCAGGGGTGATGTCAGGAAGCAACTTCTTCACACAAAGGGTAGTGGAAATCTGGAACACTCCCCCCTTCAAAAAGCTGTTGAGGCTAGAGGTCATTTGAAAATTTTTAAACTGAGATTGATCGATTTTTGTTAGGCAAGGATATTAAGGGTTATGGAACCAAGGGCGGGGAGGGGGGTTAGATGGAGTTAAGATACAGATCAACCATGATCTAATTGAATGGCGGAACAGGCTCGAGGGCGATGTTCTCTTTTTTGGATGCGTGGCCCCTTTAAGGGACTGTGTGACTTTCCCTATTTAAAGCCCTGGGAGCTGGCTGTGCGGGAGCTGCAGAGCGCTGCGCAGCTTAAAGGGAACATTGCTCGAGGGGCTGAATGGCCTCCTATGCTCTTTCATTTCTCGCCATCCTTTCTGGGTTGCGTGGCCCCTTCTGTAAAATGTTTACTTACAACTTTAACCCGTGATACAAACCCGCAATTTCTCTCTCTCTCCCGCCCCTACCCTGCACGGGCGTTGAAATGAGAGATGGACGGTGCCAGAAGAGAGCCAAGTTAAACATACTAAAATGCAAAGTGAAAATTGAAATTGTATAGCCCTCAACACGATTGTAACACTTCCTAAAGTTTAATAGTCGGGTTGAGGTGATGGCCTTTGGGAATGTTGAGCATTTGCCTGCCATTCTGAAGCCTTTTGTAGGTAGTAGTGGTCCAGAGTCCGTTGGACAGAAACCTTTTCTTTCCAATGTGTTCCCTTATGTAGATGAGCTAATAATGGTTGTAACCTTTGACCCTCAAAGGTGCAACTTAATAATTGATTTTCCGGTTTACTGTGGATGCGCAAGTTCTCATTCGCATAACTTTAAATAAACATGAGTTGTGGGATAGAAAATTGCAGCCCGACCAAATGGAGGCCCGAACCTTCCAAAAAGCTATAGCTCTGGGAGCTGTGCAATAAATGATAGTGCCCCGGCACCACAATCTGGCCGTGCCCTGTTCCCATACCTGTAGTGGCAGAAACCCAGTACTGTAGCTTTGGAATGCTGGCTGGAGCTTCAGCCAAATCCTAGAACACCAGAATGTTTCCACATTCTCGTGTCCTGGGCCAGTGTACGTGCGTACATCTTATAGAATCATTAGGATAATACAGCACAGAAAGAGGCCACTCGGCCCATCGAGTCTGTGCCGGCTCTTTCGAAGAGCAGTCCAGTTAGTCCCACTCCCCCGCTCTTTCCCCATATCCTGCAATTTCATCTTTTTTTCCTTTCTACCTTCAAGTATTTATCCAATTCCCCTTTGAAGGCTACTATTGAATCTGTATCCACCGCCCTATCAGGCAGCGCATTCCAAATCCTAACCACTCGTTGTGTAAAAAAGCTTTTCCTCATGTCACCTCTGGTCCTTCCACCTAAACAGTTTCATACAGATACGATCTACAGTGTGGAATTCTAGAAATTGCAGCATCGAAGGGGGTCCATTGGCCCATCGCACCAGTGCTAGTGTTAGTTGGTCAGTTGGAGCTACCTACTTAAACCACGTTCCCCTGTATTTTCCCTGAACTGTTTTAAATTCTTATCCAAGCCCCTTTGTAATTATATAATCTGCCCTTGTAAAGCATTCTACATTCTAATAACCCTCTAATCAGTCAAAGTAAATCTAATTTCCCATTTCATTCAGCTAATGGTGATCCCAACTTTATACCCAGTTGCGATCAATTCGCCATCAAATGGGAACAATTTATTATTAACCCGCCAGAACCTTTCAGAGTTTCGACCCCCCCCCACTGTTTGTTGTGGGAGAGGATCTGTTTACTATTAACGCAATTTGCATCGTGCATTAATACATTAAAATAGAAACCTACCGTGCAAATTAAACAATGAGATGAAATGAGGGTGGGGGTGGCGGGGGAGAGAGAAGGTCAAGCTGATTAGGGAGACTGCAGTTTCCCTAACCCAGAACTTTACCACATGATCTCTTTTTATTTGGAAAGTAATGCAAAGATTTGTGCATCACAGTGCAGATGGGACTGGTTAGTCCTCAAACTGGGGTGGGGGGTGGTGGCGTGCATCCCTCTGGCAGGGCGAGGGGGGGGGCGTGGGTATGGTGAGGACGCACCACGAGGCTATCAGAGGAGGATGCGATGGCCCAAACTAACAAGTGCGAGAGTCGCAAAGTCAGAGGAGGTGCATTATGAGATGATCTCGGCACAGCGAGCACCCCCCCCCGCCCGTGCAGAGTTTTGCCCACTCGCTCCGAGCTGGATTGTCAAAGGCCTGGGCGCAGATTGCACCCACCCTCTCGACTGCATATTGACCAGGTACAAAATTGGCAAAGTTTGCAGGTAAAACTAGGTATTGGGCCTGAAATTACGGTGCTGTCGGAAGCCTGCAGAATGGCCCTGCAAGTTCCGGGTTTCCGCATGTGTTTCGCTTGGACAGATTCACCGCATCCGCTACAAAATCACACCCGCTGGCACAGAGTTGAACGAATTGCCCAACTACTGCCCAGCAAATGTGTAAGGCCTTCTTTTACAAGTGTAAGGGTTAGATTAAATGTAAGAATAACATTTTTTAAATGATTTAAACATACACATGCATTTAAAATTAGTTTAGGTCAACTTAGGCCTGTTTTAAAATGCTTAAATTTATTTTTCAAAAGTTACATTTTAATTTTAAATTCTTTAATTAAAGGGTCTTTTAATTAATTTTGAACATGCTAACATTTATTTTTATTTAAGTGGTGTGAATTCTTATTTTTTTGGGTGATTCCTATTATGCTTATGGGGATTCCGTACATAACTGGAATCTCCACAGGCACCATAGGCATCCCCCTTTTTGATTGGTTGACCGGGCCCACGCGATCCCAGGGATGCTTGCGAACCCGCCTGCGCCCCTGGGAACTGTGGTCCTTTAACCAAGCATACGGTCTACAGGCCCAGGACCCGAAGCTCTGGAGACATCAGATAAGTTTGGATTTTTTTTTCGGTTCGGAGGCGTATTCTAGTGGTATGCCTCCGACTGCAAATTCGGGGCCATTTTTTTTTTTTAATTCCCCTTGATTCATCAGTGCAGAAAACATATTGGGCCAGAACTTCGGGTCCCCGCGGGTGAGTACGCACGGGGTACTCGCGCGTAGGCCCAACGAAAGTGCCGGTTTCGTGCATGCACTGCGCATGGGCGGGAAACCGGAACTTCCGTCCCCTTAAAATAGTTATTTTATGTAATTTATATAGTTATTTTAAAAATGTGATTTAAAAAAAATATATATATTTGAAGTTTTAGTGATGTTTTGGGGCTGAATTGTATTCATAGATTTGACAGGCCTTCCTGTCAAATCTATGAATACAGATTCCCCGCTACCATTGGCTCTCCATGGCCCACGTGATCCCAGGGGACGCTTCGAACTAACTGCGCCCCTGGGATACGCAAGCACTGCGCACCGGCAGCTGGAGGAGGCCCAGGATCGGAATCCCACGCGGGCCCACAGCACAACGGCCGGCACGCAAGATAAGTGCAGGTCGGAGGCTTGCACCCATGGAAAGCCTCCGACCCAAATTTCTGGGCCAATAGTTCATAAGAGACAAATTACAGCAACTGGGAAAGCTAGTCCCTCTCAGTGAGCGCTTTACGGGGAATAGAAAAGCCGATAAACATGCCTGGGCTCATCGGTGTAAGCATTTAACCAGTTGGCTTCATCTGGTTGCTCAAGAAAAACCTGTACTTCTAAACCATAGCACAATCCCTGACCGTTCTCAAAATTCAATAAATGAGCCCGCGCCAATTAAACTCGGTGGAAATTCTGAAAATAATGCTGCCTCGTTTCTACTTCTTTTTGAATATCTATTTGATTTACATACGGGATAACAGCATGTGGTGCGTTGCAGAACAGTTGCACATCAAAGGGTTGCAATAAGAGCAAAGCTGGAGCAGCTTATCACTGTCATCTCGTGCCCATGAAGCATTACTTTGTTTGAACACAGTCCAGAATATCTTCCTGCAGATCGTACAGAAACTTAGTGCATGACGAAAGGAGAGCAATTCAGCCCTTGAGTCGGAGTGCTTCCAAATTCGCTGCGACTTCTTAAGAGTTGTTTTACACGAGCTTTTTTTTGGGTTCCAAATCTGAGCTTTCTTCCTCTTTCTGAAGCTGGTTTTCAAGTCCTGTGGTGCTCTGACATCATGACATGACAAGGAAGGAAGAGTTTGGTACCTGCACTGCTGCAGACCTTGTTTACGCTGTGGTTGAGGATTTACAGTTTTGAGTCTGAAACCCCAGCTGCTGGGGCTTCACACTCCAGTTCCCAGTGTGGGCAGGAGTAAGATCGCTTATCTGGCGCTCTATTGACATTCCAACTTAATTGATTAGCTTGATTTGCCGAGCAGTGATATTATACCGAACTACTTCATTGACACCACTTTATTGTAGCTTAACTTAAACATAGGCAGCTTTCCTTTTGCCATAGTTTTCTAGCACATTGTTTGAGGTTTTTTTTAAAAAAATTTTAGAAGAGGTGTATCTTCTATCCCCAGTTATCCACTCATGGGTATAAAGACTGGTTAGGCTTGTATTCCGTGGAGAGAGAAACAGAGTTAACGTTTCAGGTTGATGACCCTTCGTCATGGACCTGAAACATTAACTCTTTCACTCTCCACAGATGCTGTCTGACCGGCTGAGTATTTCCAGCATTTTCTGCTTTTATTTCAGATTTCCAGCATCCGCAGTATTTTGCTTTTGTACTGTATTAGGCTTATATTCCCTTGAGTATAGAAGATTAAGGGGTGATCTAATTGGGGTGTTTAAGATGATTAAAGGATTTGATGGGGTAGACAGAGCGAAACTCTCCTCTGGTGGGGGAACAAAGGGGCATAACCTTAAAATTAGAGCCAGGCCGTTCAGGGGTGATGTCAGGAAGCATTTCTTCACACAAAGGGTGGTGGAAATCTGGAACTCTCTTCTCTTTTCCCCCCCCCCCCCCCAAAAAAAAAGCTGTTGAGGTTGGGGGTCAATTGAAAATTTAAAAACTAAGATTGATAGATTTTTGTTAGGCAAGGGTATTAAGGGTTACGGAACCAAGGTGGGTGGATGGAGCTAAGATACAGATCAGCCCTGATCTCATTGAATGGCGGAGTTGGCACGAGGGGCTGAATGGCCGCCTCCTGTTCCTGTGTTCCTAAGAACTAGTGCTAACCGCCGAGCTACAATTGATTGGTTTCTTGCCAGGTCAATTTGTCAGGTGATGGCATTTAATAAATTAAATCTATATACAGGATACTTTTTTTTTATCTGGCATGGACGGGACCGACGTGGTGCCGGTTCATCAAAAATTCCGGCTAACCGAACGCTATAGTAAAAGATACGGAGCTGAGAGCGCCGTATAAAGCAACAAACCAAGTTCAGAACAATGGCCACAAGTTGCAAGCGTCTCTGTAGCTTAGCAACAGCTGCAGCCACACCCTTGCACAGCAACAGATGGAGGAACGCAAGTACAATATGAAGTAAAACCTACTCCTGAATTTTGCCGGTTAACCGAGATTTCCGGTTATTTAGGTGCCGGTAAATCGAAAGTTTCCTGTAATGAAGATTAAAATCCGACAATCGATGAAAGTAACAGTGTCATTTAAGATAATCTGAAGGGTGTAGTCGTGCTTTGGGAACAATTCCAAATCACTCTCTTCTCTGTTGAATACAATGTCCATATTTCAATCATTTCCCTGTAGAAATGTGCTCTCTACATTTGTGTTCACAGCCAGTCGATGTTGCTTCCTGCTGTTTTGGTCACAGCCATTTATTTCACCTTCTCAGCCAATGCTGACTTTTGTCTCCAGAAATATTTCTCAACTTTTAAACTAGAGGTGTTCAATCCTTGTGTCTTTGTGGGCCGTCCAGATACGTACCATGGTGCCTAGGGGGGTGCTGTGTATAAAGATTAATTTCCGCGTTCCTGTTCATTTGCATGTATGTAAAGTTGGGGGTTTGTTTGTTCCTGGGATGGGGGCGTCGCTGGCAAGGCCAGCATTTAGTGCCCATCTCTAATTGCCCTTGAGAAGGTGGTGGTGAGCTGCCTTCTTGAACCGCTGCAGTCCGTGTGGTGAAGGTACTCCCACCGTGCTGTTAGGGAGGGAGGAGTTCCAGGATTTTGACCCAGCGACGATGTAGGAACGTCGATATATTTCCAAGTCAGGATGGTGTGTGACTTGGAGGTGATGGTGTTCCCATGCGCCTGCTGCCCTTGTCCTTCTAGGTGGAAGAGGTTGCGGGTTTGGGAGGTGCTGCCGAAGAAGCCTTGGCGAGTTGCTGCAGTGCATCTTGTAGATGATGCACACCGCAGCCATGGTACGCCGGTGGTAGAGGGAGTGAATGTTTAAGGTGGTGGATGGGGTGCCAATCAAGCAGGCTGCTTCGTCCTGGATGGTGTCGAGCTTCTTGAGTGTTGTTGGAGCTGCACTCATCCAGGCAAGTGGAGAGTATTCCATCACACTCCTTACTTGTGCCTTGTAGATGGTGGAATGGCTTTGGGGGGACTCGCCACAGAATACCTAGCCTCTAACCTGCTCTTGTTGCCACAGTATTTATGTGGCTGGTCCAGTTAAGTTTCTGGTTAATGGTAACCCCCCAGGATGTTGTTGATGGGGGATTCGGTGATGGTAATGCCATTCATTGTCCAGGGCGATAATTAGACTCTCGCTTGTTGGAGATAATCAGTGGCACTTGTGTGGCGCGAATGTTACCTGCCACTTCTCAGCCCAAGCCTGAATGTCACCCTGGTCTTGCTGCATTCGGGCATGGACTGCTTCATTATCTGAGGAGTTGCGAATGGAACTGAACATGGTGCAGTCATCAGCGGACATCCCCACTTACCTTTTATGATGGAGGGAAGGTCATTGATGAAACAGCTGAAGCTGGTTGGGCCCAGGACACTGCCCTGAGGAACTCCTGCAGCGATGTCCTGGGGCTGTGACCTCCAACAACTACAACCATCTTCTTTTGTGCTAGGTAAGACTCCAGCCAGTGGGGAGTTTGCCCCCTGATTCCCATTGACTTCGGTTTTACTAGGGCTCCTTGATGCCAGACTTGGTCAAATGCTGCCTTGATGTCAAGGGCAGTCACTCTCACCTCACCTCTGGAACTCAGCCCTTCTGTCCATGTTTGGACCAAGGCTGTAATGAGGTCAGGAGCCGAGTGGTCTTGGCGGAACCCAAACTGATAATCGGTGAGCAGGTTATTGGTGAGTAAGTGCTGCTTGAAAGCACTGTTGATGACACCTTCCATCACTTTGCTGATGATTGAGAGTAGACTGATGGGGTGGTAATTGGCTGGATTGGATTTGTCCTGCTTTTTGTGGACAGGACATACCTGGGCAGTTTTCCACATTGTCGGATAGATGCCAGTGTTGTAGCTATACTGGAACAGCTTGGCTAGAGGCGCGGCTAGTTCTGGAGTGCAAGTCTTCAGCACGACAGCCGGGATGTTGTCGGGGCCCACAGCCTTTGCTGGTATCCAGTGTGCTCGGCCGTTTCTTGATATCACGTGGAGTGAATCGAATTGGCTGAAGACTGGCTTCTGTGATGGTGGGGACCTCGGAGGAGGCCACTATTGATCATCAACTCGGCACTTCTGGCTGAAGATGGTTGCAAACGCTTCAGCCTTGTCTTTTGCACTCGCGTGCTGGGCTCCGTCATCATTGAGGATGGGGATATTCCTGGAGCCTCCTCCTCCCATTAGTTGTTTAATGATCCACCACCATTCACGACTGGATGTGGCAGGAGGACTGCAGAGCTTTGATCTGATCTGATGATTGTGGATCGCTTAGCTCTGTCTATAGCATGCTGCTTCCGCTGTTTAGCATGCATGTAGTCCTGTGTTGCAGCATCCCCAGGTTGGCACCTCATTTTTAAGAACGCCTAATGGTGCTCCTGGCATGCTCTTATACACTCCTTATTGAACCAGGATTGGTCCCCTGGCTTGATGGTAATGGTAGAGTGAGGGATATGCCGGGCCATGAGGTTACAGATTGTGGTGGAATACAATTCTGCTGTTGCTGATGGCCCACAGTGCCTCATGGATGCCCAGTTTTCTGTTCTGAATCTATCCCATTGAGCACGGTGGTAGTGCCACACAACATAATGGAGGGTGTCCTCAGTGTGAAGATGAGATTTTGTCTCCACAAGGACTGTGCGGTGGTCACTGCTACCAATACAGTCCTGGGCTGTTGCATCTGCGACAGGTAGATTGGTGAGGACGAGATCAAGTAGGTTTTTCCCTCGTGTTGATTCTCTCACCACCTGCCGCAGTCCTAGTCTAGCAGCTATGTCCTTCAGGACTCAGCCAGCAGTGGTGCTACCGAACCACTCTTGGTGATGGAACATTGATGTGTAGAACCAGGATGCTTGGGTCTTGAGAATGGGATTGCTGGGGCATGGTGCTGCGCGCCAGGCAGCAGATTGAGCACCTCTGTTTCTAGCCTCCGTTCAAGCATTCGAGGTTTAGTTCCAAGTTCCTTTTTTTCTTCTGATCCCTGCCTGTTGCACATCGTAATATTCTACTATGCCAGAAACCGACATATTCTGGGAGCCCTGACAAATCTGCTGCTCTGGAAACCTCAGCATTGCTGGAATGCTGATACCATGTTGAAATCTATCAAGAGGAAGGGGACGGCTGGTGTTTGAAGTGGTTCTGCAGCAATTGCTGATGATTCCCTTCAGTGTATAAAGTTAACCAACCACCAAGAATAACTTGGGGGAAGAGGTTTGCTTTCTGTCATTGGGGTCGTTGCACTGGCAACCCATTGATGTCCTGCTTCATTTGGTGAAGTTGCCTGTGTTTTGGCTGTGGCGAAATAGCAAGGGTGTGGGGGCTAATTGCACGGCTCTTTCAAAGAACCAGCATGGGTACAATGGGGCGAATGTCCTTCTGTGCTGTATGATTCTTGCTTGGACAAGTCATGCAATAGTTTCTTTTTTTTTAAAATCCCATGGCAGCGATATTTTAGAGTTTGTAAGTGTCAAATCGCCATCCCAAATTAAAACCTGACCCAGTTTGTATTTTTCCTTTATTTTGATCTCCCATCACTGTCTCTCGAGGGATGTTGTCACTTCCTATAAAACTTGATGTATGTGTTCTTGTGTTTTTCACTTTGTAGTTTTGATCTTGTTAATCTTTTGATCTGCATACTTAAACCAACATCTTCAACCCCAGCTGGGTAACATATAATACAATTTATGCCTTCTGTAGTTTGTTACAAACCGCCATGTCAGATTCTGGGACATTTGGATCTAGTTTCCTTGAAAGGCACTCCAAAATGGCAACCCTAGATTGTAACAAATTTGATGCATAAATGTGCTGGTTTTAGCAGGAGGAGATAAATGCGTACATTTTTTTTTAAGCTTTTAAATCAACAGAAGTGCCAGTTTTCTTTTTCTTCTTGAAAGACAGCTGCAAAATCTATTAACTTTGAAAGAGAACGGGAAAGCGCTTGAATGTCACGATGAAGTATGAATTAGCTGCGTGTCATAGGAAGTGACTCAGAGCAAGTCTGAAAAGTACACAGGAAAGCGGCCTTGTGTCTTGTGTCTAACGGGTGAACCTCTGCACACTTGCAGATGTTTTTGCCAAGTGAATAATGAGGCAAGATTTACAAGTGTGCACACTGAACTGAGCAGGCCAGTCATGCACTTAGTGGACTTTTGATCCAGTTTTCGAGTGCAGCGACCATCTAAATCAATAAAATGAATGAAAAAGATTAAAAGTGTCCTGGCTTTGTGCTATTTTTCCAACTGCCACCGTTCACTTTCCGAGTGAGAAGATTAATGAGCAGTTAATGATAGCATTGATCATTTCTTTCATGTCAAGTTGAGTTTGCGTTTTAATTTGCCTTTCATGGTACAGGAAACTTTGTGCTATCCGGCACCGACGGGACCGAGCTGCTGCCGTTCCCTCAAAACTGCTGTACACGCCAGAGCTAATGCTGAAACATTCATCTCCGTATGAATCAACAAACCCTGTTGCTTAGCAACAGCCTCTAAACAGTCGGCAAGCGTCTCTGTAGCGCCTCTAGCTGAAGCTGTTGCTTAGCTACAGACGTTGCAGAGCTTGACTGTTCAAAAAAAGCAAAGAAAAGAAACGAAAAGAATAAAAAACGGCTCCTGATTTTTGCCGGTGGCTCCAGCTTGCCGGACGGTTCGCCTCCGGATAACTCAAAGTTTCCTGTATTTGACTCTCTACCAACATAATCGACTTCATTCAGTATTACTTTTGAATCTGATTCCTACTGCCTATATACAGTAAACTCTTGTTTAAACGGCACTTAATCATCCGGAATACTTTAATAACCGGCGGGACCGAGCTGCTGCCGTTCCCTCAAAACTGCTGTACACGCCAGAGCTAATGTTGAAACATTCATCTCCGTAACCGGTAATCTTGCCGAATCCATCCAGCACTCGTTTTGCCGAGTCCGAGTCTCCCGCGGTGGCCGAGTTAGTCAGTGGTTTTTATTTTTGTTTGTGTTAAAACTTGCCGTGGTAGGTATACCTCTCGGTTATCCAGAATTTTTCATCAACCGGTACCATCCTGGTCCCGTGGGTGCCGGATAAAAAAGAGTTTACTGTAGTAATGGAAATTTAAGAACAAACCTTTTTGTTCACAAAATGATTTTCACTCACTGCGTGGTAAAATTCTTGATCAAATCCTACTTTAAAAAAAAAAAAATCTACATCTTTAAACAAAAATATTTCTTGCCCACATAAACTTGCCCATCTGTGGGTTACAGCAGTAACTTGTTAATCCAGTCGCTGTGGTTCTGGGTGTGTGGTGGGTCTTCAACACCAGTTTGCAATAGTATTGAAAAATAAGGTGAACTATGGGCTTGACAGCAATGCAGATTACAACGACGGTATACTTGCATTCTAGTGATCTCTTGAAAACCTTTAGGAGCTTCTGTCTCTTTATTTTTGAAAGACAACATTTTATTCTTGCACAGTGCTACGAATAAAATCGTATCGGTGCTTTGCCAGACTTACAAAGATGACATGTTTAAAATTTGCAGAGACCTAGGACTCAAGAGCCCTAAAGGAGTTTAAACAAATCTCTTGCTCTGTTCTTTTCCCCTTCGCTCTACAAAGTGCACGTTTCCTTAAGCCCCAGGGCTTCAAAATACTGTAACTTGCACCTGTAAGGATCCAAATCCTTTGTAAGTAGGCCCTATATTTCAGCTTCCATAGGACGTGTTACAAGCAAGTGTCATTCCCATTCACTGCCCCTAGATGTGCTTCAGTGTATTGCAGTTTGAAAGCACTTAATATTGTGGTGCCATTTTTTCTTGTTCCATTGATCCATTTTGTTACTTGGCACAAAAATTGGCTTTGATTTTTTTTTTCTTTTGCTGTGTTCATCTCATTGCTGTCTGCCAACGGTTATCCCACAGATTTTGAAAATTTTCAGCTGATCAGAGATAGCCGGCATGGATTTGTAAAGGGTAGATCATGCCTGATGGACCCGATTGAATTTTTTGAAGAGGTGACTAAAGTAGTGGACAGGGGAATGTCTATGGATGTTATATGGACTTTAAGAAGGCATTCAATAAAGTTCCCTCATAAGAGCCTGTTAGCTATAGTTGAAGCTAATGGAATTGAAGGCAGATTACTCACCTGGTTAGGAAATTGGCTGCGCAGCAGGAGATAGAGACTAGGGATAATGAGCAGGTATTCTAATTGGAAGGATGTGACCAGTGGCGTCCCACAGGGATCTGTGTTCTATTCACTCTTTATTAACGACTCTTTGAAAGCGATCCGATTAGTTCCTTGCTCTTTTCCCCCATAGCTCTGCAAATTTTTCCTTTTCAAGTATATATTCAATTCTCTTTGGAAAGCTACCATTGAATCTGCTCCCACCGCCCTTTCAGGCAGCGCATTCCAGATCATCACAACTCGCTGTGTTTATTTAAAAAAAAACACAATTTAATTTCCCCCTGGATTTTTTAACAATGATCTTAAATGAAAGTGAATGGCGCAGTATGGTGGAAATGAGGAAATCTCAACTTGGTGCAGTGGGGCCAAAGCTACAAGTATAACAAGGGAGCGCTATATTAACTAAATGACCAAGTAACGCATAATATAGAATTAATGGAAAAAAGATTTTCAGACAACATAAGCACATTATTGCCGCAAAAATTTACGGCCTGTTCACTTTTCACAGCAGATCAATTCTTAATTCTATATTTTGAGATGTTACTTTTTTTTTTACAAAGCAACAACCTCATAATCGAGTTTTTATAGTGAATATCGTAATAGTATTTTTTAAAATGCACACTTTTCCTGTTCGCCGCGTTTCTCTGGCAAATTTCAAAATAAAAAGAAGCAAAGCAACTCTCTCAGAACACACGATGCTGGAGCCAGAATATCTACAACCTCCACATTGGCCTCTCTACAAACTCACCCAGTGTTTACTTAACAGAAACTAGGCCTCTTAGTCTTAAAAGAGAAGCACATTTTCACTTGAGCACAAGAGTAGCCGACCTTTTTTTTGCATGGTGTAATATTCCTGTCCTCTTAAAACTGCACGTTTCCTGATTTACTGTGAGCGGTGCCACCAGGGATGTGCTGATACAGGAGCAGGCCATTCGGCCCCTCGAACCTGTTCCGCACCATTCAGTTGGGTGGTGACTGATCTGTACCTCGGCTCCATTTACCCGCCTTTGATCCATATCCCCCGATACCTTTATCTAATCTGTCGATCTCGGTCTTGAAACTTTCAATTGACTCAGCATCCACAGCCTTTTGGGGGAGAAAATTCCACATTTCCACCACCCTTTGTGTGAAGAGGTGCGTCCTGATTTCACTCTCGAATGGCCTTGCTCTGATTTTTAAGATTGTGCCCCCTTGTTCTGGATTTCCCCCACCAGAGGAATTAGATTCTCTATCTGCTCTATCGAATCCATTATCATTTAAAATTATGTAGGGCCCTGGTGAGACCACACCTGGGCCTAGAAATTGAGTTGACGCCGCGCCAGGGCTTTAGCGCCGGAAATTTAGCGCCAGCGCTAATTCCGTTGCGCGCGCCAAAAATTCAGTAGCACCGCGCCCAGACGGCTGCCGGCGCTACTGGCGGGTGTGAGTGCCTCCCAATGGGCGCTGAGTGCCGCATTGCGGCGCTAATCCGGCGCTGCGGCACCCGATGCGGTGCGGCAGGCTGGGGAAGTGCAGGCCTCCTCCTCCCGTTAAGGAGGCGCTGCCTTCACCCGATCGCTGGCCGTTTGATTTTTTCAAAAATGAGCCCGGCACCTCGGACAAGTGCCGGGCTTGCAGGCCAGACGCATCTGTTCTGCGGGGGGGGGGGGGGGGAGTCCGGGGAGGGAGGTGCGGGCAGGCGGCCGGCGGGAAAGCGGCCAGCCGCCGCGCGACCTTAATGCGCCGGCGCTAACTTGTGTAAGACTAGGTTGCCAGAGTCTTAGTTGCGGCTGCCACGGGCGAGGCGGCCGCAACTGAATTTCGGCGCTGGGACCCGTCGGCATGGCAACCGGGACGCTGCGCACACCGATGACGTCATCGGTGCCGGCGCAGCGCTACCGGTGCAACGCCGCTTTAGGGCCCCAGGGAATTTTCCAACTGGCCATAACTCTGGCGCTAGTCCCTCTAGCGCCTCAAAAGCGGCGCTAAGGCTAGTGAATTTCTAGGCCCTGGAGTATTGTGTAGTTTTGGGTTCCTTACCTAAGGAAGGATGCACTTGGCATAGAGGGAGTGCAACAAAGGTTCACCAGACTGGTTCCTGGGATTGGGGCATTGTCCAATGAGGAGAGATTGAGCAGACTAGGCCTATATTCCCTAGAGTTTAGAAGAATGAGAGGGGATCTCATTGAAACATACAAAATTCTTACAGGGCTTGACAGGGTAGATGCAGGGAGGATGTTTCCCCTGGCTGGGGAGTCTAGAACCAGGGGTCACAGTCCCAGAATAAGGGGTCGGCCATTTAGGACTGAGATGAGGAGAAATTTCTTCACTCAGAGGGTGGTGAATCTTTGGAATTCTTTACCCCATAGGGCTGTGGAGGCTCAGTTGTTGAGTATATTCAAGATAGAGATCAATAGATTTTTGAATATTAAGGGAATCAAGGGATATGGAGATAGTGCAGGAAAGTGGAGATGAGGTAGAAGATCAGCCATGATCTTACTGAATGGCGGAGCAGGCTCGAGGGGCCAAATGGCCAACTCCTGCTCCTATTTCTTATGTTCTCGAGCACCCCTCAACCTCAAGGGAATACAAACCAAGTTTATGCAGCCTGTCTTCTAAATACGATTAAATAAATGAAGGGTGGGTTAGTTCTGCATTGGTATCAACTGTGTATTTAAATCGTTCAAATTGTTGATTTTTGACAGTGATCCTGCTGCTAAGATTATGGTGGAATTGCTGGGAAGTTACACAGAAGACAATGCGTCGCAGGCAAGAGTTGACGCTCACAGGTAAAATCGTTTATATGTAGTTTCAGTTTGCACTAACTAAATATTAGTTGCCTTTCAAGTAGTTTTGATCTACAAAAAAAAAATTCCCAAATACTACAGAATTGTATACTTGATGCAGTTATAGGTTATCTAAATGATTGAGAATTTGTCTCGCCAAGTGGAGTATTTTGCAGCGTAAACCAAAGTAAATATTCCGTTCAATTTCTTTCTAACAGATGCATTGTAAGAGCGTTGAAGGATCAAAGCACATTTCTTTTTGACCATCTTCTTGCTTTGAAACCCGTTCGATTCCTGGAAGGGGAGCTCATTCATGATGTGAGTGGTCTGGCATAACGACGTCTGGTTGTCCTCTACAATCCTGTTCATTGTACACCAGTTAAAGGAGATTTTTAATATTTTATATACATTCATTCGTATAAATTGTCAGAAAATGAAAGGGGGAAAACTCTGGCCAAACATTCTAACACCAAATTGCTATAGTTTACCAGCGGTCCTCTATCATCCCGAGTGCAAAATGAAAAACCAACTGTGTTTTAAGCAGAATATCCATCTTTTTCCACTTCAAAAGCAAAGTTGCTCTTTGTGCTGATAGTGGACTTTTTAGCCTGTAAACAACATGTAGGTAGAAAAGCTAGGTCAAGCTAGTCTTTCTTGCTCTCTCCTTCCTCCTCCCATACCTAGCAATAATACAAGGTAAAGTAATTCCACGTCATCTACTTACTAAGTGCATTGGGGAAAATGTCTTTCTTCATTGCTTTCACAGGTTTTTTTTAAAGTTTCGTCTTTTACTTCAGGTATAGTCTTGCTTAATACAACAACTGACCTTTTTATATAGCGCATTTAACATAGCAAAACGTCCCAAGGCTCTTAACCAGAGCGATAGCAATAAAACATTTTTGACACCGATATTAGGACAGGTGACCAAAAGCTTGGTCAAAGAGGTAGGTTTTAAGGAGGGTCTTAAAGAAGGAGAGAGGGGTAGCGAGGTTTAAGGAGTGAATTCCAAAGCTTGGGGCCAGGGCAGCTGCAAGCACGGCCGCTAATGGTGGAGCGATTGAAATCGGGGATGTGCAAGAGTAAGTGGTAATCAAAGAGATGCATTGATTAAAACTAATGGAGTGTCCCTTAAATTGCTAGTGTTGTGTTTGAGCCTAGTAAGCTCTTTAATAACACTCGGCACAATGCTCTGTCAAATACAATTGCTGCTACTGGATGGATCCCAAAAGTTACTTTGATCTTTTAGTTATAACCCAGGGAGCCTTGAAGTGAGTAGGATTACTGGGCATTCATTCAATTCCCACATACTGCTGATTTCTTTTTTAAATGCTGTGCATTAACTTTATTTTTCCATAGTTTGAATTGATCATTGCATTAGGACAGCCGACTGCAGGAAGTTTGAGGCAGAAACTGTCAAGGTTACATGGAAGCAAATCTAATCTGAGCAAGAGTTTTTATTTGGACTGCAGGCCGGGCTCTGGGATTCTTGTCATGAATCTTGCATTGATTGTTGGAGCCTATTTCAGATCGGGCTGGAAATAACCTGATGTGGCGTTACTGGAGCATGCACTTACATAAGAACTTAAGAATTAGGAGCAGGAGTAGGCCATACGCCCCCTCGAGCCTGCTCTGCCATTCAATAAGATCATGGCTGATCTTCGACCTCAACTCCACTTTCCCACCCGATCTCCACATCCCTTGATTCCCCATGAGTCAAAAAATCTATCGATCTCAGCCTTGAATATACTCAACAACTGAACATCCACAGCCCTCTGGGGTAGAGAGTTCCAAAGATTCACAACCCCTGAGTGAAGAAATTTCTCCTCATCTCAGTCTTAAATGGCCGACCCCTTATCCTGAGACTATGCCCCCTAGTTCTAGACTCTCCAGCCAGGGGAAACAACCTCTCAGCATCTACCCTGTCAATCCCCCTCAGAATCTTGTATGTTTCAATGAGATCATCTCTCATTCTTCTAAACTCCAGAGAGTATCGGCCCATTCTACTCAATCTCTCGTCATGAGACAACCCTCATCCCAGGAATCAATCTAGTGAACCTTCGTTGCACTGCCTCTAAGGCAAGTATATCCTTCCTCGGGTAAGGATATATATAAATGACCTGGATATTGGCATACAGAGTAGAATTTCTAAATTTGCCGATGTCACCAAACTTGAGGGTGTGGCAAACAGTGAAGAGGATACCAATCGAATGCAACAGGACATAGAAAGGCTAGCAGAATGGGCAGGCAAGTGGCAGATGGAATTTAATACAGAGAAGTGAGGTGATGCATTTTGGCAGAAGGAACAGGGAGAGGCAATATACACTTAATGGCACAGTTTTAAAGAGTGCAGGGACAGAGGGACCTGGGAGTTAATGTGCATAGGTCCCTGAAGGTGGCGGGACATATTGAGAGAGTGGTTAATAAAGCATATGGGATCTTGGGCTTCATAAATAGAGGTATTGAGTACAAAAGTAGAGAAGTTATGCTGAATCTTTATAAAGCGCTGGTTAGGCCACAACTGGAGTATTGTGTCCAGTTCTGGTCACCACACTTTAGGAAGGATGTGAAGGCCCTTGAGAGGGTGCAGAGGAGATTTACCAGAATAGTTCTGGGGATGGGGGATCTTAGCTACAAGGACAGGTTGGAGAAGCTGGATTTGTTTTCATTAGAGCAAAGGAGGTTGAGGGGTGATTTGATAGAGGTGTACAAGATTATGATGGGTTTGGATAGGCTAGACGAGGAAAGGCTGTTCCCTCTAGTTGATGGTACAAGGACTAGGGGACACAGATTTAAGGTTTTGGGCAAGAGATACAGGGGGGATGTGAGGAAACTTGTTTACGCAGCGAGTGGTGATGACCTAGAACTCGCTGCCGATGGAAGTGGTGGAAGCGGAGACAGTCAATGTTTTCAAGGGGAGACTGGATAGGCACTTGAGGGAAATAAACTTGCAGGGCTACGGGGGATAGAGCGGGGGAATGGGACTGACTGGATTGCTCTACAGAGAGCTGGCACGGACTCGATGGGCCGAATGGCCTCCTTCTGTGCTGTTATGACTCCGAGACCAGAACTGTGCACAGTACTTCGGTTGTAGTCTCACCAGAGCCCTGTACAATTGTAGCAAGACTTCCTAACTCTTGTGCTACAAATCTCTTGCAATAAAGGCCAACATACCATTTGCCTTCCTAATTGCTTGCTGTACCTGCATGTTTCCTGTTTGAGGACAACTAAATCTCCTGAACACTTGTGACTAGGCTGTGGGTTATGTATGATGAGCACCTTGATGCTCCAATACAGTTTCTCCAACTCTTGTGTTTTCGAGGTTATCTAACTGGTCACAATGCCGTGCAATGTCATTGGACCACTGTAGACTTGCTCAGTCCCGTAAAGCAGTGGCTGTACAAATCACCTTCCTGATGCACAAGTGCAAGGGGCATTTCGAAGTGCTAACTGAACCTTTTATTACCAAATACAGTCGAGAGTGTTGGTACCAAACAGTTCTTTGAATCCAAAATTCCAAAGTCCTCGGTGATGAGCAGAAAAGCACCATCACAGATTTTGATCTTTTCTAGTTGGGTGCAACATTTAAAACCCCTTGAAAAACGATGTGTTCGTGTCGTATTTGTGTCTGTGGAAGAATCGCCAATTTTCCCCTCCCATTTGCATTGATTATTTTTGTTGTGCTTCGTAATCTACTTTGCCTTTGAGCCGTACCATAGACGAGGATAGGCAGGCAAATTCCGCTGGTGACCCTGCTAGTGCTAATGTCAGTCGCAACAGCCTTGTCAGAAATTGAATGGGACAGGAGTGGCACCACTTTTCCCCACACCCAGTTCGGGGCCAAGTCGTTCAATCACTATTCAATGCATGTTGGAGCAGGGACTAATCTTGTGCCCAAAGAATATCTGCATTAGCACTGGAGGCTCGTAGTTTCTTGTATCCTCTTCGGTCGACAAAGGTAATGTAGAAGAGTAATGGAGATACTTCTTCCACTCGTGTAATTAAAACGTTGGTAACGAGATATCTTCAATTAAGTAACTTATTCTCCACACCATGGACACTCATAATGTTGGGTCTTGCCCAAAGTTGCTACTGTGGCGTGGATTATGAGTAACCCGCGTGTATCCCGGACTTGTGCAGGTGTTGACCACTCCACAGTGGTTCAGCGCCCCGCCCAGGGGTCCCCGTGTAAGGAAAGGCTGGTGCTGGCTGGGTACAGTTGGGCATTAGTGACGCTTCTTGCATTGGCCTCCAGAGGGGCGTCTCGGTGAAGAAAGCCTCTGAAGTCGACCTCGGTTCATGTTGCGGGGCAGATCTTGGTGCAGTCGGAGATGTGGAATGGCGGGGCTGCGCGGGAAGAGGAAGGAAAATACTGAACCGGATGTTGTTTACCGAGGGGCGAGGTCTTGAGGTTTTTTTTTTTAAATAGTTCGAGTACTTTGTATTTAAAGGACTAGCAATGAGTCACCGACAGTGGCGCAAAGCGGGCGGTATCTGATCGGGCACCGCGTATAACAACATGTGGCCAACCCGAGACTAATGTCTAGGCCAAAATCTACTAGCTTTTCCTTCTCCCTTAAAAGAACAGATGAGTTTTAAAAATGATAGTTGCTTACCATTTCACAAAATGGCTTACTTTGTGAGCAGTTATAATTTCACCAAATCCAAGACCTGGTGAATTCTTGACTTTTTTTGATACTGGTATGGTTTTGTATTCTGGTCCTTGCTTGTTTATGGAAGCCATTCGAGAAATGTTTCTGATTAACCAACTCCAGTTTCCTGACCGTGAAATCAGAGTATTCAGGCAGCTTGCCAAACTCTCGCTGTGTTTGCGCCCGAGTTGGCTTCTGTTATGAGTATTCGGCACGGCATTTTTCAGTCCCTAATAAATCGTCATCTTCTTAGGCGGAACCGAGGATGACTTGCTTCCATATTAAAAATGAGTTCTCAGGTGACTGATGAGTCCAATGCTGGTCCTGCAGTCTCTGTCACAGGTGGGGCAGACGGTGGTTGAAGGGGCGGGTGGGTGGGGTGCTTGGGTTGACGTGCGCTCCTTCCGCTGGGCTTCCGCTTGCTCCCGGCGAAGAGACTCGAGGTGTTCGGCGCCTTCCCGGATGCTTCTCCTCCACTTTGTGCGGTCTTGGGCCAGGGATTCCCAGGTGTCAGTGGGGATGTTACACTTTTTCAAGGAGGCTTTGAGGGTGTCCTTGAAGCGTTTCCTCTGCCAACCTGGGGCTCTCTTACCATGCCGGAGCTAATAAATATATACATTTTAATTGTGCATCTGACTTTTTATGTTCTGTTACTTCACATTGGAACTTACGTTAACCCGATGCGTCTCTGTTCTTTCAATAGCTCTTGACCATTTTTGTTAGCGGAAAATTAGCAGCGTATGTCAAGTTCTACCAGAACAACAAAGATTTCATCGATTCACTAGGTGAGATTTCATTCCTTCAATTATGCTGATGCGATTAGATGAAGAAGGCTGGGAGGAGGCTCGTGTGGAGCATAAACACTGGCACGGACCTGTTGTTTCTGTGCTGTACACTCTATAACCGCAAGAATTTGTAAGAATGTAGTTGGTGAGAATACATTTTATTTTCTTCCTCCTGACTGGATGGATTATTTTTCTCTGAATAATTGCTTGTCAGAAGATTATCTTCAAAATTCTCTGCATTTAAAAAAAATGCAATATTGACTTCCTGTCACCAAGCACTGGTTGCCTTTCCAAATAGATACTTTTTTAAATATTCATTCTCGGGATGTGGGCGTCGCTGTCGAGGCCAGCATATATTGCCCATCCCCAGTTGCCCCGAGAAGGCGGTGGTGAGCCTTCCTTTTGAACTGTTGCAAGGGGTTTGATGCAACTGGGCGGCTTGCTAGATCACTTCAGAGGGGCAGTTAAGAGTTAACCACGTTGGTGTGGGACTGGAGTCACATATCGGCCAGACCAGGTAAGGGCGGCAGATTTCCTACAATAATGACTACACTTCAAATGTACCTAATTGGTTGTAAAGTGCTTTGGGAGGTCCTGAGGTCGTGAAAGGCGCTGTAGAAATGAAAGTCTTTCTTTCTAAAGGACAAAAATTAGTGAACCAGCTGGGTTATCACAATAATCTAACAGCTTCACGGTCACTTTTACTGAGTCCTGGTTTTTATTTCCCTCAAAAATTGTTAAAACTGAATTCAAATTCTCAAATTGCGATGGGATTATTAACCAGTCCTCTGGCAGTAACATAACCACTAAACTACAGGAAACTTTGATATCCGGCACTGACGGGACCGAGCTGGTGCCGTACCATCAAAAGTGCCGGACATACCAGTGTTAATGTTGAAACATACGGAACTGAAAAGCTCCGTGTGAATCAACAAACCCTGTTGCTTAGCAACAGCTTCAAAACAGTCTGCTGCAGCTGCAAGCGTCTGTAGCTGAAGCTGTTGCTATAGCTACAGACCTTGCAGTGCCTGACTGGGGAAAAAAAAGCAATGAGAACTAAAAAAACTTAAAGAAAACGGCTCCTGATTTTTGCCGTTAGATCGAGTATTCCGGACATATAACCTCCGGATAAACCAAAGTTTCCTGTACCAGGGAATTGTGCACAATTGCACGGCTATAAACCATGACCAACCACCTCAGAGGTAAAGGCACTTTTAATGGGTGGCTTGCTGGTCCAGTAGGCAGAAGGACAAGACCAGGTTTGAATTTCTAGGCTTCCTTCATGTTCTTGGTCGGGGTTCACCGAGTCAGAAGTTTGTTGGGTCTCGGCTCGGCTCGGCCACTTAGTGCAGCTCCAATGTGGGTGCATCACCAAGATTGTGCTTCGGTATATCCAGCAGCTGGTGATGGAACAACACTGAGAGAAGAGAGGCTGCTCAAATACCCCAGCCTCCTGTCTACCGTTCGGCTGGAACCCAAGGTGTGTCATCTGGAAGGTTCGAGGTGGCAACATGGGGATATAAATATACTTTGGACATTAAGTTCTTTTATATTAAAAAAAAACTTCATTAAAGTAATGTGTATGCTCACGAGCACTGGCCTACTGTCTTAGTAACTGAAATTTATTAAATAAATTTGACTAAGTATGGGTTAAATCCTTTTGAAATGGCCATTTTGATTTTCTTTATATAAAGTCCACCTTTAGTATTAAACCCTAATGAACTAGTTCATAAAGCCAACCCTGAATTCCTGCTATTTGACAATAGCCACTTACAAATTTTTTTAAACTTTTCTGTAGGATGAGGACAAGGTTTTTGTGCTGATTTAACACAGTTCTCATGCTGTCTTGTTATTTAAAGGCTGTGTTGCATGCTTTTGAGTGTTCAAAAAGATTTGTTTATCAAAATGTTGGCATGCTCCCGTGAAGCAGGGGGACCCGAGTTTGCTGAGCGACTCCTTGTTCACCAAGTTCCTAACCTCGGCTCTGGGTTGGAAGGGGAGAGAATTCAGTGCAAAGGGCAAGGGACTTCAACTTAAAAGAGAGGGAGCATTCGAGAGTGGTTGTGTACTTTGCAGCAGTTGGCTTGAAATCAGCAGAGGCCTTGGAATAGGTAAATCAAAGATGAAACTACGTTGGAGGGAGGGAGGAAGGGCTACCAAACTGGAGAGTCTAGAACCAGGGGTCACAGTCACGGGATAAAGGGTCGGCCATTTAGGACTGAGATGAGGAGAAATTTCTTCACTCAGAGGGTGGTGAACCTGTGGAATTCCCTACCACAGAAGGCTGTGGAGGCCAAGTCACTGAATATATTTAAGAAGGAGATAGATAGATTTCTAGACTCAAAAGGCATCAAGGGGTAAGGGGAGAGGGCAGGAATATGGTATTGAGATAGAGGATCAGCCATGATATTGAATGGCGGAGCTGGCTCGAAGGGCCGACTCCTGCTCCTATTTTTCTATGTTTCTATGATGAAGGGTCGGCCATTTAGGACTGAGATGAGGAGAAATTTCTTCACTCGGTGGTGAATCTTTGGAATTCTCTACCCCAGAGGGCTGTGGAGGCTCAGTCGTTGAGTATATTCTAGACAGAGATCGATAGATTTTTGGTCGCTAAGGGAATCACGGGATATGGGGATTGGGCGGGAAAGTGGAGTTGAGGTAGATGATCAGCCCTGATCTCATTGAATGGCGGAGCAGGCTCGAGGGGCCGTGTGGCCTACTCCTGCTCCTATTATGTTCTAAACTTTGAAGTTTTATTGGATCTTCTAAGTTTGGTGGTGGGGGTGGTATAAGGTACTGGATGCATACTGTGACATGATGCATACATTGTGGTTTTATGTCATTGATTCCCTGTGTAGAAGGTTCAAGTTGTTTTTGGCCATGTCATCTGCAGGCAATTCATTGTGTAGATTATGTTTTTAGATGGAGAGGAGCTAAGTTCAGAGAGTAAGTCACCAACTTGGCAGATACCACAAGATATGGGAAGTAGAAATTTTACGTTGTACAGCACGTGGCCTTTAAGGGTCATTGGGCCAGAAATTCGGATCAGAGGCTTCCCGCGGGTGCAAGCCCCCGACCTGAACTTACCTAGCGCGTCTGCTGTTGTGCTGTGGGCCCGCGTGGGATTCCGATCCTGGGCCTGCTCCAACTGCTGGCGCGCAGTGCTTGCGTATCCCGGGGCGCAGTTAGTTCGCAGCGTCCCCTGGGATCACGTGGGCCATGGAGAGCCAATCGGAGCAGGGAATCTCTATTCATAGATTTGACAGGAAGACCTGTCGAATCTATGAATAGAGATCGGCCCCAAAACCTAAGTAAAACTTCAAATATTTTTTTTATCACATTTTTAAAATAACTATAAATTACGTAAAATAATTATTTTAAACAATTTAAATTTTTGAAAAAATTAATTCGTTTTTAACAGGGCTAAAAATAAACTTACCTTTCTTTAAAGTATTTAAAAATAATAAACCTATGGAAAAAATGTTTTAATTTTACTTAATTCACCACTTACCTTGTTAAAAGAAGGCCTTGCGACTGCTTTTTAAAAGCGTAGCTCCTAGAGACTTACCCTCCCGGAGAAACCTGTTTTTAAAAAAAAAAAAAAAAAAATGTAAGTTCCAGGCGCACCCGCTGCCTCTCCGGCGCACGCGTTCGACCTGTGAACCCCTTCCTTCAAGGGAACGGAAGTTCCTGTTTCCCGCGCATGCACAGTGCATGCACGAAACCGGCACTTTCGTTGGGCCTACGCGTAAGTACCCAGCGCGTACTCACCCATGAGGACCCGAATTTCTGGCCCATTGTTTTGGCAATGTGAAAAGAACCTTTACCTGATACCAGACAAGAATGTAGGAACAGGAGGAGGCCATTCGATATCATGGCTGAGCTCTATCTGGAAAGCACCATCATACTGGTTTAACGTGCACCAAATCCACACACGAGCTTGGAAACGGGAGAGGAGAAAGAAAGAGAATAACTTCAACTTTATTTGTATCTTGCGCTTAAACAATATATTCTTACTCGTGTATGGGACATGGCAAAATGTTTCTTTCTTTAATTGTTTCTATCCACAAACACCTGGGCTTTTCAGGAAGGGATGTTTTAATTTACAGTGCGCTAATACAGGGGCTCCCAAACTGTGGAGGGGCACATGGGGGGGGTGCGTGAGAAATTGTCTAATGGTGGATTTTATTTATTTATTACTTTATTTTTTGCATTTTTATAATAGGCTACTCAGATGAAGCTTTGAAACTCTGGGAACTTGTTATGTAAAGTAGTTACAGGAAACTTTGGTTTATCCGGAGGTTAACTGTCCGGAATGCTCGAGCCACCGGCAAAAATCAGGAGCCGTTTCGTTAGGTTTTTTTTCTTTTCATCGCTTTTTTTTCACCAGTCAGGCTCTGCAAGGGCTTGCTGAAGCTGTTGCTAAGCTACAAAGACGCTTGCAAGGTACGGCTGACTGTTTAGAAGCTGTTGAAAGCAACAGGGTTTGTTGTCAGATACGGAATCTCCGTATGTTTCAACATTAGCGCTGGTTTGTCCGGCGGTTTTGATGGGACGGCAACAGCTCGGTCCCGTCGGTGCCGGATAGCACAAAGTTTCCTGTAATTTACTTCCAAGATGTACCGATAAGAATACACGATGACGTACAGAGCCCTCGCCTCCAATCACCATACACTTTGTGCAATGTTTGGGCATTAAAGGGGTTAAAATATTAGCCCTGTACGCTGGTAGGGGTACGCGGGCAGCTGGTAGATCTGGAAGGGGGTACACAAGTAATGTTTGGGAACCCCTCTAATATAACACTGGAGCCTCCCTTTAAACTAACATGATTAGCAGAACAAATGCTAGTGTACATTTTAATAACAAGCGATATCATCAAATATCCATTGCACTTTAAACTGCTGGTTAAAGTTCATGGTAGGACTTTGAAGGATATGGGTGTGTTTTGAATGGTGAATTTCTGCATAAGGTGATATTTTAATTGATTGGCTGACTTGCTATAATCGCAGCCGTGTTCTTGGTTCACGTTACATTTTTCTAATTCCATTTTAAAACCGCACTAGAACTCTTCCAGAATATTTTTGCATGCAAAAGAGCTGCATATTTTGAAACTGGGATAGTCGTCCAGTACAGAGATCCATCGGTCATTAGGTCAGTTTCTGTTCGTGGGTCATTTTGTTTGAGGTGGAATTGTACCAACCAGAGTCCCTTGACCTGCAGATTCTCATTGTGCAGCAGGTTGGGGGAAACATTGCAAAAGAAAGAAAGACTTGCATTTATATAGTGCCTTTCACGACCACCGGACATCACAAAGTGCTTTACAGCCAATGAAGTACTTTTTGATGTGTAGCCTCTGTTGTAATGTAGGAAATGCAGCAGCCAGTTTGCACACAGCAAGCTTCCACAAACCGCAATGTGATAATGACCAGAGGACCTGTTTTCATGATGTAGATTGAGGGATAAATAAATAGCATTGACCTTCTAACCTTAAAGTGCCAGTGACCGCATTTGATGTGCTAACTCTGTGAAGTTTCTCTTTATGTAGAGGAAGGGTGTGTGCCCACTTATCACCAAGAACTATACTTGAGGGAGGAATCCAGAGGGGCCTGATTAAATATACATAACTGCAACTTGGTAGAGTTCCGGAATAGATGTTCACATTGAATTGCTGCAGAAAGCAGTTCAGGTTCCATCACCCTCTACGCCGTGAACTAGATAATCTGCTTCATCGCTTAGGGCAGGGAGTGTTGGTGTCAGCACTCTCCTTATTTACACACTCCGGGAGGGAGTGGTAATTAACACTTCAGCACTCCCACAGTGCGGTGTAATTGACTGTTTAAAAGGTGCAATGATTTCTAATGTATTATTTGTTATTAAAATGTGATTTTCATATTGCACTTGTTTCTGGATGGCAGGCTTTAACAAATGCAGAAATTGCTTAGTGATGCAGACTGCTTTATTGCTGCATTAGGATTTTGACATATAATAGTAATAAGTAAGTCTGTTTGGCAGAAAATGAGATGCTTTTAAAACTTTGTACTTGAAATAATGCCGTGTGCAACTGATTGCTCTTTACTATAGCTTGTGCTTGGAAATGAGTCTAAGCTCTGTTTTGAGAGAACATTTTGAGAATACAGGTCAACTATCCCTTATCCGCAATTCCGAAAACGAAAGTTTTTTCGTGGAGCGTCACTCAGTGGGGAGATACTTAAACGGATAGGAAAATGGTTGAGATTTCTTGTGCTTTAAAAAAAACTGACCCTTAAATGTTCACAATACTTGTTGTATTCATACTTTGTATAAATTGCTGCACTGAAATATTGTATATTTTTGATGACTAAATTAGGTGAACAGTAAATCTGACTTTACAACGTTCCCCGTGGGCTGCATTGTTCGATGTGGCTTGTTTCTTTCAATGCGCGTTATTTCCTAGCCAGCCGACATTCCCGAGGAGCGGGGAGCTGCATCGGGATACTAGTTTGACATCTGCAGCTCACTCTGCCAATTTCAAATGAGGCGGGGGCTTCAAAATTGTGGCCGCCTATTCGCCGGCGCATCAATGGCTTGCTCTGTCGGTTGAATGGCCATGCGCTCCGTCGCTCAGATGGGCATGTTTTCCATCGTCGGACAGCCACGTGCTCCATCGGTCAGATAGCCATGTGCTCCATCAGTCATATAGCCACGCGCTCCATTATTCAGATAGCTGCGCTCTCTGTCAGTCGGATAGCCGCATGCTCCATCGGTCGGATGGCCACGCACTCCCGTCAGTCAAAAAGCCACGCACTCTGTCAGTCAGATAGTTCCCTGTGGGCTGCATTGTTCGATGTGGCTTGTTTCTTTCAATGCGCGGTATTTCCGTTCTGAAATCCGAAAAATTCCGAATACCAAAACACATCTGGCCCCAAGGGTTTCGGATAAGGGATAGTGCACCTGTATTTGGAACATTTTTGACCTAGTCACAGAATTTGTGGTGTGAGACACAAGTGGTAGAAATTGACGTTCAAGTTGGGTAGTTTGAGCCTCAATAGAGTCGGACTTAACCAAAAACTTCTTTACCCAGAGTGTGGTGAGAATGTGGAACTCACTGCCACAAGGAGTGGTGGAGGCGAATAGCATCGATGTATTTAAGGGGAAGCTAGATAAGTACATGAGGGAGAAAGGAATATGCTGAGAGGCTGAGATGAAGAGGGGTGGGAGGAGGCTCGAGTGGAGCATAAACACCGGCACGGACCAGTTGGGCCGAATGGCCTGTTTATGTGCTGTAAATTCTCTGCAATAACCCGTTCCTCTTACAGTGGCAGCAACAATGTCAGCAATAAAGCCACGAGGGCTAGTGATAGTCAGAAAACTAGAACTTGACCCTTCCTCACTGCTTATTGCCATTTGTTTCCTTCAGGCAGTTTGAGTTCCTTTTGTCTCTCATTAACCCCCCCTACTGTACACCAGTAGCTCCCTGATCCGCAGGTGGAGCGTTCGAGTGGGTCTGGTGGCCAGCGGGCCAACCCATTCTGGCACTGCAGAAGCTTGGCGTGTTTCCTCTGGGGCACAGGTTCGCCATTCATTTCCGGTCGTTTGTCTTTCTCCTGTCCCTCTCTTCGCGAGTAACTTTGCTGCTGGGCTGCCAGCATTTAGCCGACTCGCTCTTTTGGACTGGGCTGTACAGGACATCTTTGTCCCTGTGATTTGTGCTGTGATGGCCGTTTTACATACAAGTGTTTGTATTGGCTTGTGTACTTCGAAAATTACATTTTGGGGAGGGGGGAATGCAGGCATTCAGCTAAAAGACATACTTATTTTAATAGGAAGCTGAGTACAGAAGCTGGTAGATTATTCTTCTGTTTATAAAAAAAAAAAAAAAAGTGGAGGAGCTTTAAGAACTATTTATAGTATCGTGGTAGATCTGTTTTATCAAAATAGATGACACTAAGGTGATTAGCAAAAGAACCAGAGGCGACATAAGGAAAAACTTTTTTACACAACGAGTGGTCAGGATTTGTAATGCGCTTCCTGATAGGACGGTGGAAACAGATTCAATAGTAGTCTTCAAAAGGGAATTGGATAAATACTTGGAGAAAAAAATTGCAGGGATATGGGGAAAGAGCGGGGGTGTGGGACTAACTGGATTGCTCTTCGAAAGAGCCGGCGCAGACTCAATGGGCCGAATGGCCTCCTGTGCTGTACTATGATAGGTAGGATGATGGACGTCTACACAGCAATTACAGCTGAGTAGTTCTGATGTCGGTAACAAAGCAAACTTCAATTGGTTTCTCGTCAGCAAAACCATGCGTGTGAACTGCAGCCTTCTTACTGGCAAACATGCCATTTTAAAAATAATTTATACTTTTTAAACTGAGCACAATAGAGATGATGTGAAACAGGTGAAAAGCTGCTAAGTGCTGTTAAAGGTGAAGGCAGATGCCATCACATGATGCACCCTTGACCTGCTACATTACCATGTAACATCACCAGGTTTCATTTCCACAGTGGACGACTGGGAAAGACCTGTCGGAGGTCTATGATTTATACAAGGGAGAGACAAGTGTCTCTACCTGGCACTATTCTGGGCAGCTGCTTTTCTTGAATAATAGAAAGTTCCATTGCATTTTTTTTTTTTTTTAAACAATTCCTGTAGTTTCCTGCAAACATTCAGTAAGCAGGCATTAGCTTTCACAAAACAACTAGGCATGAAATGAAGGGGAAGTTGAGTTTAGTCGTCCCAACTCATCACCTTTGGCTCTTGTAACCTTGCTTTAGGTCAATCTAACTGGGCTTTCCCTCTTCCTGGGCCCTAACACTGCCGCAGTTTGAATAAATGAAATTACTGCTCAAGATGTGATGAGTGACGCTCCTGTCTCCAACTGAGCTACTCTGGCAACTAATTACGGCAGACATCTCAAAAAAAATATATACCGGTTCCCGTTTGTTTACTGAGTGTTGATGGGGTATTCCGGTGTGAAGTGCGCAAATTGTCTACTGGACACGTGAGCGAGAATGTCGGGAGACTCTGCCATCTTGTTCACTAATTTAACGTACCCGTGTGCGTCTGACAGAAGGGCCTGTCTTTCTGAAAAGCCGCCTGTATTCTTCTGCTAACGTTGTGTACAAACAGAAGCTGTAACTAGAGATTTACGGTTCTGAATTAATTAGCATTTCACAATGTTTACTCTTGATACAAAATGAAAGGGCTGCCGAATATTTATGGCTCACTAAGGCATTAGAAGTACGGGATGAAGTTTTACAGGGTATCTCCAACAGGCGGCATGCTTCCTGAAGTCATAATTTGCCTTTATTAATGTTGACAAGATAGGCCAAAAGTAACAATCTTTTGTCAACTGCTTTGCCCTAACACATGTACCCTTTCAATAAACCTAGCCTCGTCACCAACAGTGCTTAAAGTTCATCAGTATCTCATTTGCATTTGTTAATTAGGGGTAGTGTGCGCTAATTGGTTTTTTTTCTCTGTAATTTTCCATTAAGTCACATTAGCTGTAGTTTAGCCCTAGTGTACCTCATTCAAATGAGTTATGTTTTTCACTGTTCTGTTGCCATTAATGCACTGTTTGATGAGGCAAATGTTAATTAAAATTTGAACACTGGCTGTAACACTATTCAGGACTAATGAACAAGGTTTGCTTTCTGTTCTATGAAGAAAAAGTTTAGATATTGCTCTTTAATCACTCCATTTTATGGACTTAGTCCAAAATCATTCCTGATTTTAATTCATTTTGTACAAACGGAACAATCCACGTGCAATGTGGTTCACTAAATCCCTTTTTGTTTAGTTTTGATCTGGTGTTAATCTGCTTGCCCCTGGTGTTAATTTGCTTTATTACTATTTTTTTTAAGTCAAAGCAAGTAAATAACAAAAATAAGACTTCATATGGTTTGAAACTTTGACGTAATGGTTGGGCAGAAACTGTTTGTTGAAGGTCGTCAACTTCATGCAGTTATCCTCGTCGGAAACCATGCACACTAAGCCCCAAAAATTGTCGTGACAGTGCGCTGGGAACAGCGGCCTAACTAGTTTCCGTTGATTGCAGGACTCTCTCATGAACAGAACACGGCAAAGATGAGGCTCTTAACCTTGATGGGAATGGCGGTAGAAAACAAGGAGATTTCCTTTGACACTCTCCAACAGGAACTTCAGATTGCCGAAGATGATGTTGAAGCTTTTGTTATTGATGGTAAGCAAACTGAACAAATGCATTGTTCCACGGAAACCCAGTGTAAGCTCCAGGAACAGCACCTCATCTTCCGATTAGGCACTTTACAGCCTTCTGGACTCGACATCGAGTCCAACAATTGCACATCATAACCTCGGCCCCTATTACATTTTTATATATTTTTTATCCACACCTTTGTTTTGTGCCCTTCCCCTTTTTTTTCTCTCCCACATGGCAGCTGTCTCGCATTCTGCCAGCGCATTTCACACCTAATCTGGAGCCGTCTTTTGTCTCCACTAGTCCTATCACCATCTCGTCTGGTTTTGAATACCTCTTAATGTCTCTTCACTTCTCTTTTGTTCGTTCATCGCCATTTCCCGGCCCCCAAACTGGCCTTTTAATCTGTTTCATTTCCTGTGTTTTTTCAGTCCTGACGAAGGGTCTTCGACCTGAGACGTTGACTCTATTTCTCTCTCCACGGATGTTGCCTGGCCTGCTGAGTTTTTGCAGCATTTTCTGTTGAACAAATTCACTGTTGAATTTACTAATAAAAATGTCTTCCATAATATATTGGGGGGGGGGGGGGGGAGACTACAAATTTACTGATTTGAAAAACTTTACAGTGACTAAAGATGTAATAATACATGTTTTGAATGTGTTGTACTGCTAGCCCCACCCCCTCTTTTTGCTCCCCAGGGTGTTGTTACCCTTTCTCAGGCAATTCGCCAGCAAGTGAGGTGAGCTGGAGATTGGTATATTTCTAGTCCTGGTACCTCACTGAGCTACTTGCAGACGTAAATATGGAACTTCTCATTCCAGGTTGAGGAAATTAAACATTGGCCCTGACTTTGCGGTCGGAGGCTTCCCGCGGGGAAATGCTTCCGATCCGCAAATAAAATGCCCGCCTACCTGGGGCCTCGGGATCTGCGGAAACTCGCGGTCCTGGGCCTCTCCGGGTACCCGCGGGTAGAGGCCCATGTATCCCAGGGCGCAGACGGTTCGCGAGCGCCCCTGGGATCACGTGGGCCGAACCAACGAATGAGAGATGGGAATACCCAAAAAAAACACTAGACATCAAATAATTTTTTTTTTTAATTTAAATTAAAATTGCATTTAATTAAATATTTAAAATAAATATTACATTTATTGATAACATTTAACTTTTCTGTTTTTTAAAACTCTTACTGCTTTTACTGGGCATTCGCTGGGCAGGAGTTGGGCAAATAGCCCAACACTCCACCCGCGGAGGCCCTTTTCCCACGGATGCTGATCATCTGTCAAGAGAATTCTTAATAGATCGCAAGTTCCAGGTTTTAGCGCATGCCTAAACCTGGAACTTGCAGCCCCTACGGGTGCGTACGAGCCCGCAAATTACGCCCCATAGACTTTTGCAAACCAAGTAATACCCTGCCTGGCCTGATCTCCTTTTGATTCTCTGCAGTGGAGACATTTTGTTTTGAGACTGTCCCTGGGAGGTGAGTTTGCCTGTCTCTCCTGGGCTTTTTGGGAGGGAGGGTAAACTGGAAAGAAATGGTTACTTCCTAGGCAAACCAAGCTTACGTCACAGATCACCCCTGAAACAATGTTGATGATTGTCCAGAGGTGATTCTGATCAAGAAGGATTGTGTTTATGTGAGAAGGGGGCCGTACAAAAATAATAGAAGTATCTTTTTTAAGTCTTTTGAGGGCTGCAGTAGCATTCTGAAAGAAAAGACTTGCATTTCTATAGCGCCATTCATGACCACCGGACGTCCCAAAGCGATTTACAGCCAAATAAGTACTTTTTGAAATGTAGTCACTGTTGTAATGTAGGAAAATTGGCAGCCAATTTGTGCACAGCAAGCTCCCACAAACGGCAATCTGATAATGACCAGATAATCTGTTTTTGTGATGTTGATTGAGGGATAAATATTGGCCCAGGACACTGGGGATAACTCCCCTGCTCCTCTTTGAAATAGTGCCATGGGATCTTTTACGTCCACCTGAGAGAGCAGACGGGGCCTCGGTTTAACGTCTCACCTGAAAGACGGCACCTCCGACAGTGCAGCACTGAAGTGTCAGCCTAGATATTTGTGCTCAAGTCCCTGGAGTAGGACTTGAACCCACAACCTTCTGACTCGGGCGAGACACGGCTGACACTTCGGGCACGAATCTAGAACTCATTTCTTATGTTTAGAAAATACTGCAATATTTTATTTAATCTCCGATTTTACTTGCTAGCATCAAACATTAGATATTTGCAAAGAAAAATGATGATGGTAATGCGATAGTCTTGCTTTGAAAGTTGCAGACTCCACTCCCAGCGATAAATGTGAACTTAAGGATTCCCAATTCTGGTTAAGAATTGTAATGCCTTAATAAATCAGCTAATTGCAGTTGGACAGGAACTAACCAAATGTCAAAAAATTCTTGTCATTGTTAAATTGATGGCAGTTAACTTGGCAGTTAATAGCCAACATGTTATACGAAAGAACAAAGCATTTCAGTCCTTATATTGCAGATACACCATTTAAAGTCTTTTAGTCTAGTGTTTCAGTACAGGGTTCTACGCTCGATCCTTTTATGTGAACGGACGGCCTGTAATTTTAATTTGTCTGTTTTTCTATGGCATCATAAACACAGGATGTGTTTTGGTGGAGAAGAGGAGGTTCCACAAATAGACAGGATATTGCTTTTAACAAGTTGGCAAGGGGTTTGTAAAATCCTTTATCTCAATGTCAAGTTGTTTTCCCAATTCTTTCTCCTCTCCCAAGTGTTTGTTAATTGTATTGTTTTGTTTTTAAAAGTTTTACATAGTTGTATAAAAATTAAATTGTGCTGTTTCAAATAGATCATTGGAAAGCATCACAACCTTATTTCTGAGCAACAAAAGCTATCCATAACTTTCAATTGGGCTTTTTCAAATTTTTCTCTATTTTTCATGTGCACGGTATACTCTGGGTAAAAAAATTTGCTTTTATATAGCGCCTGATCACATCTCAAACAGCACATAGAATGAATTAGATTTTTCAGTTATGTGCATTTTTGAACTATCCTTCACAAACGGGGGTTACAGGAAATTTCCATTGAGTATCTTTTACTACACGTGGAAAGCTTTTTTGAGGAAGAATCTAACCATGAAGGATGCTTTAAAAGCTATGAATCAGTTGTGCTGTATCTCACTGCTGTGAAAGTATGCTCCCATCTTAAACCACCCCCCTTGTGAGGGTGAGCAATTCTAGACTATCAGAGCAGTGAGTCACTGACCTCGGGTAAGGATTTATCTCGAGTCATTTACACAAGGGGTTAATTTTATATTAAAAAAACAAACCGGCTACTTTACAGCATTAAAATGTCCCGTTTCCACTTCAGTGCCGTATTCACTAGAGTGTTGATTTTAATGGATCCCCAATGTTTATGTTCCCGTATCTGTTGTGAGGGACTTCGTTTTTCTAAACTTAGAAGGCCAGGTAAAAAAAAAATTGTAAGTGATATATTTTGGTTAAACGGGATAGGCAGTAATCCTAATTTAATACCTTGAAATTCACAGCTGTATTATGTGCAAATGAATGTCAGATCTTCATAATTTTCGAAGTTAATTCTACAAATCAAAAATGTCTTGTTCAACATTTGAAAAAAATGTTTACATTTTCCAGCTGTTCGGACGAAGATGGTCTACTGCAAAATTGACCAAACACAACGGAAAGTAGTTGTAAGGCAAGTCCATTTTAATCAAAACACAGTCAATCAATTCTGTTAAGATCAGAAATGCTAAATGTACGTGGTTGTACCTAGTCACTGCTGTATAAATGGTCATGTTTTGGATAAGCTGCATATCAGAAATCAGTCCTTGGTTACTTGCGGTCACATTTCTTGTTTTTGTTCCAATACCACACTATCTTGCTTGAGTCGCTATCTGTATGAATTCAGGCCAAGTCTACAGGAATGAGCTATATAAAATACAAGTCTGGTATATTTATGATGTGAACTAGCAGCATCTATTGGCTAAATAGGTTCAAACTTTTTATACAACAAAAATTAAAGTAGAAACTTTTTTAAGATCAACCTTTGAAAAATGAGGTCACTGGTGCTCACCTGTGTGGAATTTGAGCAGTGTGCCTCCTGTGTGTGTTTACACAATCTCAAATACTCATTTTTAATATTTGATTTACACACCATCTACAGCTTGAGCCATATTTGTTTAATAAAACACAAACTTTCTGTTTGGCCCATATCTAAACGATTACTTTGAATGGCATTGTGTTTCGTGTAAGGCAAATACAGCAGCCATTACAAGCACAGCAAGATCACAAACCACAATGAGAGGAATGACGAGTACATTTTCTTTTGGTCGATGGAGGAGTGTTGACCACGACACCAGGGGACCTCCCTGCTTTTCCTTGAATAGGTGCATTGGGATCTTTAAGCACCACCAAAAATGCAGTACTCCCTCAGTACTGCACCAGAGTATCAGCACAGATTGTAGTTGACTCCTGCAGTGGGACATCAATCCACAATCTTCACACTTCAAGGCAAAGACCCTGTTTAGACTAGCCTGATTGATTGATTTGAATTGAGTCTACCCTAAATTGCTGATTGAAAGTAAATAGTATTTCAGAGAGTGTGTGCATCAACATAAATTGAATGAAACGGTTGAGAATAATGATCCTAAAGTTTTACATGAATGTGTTGTAAGTAATCAACACAATGTAGTTAACAACTGTTTTTCCCCTTTTTGTTATAGTCACACTACACACAGAACCTTTGGTAAACAGCAGTGGCAGCAGTTGTACGACAGTCTTAACTCCTGGAAACAGAACTTGAACCAGGTGCGGAACAGCCTCCTCAGCATCTCCAACACTTGAAAAGCCCAATAAAATGCTCGGACTTCTCAATCATTTCATTCTTACGGTCATTGTCAGAATTAAGTTTGTTTAAAAACTAAGCAGCTATTTGAGTAAAGATCATGGCTGTTCTGGGGAATAATTTGTAAGTTCCAAGCATCTAATAAAAAACAGTATGCTTTACCTCTGGCAGCGCAATGTGATCCTTAATGTTCTGTGTAAAACTGAAACAAATCTAATTTGCATCTGAAATTTTTAACCATAACATGTCTGTTCACTAACAGGAGAACAATTGCCAACAAAAGTGTCTCCCAGAATTGTTTTACTATCTGGAAGTTGAACCAATGTAACTGCACAATAGACATTAAGTTGGTGTTATCTTGATTGCGTTCTCATCTGTGTTATCATCGGCTTTCCTTTTCCGCGTGTGCTTGAGCCGGTCCAAGCTGAGAAACCTCTCGATTTTGTTAATCTGTCCTTTGATGATGGAATACTGGGAATCGCATTCATCCTCAAACAGTAAGTCTTGAGCGGCGGCTTTAGGCGTAGGGTTAGAGTTAGATGTGGAAACCGCCGACAACTTGGGTGACTGAGGATTAAAGTACAATTGGGAGCAAGAAGTGGAGGAAGATTCTGTAAACTGGCCATGATGTTTCATTGAAGCAGGTAGATAAGGAATCTTGAAACTTTCAGTGGATGTTGAACACAGTTTTTCCTAAATGTAACAAAGACGTAATAAAACTCATTAATAGGCTATTGTGAGAATCCTAATAATCTTGGGCTTTACTCTGATGTAGATTGCAGCTGGAGATCTAGCATGGTTTTATTGCCTGAAGGTTTCTTTATTTAAACAGTTGTACCAATCATCATCAGAACTTAGAATTCTAGATTTCTTAACAACAGTTTTGTCTACAGTCAACCAATAAGCCGGCACAGCCACGACTGGCCTACTGGCCTCCTTCTGTGCCGTAAATTACTATGATTCTATAAGCAGCAAAGACACCATCTAGGGACTGGAGTCCAACTAAGTTGGACAACATCCATATGGGGCGGGGTGGTGGAGGTGAGCTACAACACCCACCGTCTACACACAACATGACATTACAGCCATATTGTCCATCCATTAAAATCCATGGACGTAAACTCGTGGGCAGTGCACCTGCAATTTCCCAATGTGGGCGAGAGTCCCTGATGGTAGTGTCTTTGGAGAATCGGCCTCTAGTTAGGGAACTTTTTTAATTGCTTTGAACAAAATTAACGAGTTCAGTGTGTAATAGTACTTGGACACAGTACACGAGAGTGGCCTACCTTGTACTCACCAATGGTGTATGAAGGATAACTTCATTTGATGATTGAAAATTTACTAAATCTAAAGGTGATGCAATTTTCCATTTGAAACAGCTGCTTTAAATCCGCAGCAGTGAAGGGAGATTAGGAGAATCTCCAGCTCATGATTGAAATGGTTTGTACTCTATGATGAAAAGTCCTAATGATTTTCACTTGGTAAATCCATTTTATCAAATGGTCTACCTCGTATAGATGAATATCTTTTGGTATGTTTTATGGTTTGAAATGCGACCTGTTGGATTAGACTTTTTTGCGGCAAGGCGCTCCTGACTTCATAAAATGTTCTCAGCTCAGTTTTTGCGTTTAGGAACTGATTTATCTATTGACTCTCATCTGAGGTGAAGATGCTAATTCAGGTTGGGTTTAAAAACTAGAAGAAAATTGTTGAATGTTACAAAATGAGAAGAGCACAAATGTGAAGAGAATGGAAAAGCAGATAAATAGAAATAGTTCATATTGCGGCCATAGGTCAAGCTCACTTCAGATTTTAGTTAGGTCTGAAAGGGGGGAAATTGGTCTCATTAGTTTCTTGAGACTGGATCTATTGTGTGGTAGGTAACAAGTTCCAGTTTGAACAATTAAATTAGCTGGAGTGAGTTTATGCAGAAATTTATTTATTGGCATTCACCACAAATGGTCACAGTATTACGTTAACGACATGCCCGTGGAACCTTGGCTGTTGCTTTGGTTAAGAAATACTTCCATCTTTTAATCTAGTAATGGAAAAGGTAGGCCTTTCTTGCATTATGAACAGATTCGCCAATAGCAGGCCAGCTTTGGCAGACTGCCATAAATACATTTTAGTAAGTGTAGGATAATTGTTCCATATGGCAATCTCAGATATTTTGCATACTAATTTTTTACACTAACCCAACAAACTAACAATGATTCCACAAGAATTTCTTCCTGCCAAGTGGTATGCGATTATACTCTGTCATTTGGCAAGCCTCTGTTTATATTTTTAAAATAATTGTTTAATGGAAGTCCCTGTGAGTGTACAATAGCAACAATTCATTCTTGTGCTCAGTCTCTCAACTGTGGAACAAACGACAGAATAACTGTCTTGAGAACAGGTGGGACCTGCACAACTTTCATGGTGGAATTAAGACTGGGGCTTGAACACTGCAGTATCCTCCTGTTGCCCTGGTTTGGATTACTCCACTGCAACAGCTTTGGAATGTACTGACACAGCAAAGCCTTTTCTCCGAAGTGAGCTTTAGTGTGCATACGTGTAATTCAAATGGGTGTGTAAGTATCCAAAACAAGGTTTGCATTCCATACCGGCAGAAAGAGTTTGGTGACTGGATTAATTTTGCATGCATCTTTCTTGAATCTGAAGACATGGAGAAGTTATCCGAGGGACTCTTTAAATAGACAGTAGAAAGTAACAATTGTCACAGATATTCACCCAGCTTTAAGTGATGATGGGTAGATGCTGCACTATTTGTAAGTAAGTACTTTTTAAAAATTCAGTCACGGAATGTGGGCGTCGCTGGTAATGCCAGCATTTATTGCCCGTCCCTAATTGCCCTCGAGAAGGGGGTGGTGAGCTGCTTTCTTGAACCGCTGCAGTCCATGTGGTGAAGGTACTCCCACAGCGCTGTTAGGGAGGGAGTTCCAGGATTTTGACCCAGCGACGAAGGATCATTTCCAAGTCCGGATGGTGTGACTTGGAGGGGAACTTGGAGGTGGTGGTGTTCCCGTGCGCTTGCTGCCTTTGTCCTTCTAGGTGGAAGAGGTAGTGGGTTTGGGAGGTGCTGTTGAAGAAGCCTTGGCGAGTTGCTGCAGTGCATCTTGTAGATGGTACAGACTGCAGCCACGGTGCTCCAGTAGTGGAGGGAGTGAATGGGGTGCCAATCAAGCGGGCTGCTTTGTTCTTGCCATATAGATTATCTTGGCAATCACCTCCTGGGCACACTAGGTTAAGCATAATCTTGTCAGATTCATTAAGACAACACACTGAATGACCAGTAAATGTCTAATTTTGACCAACTACCAGAAAAGTTCTGTCTCTTGATCCAGAGAGACTGCCCCATTGTGTGCAATGAGCTGATTTAGTTTTCCAGCACCTCCCAGATTGGAATACTGTGACTGGTTGGTGGCCTTCTAAGGTTGGAGGGCTCCAATTAAATATATGGAAAACAGTTCAAAGATCCAAGCAGCATATTGCCCTACAATAGTCTCTCTGGTTATTGGTAGTCTCACATAAAAACCTCGGTCAAGGGGAGTATGGTTAGATATAGAATGGAAGGACAAGTTAGTGGCTTCCTTGTAGCTCTGTTTGGATTGTTTTCTTATCTGGGGCACTAACAACCTGGAAAATTGATTGGTCCAAAATAACGGAAGACACGTGATTCCTTTTGGCAATGTTTGGTCCAGTAAGCAATTCCAGGGATAGCTTCCAAGTTTTTTTTTCTTGGTGGCATTTATAACCTTTCAAAACATTGCCAAAGTTGGCTCATGGTTTTGGGGCATTGCCAACACGTTGCACCAAATGTCCAAACAGGCAGGCATGCAATCTGAAGCCATAAATTATGGAGAAGGAAACTGATTGCTCCAGCCCTTACAGCATTGTCAAGTGTATTACTACGGGTAATTGGAGTTACGGTACAGATCGTCCATGGTCTAACTGAATGACGGAATAGGCTCAAGGAGCTGAATGGCCTACTTCTGTTCCTATATTTATGGAGTTGAAACAACCAAGGTCATTAAAGCACAGGAAATACTCCTGAGAGGCAGGCGATCCAGCATAGAAAAATAAATGTGCTTTAAACTGCTGTAGGAAGCTGGTCGCACAACGAGCTTGGTCATGCACACTTTTTACTTCTGTAAGTTCTTCCAGTGCAAAACATATGTCCCAAATTTCCTCTGAACCTGTATCATTATATAGGCAGCTGATTTCAAGATTATACACAACCAGCCAACTATCAGGAGATCGTATAATGAGTGATAGAGTGACAAGGTGCGGTTGCAGCAATTACTCACACGAAGGACCTTCATACTGTTGCTGGGTGCTTTCCTACAAGAAGGGAATAGAAATCGGAGGAAGAGCCTCCCCATGCCACCTTATGTACTTCTTCCTGGACAGCTACAAAGCAGCGGCAGAAGCCAGGGAACAGATTGCCATCTCACTCTCAGAGGAGTATGAATAAAGTATAGTAAAGGAAGACCTGGAAAGGGGGCAGGGGAAGAATATAGAAAGAGAGAATGGAAAATACAAACATTGATTTTACTGGGGAAGAGGTAAAACGTTACAGGGATTTTGAAAATTCAATTAAATGAAGAGTGGAACTGACAGGATTCAGATATTGGGCAGGAGCTCAGCAAAATGTTCTTTTAGTGGTTTGAAGTAGAAACACATGAGAATTTAAAGAATGTAGTTGAACAATCTGTTGTAGGCTGAGGCTTATACATTACAGTATGGATGTTAACCATGCTTATCTCAGTAGGAATAGGTGAATGAAGCCCATCCACCACCGGCACACCAAGGTTGCGGTGTGTAACATCTATAGGGTGCACTGCAGCACCTCCCAAACCCACGACCTCCACCACCTACCTCGGACAAGGGCAGCAGGTGCATGGGAACACCATCACCTCCAGGTTCCCCTCCAAGTCTCACACCATCCACACTTGACTATATATCACCGTTCCTTCGCTGGGTCAAAATTCTGGAGCTCCCTACCTAACAGCACTGTGGGAGCACCTTCACCACACGGACTGCAGCGATTCAAGAAGGCGGTTCACCCATCACCCACCCACATCCTGAGAATTCATTTAAAAAATAGGATAATAATGTATTCCCCGCTTACAGGTCCCATGTTGTGAAAGAGCTCTGTTTACAGTATAAGATCACGTTCTTAAAGACAAGGAAGCAAGGCCCATAGTGAACCCACGCAGTCAGCTTGAGAAGAATAGTTTAGAATTTGGGGGTAAATTAGACCCAGGGCAAAGATGTAGAAGAAAAAAATGGTTACATTTCTGTTATGGATTTAGTGGGAAAGGAATTGATTAGCAAGAGAAAGAGGTGAGAAGAAAAGTATGGATTCAAGGGAGAAACTGTTTCCACTGGCCAAAGGGTTGGTCAGCAGAGAACACAGATTTAAAATAATTGGCAAAAAAAGTCAGGGGGAAGATGAGGAGAATCATTTTATGCAGTGAGTTGTGATCTGGAATGCGCTGCCTGAAAGGGCGGTGGAAACAGATTCAACAGTAACTTTCAAAAGGGAATTGGATCTTTACTTAAAAAGGAAACATTTGCAGGGCTATGGGGAAAGAGCAGGGGGAGTGGGACTAATTGGATAACTCAGAGAGCCGGCACAGGCACAATGGGCCGAATGGCCTCCTCCTGTGCTGTAAGATTGTGTGATTCTAAGGGTGTTGACACTCAAGTTGCGATTAGAGCCACATTCTCACAACAGGTTTTGTAGGAAGAGCTGATTTTATTATTTTAACCTAGGTGAGGGTGATATAGAATTACAGCGGAAGTGAATTAATAAAGCATACAGTCTCCTAAGGCCTGAGTTATAAACAGACAGTAAAACATTCAGAATTTTTATGAAAGTGGGGGAGGCACTTCCAGAGAGAGGCAAAATGGCCAACACAGATTTAAAAGGAAATAATAAGAACTCTCTGATGATAATGGGGTATAATAAATAAACCTGGATAGTGCAGGGACCATAGTGAATAGAAAAAATCACAGCAGACATTGCAAAAGACATGCAATACTAAAGACTAACTGTAAAACGCTACCTATGGCTGGATTAAATTTCATTATGTATAAGGAAAAAAGGGAGACAAACCCAGACTAAAAACAGAAATGGGGGGGGGGGGGAGGTGATGAAGGAAGGGAATTAATGTTGAAGCACCATAGTTAGCAGTGTTCCCTGTAATTTCTTTTGGTGCGCGGCCCCTTTAACCGGCTGCCCAGCCCATTCAATTTTTCGCGCATGGGCGGTTGTTTACATTAAAAAGCTTGTGAGCGGCCTGCACGGGACCTCCAGACCACCGCATGGCCGCGCAGCTCAGCGGGAACGTTGATAGTTAGGTATTTATTGAATTTAGAAGCAAATAGTGAGGGCCAGAATGTAAACTAGTATCTGATAGAAGGTTAAAAATAAAGATTTGAAAGCAATGGGGAAAGGCAGATCATTAGTTATCCAAAGAATCAACACAGTAGCTTCAATACTGCCAGTGTAGCATCTAAGGAGGGACAATAATCTGCAGTAGTTTGGACTATATTTAGGATAATAGTTTTGTGTACTTGATAGACAGGAGAAAAGCTACTTCCAATGATATTTAATCTGGTCATGCCATGTTAGGATGTCCTCCATTTTTAGTTTCTCCTGGACTATTCACATGTTAATAATTATAATACACCAGCCAGATTTGAAATTCTTCGGCAGCACCTCCCAAACCCGCGACCTCTACCACCTAGAAGGACAAGGGCAGCAGGCGCTTGGGAACACCACCACCTCCAAGTCACACACCATCCTGGCTTGGAAATGTATCGCCGTTCCTTCATCGTCGCTGGGTCAAAATCCTGGAACTCCCTACCTAACAGCACTGTGGGGGAACCTTCAGCACACGGACTGCAGCGGTTCAAGAAGGAGGTTCACCGCCACCATCTCAAGGGCAATTAGGGATGGGCAATAAATACCGGCCTTTCCAGCGACACCTGTGAAGTAATTTTTTTTAATTTGCAGACTAATCTCTCAAAACTGTTCAGCTCTCAAAATGGTACTGTGACCAAACCAGCGAAACTAAATCAAATTGATTTCTTGAATTGATGGGCATAAAGTGGTCTGGGCTGTGTGCGAGTGTGTGTGTGTGCGAGTGTGTGTGTGTCTGAGAGTGAGTGTGTGTGTGAGTGTGAGTGAGTGGGTGTGTATGAGAGTCTGAGTGTGTGAGAGTGTGTGTGTGAGAGTGAGTGTGTGTGTGTGAGAGTTTGTGAGTGAGTGAGTGTGTGAGAGTGAGTGTGTGTGTGTGAGTTTGTGACTGTGTGAGAGTGTGTGTGTGTGTGAGAGTGTGTGAGTGTGAGAGTGTGTGAGTGAGTGTGTGTGTGTGTGTGTGTGTGAGAGTTTGTGAGTGAGTGTGTGAGAGTGAGTGTGTGTGTGTGTGTGTGAGAGTGAGTGAGAGTGTGTGTGTGTGTGTGAAAGTGTGAGTGAGTGTGTGTGTGAGAGTGTGAGTGTGAGTGAGTGTGTGAGTGAGTGTGTGTATGAGTGTGTGTGTGTGTGAGTGAGAGTGTGTGAGTGAGTGTGTGTATGAGTGTGTGTGAGCGTGTGTGAGTGTGTGTGAGTGAGTGTGTATGAGTGTGTGTGTGAGTGTGTGAGCGAGTGTGTGAGTGAGTGTGTGTGTATGAGTGTGTGTGAGTGTGAGTGTGTATGAGTGTGTGTGTGTGTGTGTGTGTGCGTGTGTGTGTGTGTGTGTGTGTTTGAGCGTGTGTGTGTGTGAGTGTGTATGAGTGTGTGTGTGTGTATATGAGTGTGTGTGTGTGTGTGTGAGTGAGCGTGTGTGTGTGTGAGAGTGTGTGAGTGTGTGTGTGTGAGCGTGTGTGTGTGAGTGAGTGTGTGTGTGTGTGTGTGAGAGTGTGAGTGTGAGTGTGTGTGTGTGCAGCAGGGATTGCAATGCAATGAGGAAAGTGCAGAGAAAAAATAATCAAACATAAAAAAACCAATACACTTCCATGGAAGCTGGGATGGTGCAAAGTGCGCAGTCTGTGCAAACCGAGAACTGAAATATAACGTTAAATCCTTCAGACCTCATCTTAATTATACAAAGCAAACATTGTCCCCTACAATGAATGTTTTGATATATTGTGGAAGTAACCAGTTATATTACTGAGTTAAAGGAGTACATTTTAGAAACCATTTCCCTTGAGATTCTATGTTGGCCCCTTTGACAATAATACACCGTGGGTCATTTATAAGTAGGTTAACTTCAATGCAAGGGAACGTGTCTACGACTTGTCTCTCTTAGAGGGGACACTGAGAGTGTTGCAGTTTTTTTTGCCGTTAAGTAATCAAAGTGTGACCTGACTTCTCCAACACTGATGGACTTGAAGTCACTTCAGTGCAGTGCTTATCACAGATTTCCTCTCTCGGGAGGGTGTCATCCATCCAGTCACATTAACTTGCACCCTACTGACCGCAAATTTCCCAGTATGCACAGTTCTATGTGCTCAACTGCACCTGTGCCTCAATAACAATTCCTCCCGTTCTGCTGATCACCTATTTCACTTACAAATGCCATCTTGGGTCATCCCCACTGCTGTAGAATGGTGGTTGACAGTTGATAATATCCTCAAAGCAAGACCACACCCATTATGGCTGTTTATACAGAAAGATAGGTTGGCATCTCAGATCTCCACTCAAAGGTGATGGATTCCTTATTCTGAATCTGAAAGCTTTCTGACTAATCCTTTTTATCGTTCACTTCAAGATCAAATTGCAAGTCTTTTAACATTTCAATAATAAAAGAAAGAATTTATATAGCATCTCAGGATGTCCTAAAACACCTCATAGCCAATGAAGTACTTCTGAAATGCAGTCACTGTTGCAATATAGACAAACATTAGGAATACAAAACAAGACCGTTATATTCCTAAATAAACTAGCGTGGCAGAACTACAACACCATATGTTAGATACACATGCTGGACTGGGTTTTTAAGCTGAAAAACAAGTAGGATCTCTACCATCCCCCTTGTTGTTCACCTCAATATCTCACCAACTGGCTAATCAGTAAACAGGTTTGCCATCCAAAGGGTGCTCACTTCATTAGCATAGACTCTGCGTTCAATGTCCACAAACCTCCTTGCATCATTACCAAATTGCCAGAGTTCTACAGTTGTTGCTCCAATCAAGAGTCATTTGTCACAGAAATGCTCTCACCAGTTAAAGAGGTCTTTCCGCAACCACTCATCATGGTGAACAGGGCTCTAAGTCATGTAGCTGGCGGAGCCAGAGCTGATGGAACTGCGCCTCACACAGAGCCAGGTCTTTCTGGGCTCACACTTTTTTTTCCCAGCTTGGTTTAAGAGTTAGAAAGAAAGAAAGACTTGCATTTCTACAGCGCCATTCACGACCACCGGACGTCCCAAAGTGCTTTACAGCCAATGAAGTACTTTTTGAAGTGTCATCACTGTTGTAATGTAGGAAACGTGGCAGCCAATTTGCGCACAGTAAGCTCCCACAAACAGCAATGTGATAATGATGAGATAATCTGTTTTAGATGTTGGTTAAAGGTTAAATATTGGCCCAGGACACCAGGGATAACTCCCCTGCTCTTCTTCGAAATAGTGCCATGGGGGTTTAACGTCTCATCCGAAAGATGACGCCTCTGACAGTGCAGCACTCCCTCAGCACTGCACTGGGAGTGTCAGCCTAGCTTTCTGTGCTCAAGTCTCTAGAGTGGGACTTGAACCCACAACCTTCTGACTCAGAGGCAAGAGTGCTGCCCACTGAGCCACAGCTGACATGCCTGAGTTGTTAAAAGAGATAATCTGAGATTCTCAACCTTGTTTTCAATCCTGTACATCAGTTATATCCTAAAGTGGATCTCCCCTGGTGTTGCTCACAGTTAAGTTAAAGTATGCACTGTTTTATGATGGCAGGTTACAATACAACGTGCAATGCACAATGTATTATTCCACTGCTAAGGTGAAGCTAAATGTAAAATGGACCATTCCTTTAAGGCCACAAGGTCTAATTAATGTAAATTTGTGTGTCCTGAGGTCAGCTGGAAGCTAAGGCTGAGAAATTCGTCCCGGACAGTGGCACAAAACGGGCGGTATCGGATTGGCCGCCCGTTATACGCAGCGCCCGATATTTAGTTACACTGACTGCGATGGAACTGAATATCAGGTGTTGCGTGTGACGGGCGGCCGATCCGATCCCGCCTGTTTTGTGCCACTGCTCGAGACAAATTTCTAGGCCTAATTGTTTCTCTGTAGATTAGCAGCTGCTTTTATGTCCCCAGTTGCCCCAGGTTTGACAAACCAACTGGAAATAAGTACCTTTTAAAAAAATATATATGTTTGACACTTTGAAATGTGATGGATGAGTACGTCACGCAAGACTTTTTTTTTGATATATAAAATACCTTGATTGCCAATTACTTTTTAAGGTTTATTCCAAGCAATGCTCTCCTGTCATACCACTTTGACAGGCATAGCATGAGATTTTTTTAAATGATACTTTCCTTGACAATTCATGCATTGTTCAGGATACGCTTCATACCACCTTTCCCCCTTTCTTCCAGTCTTGTGAAAGAACCAGATATAGTCTTGTTGATGCATGCAGCATGCCTATTTCTCTCTATATCAGTTTTAATTGTAAAAGAAAAATGATGCCAATGCCCTTCCCAATATCTCTGAACCCCATCGGTGTCATAAATTGTCTGTTTGTGTATAAAATTGCACATTCCTCTCAAATTAACTCAGCAAAGGTTTAGAATGATGTTTTAAAATCTACTTACCTGCTCTGGAGGCCGTGAAAAATCACAAAACGTCTGTGCTATTGCATTCCACTCCTCACTGGAATTTCTCTTGGGGTAAAGAGGAACACTGGAGGTATTAAAAGTGTCATTCACCCTTTTAGTACTGGGAGAATCTGAGTGACAGAGAGGAAATGGTTACAACTACACTCAATGCGTTAAACTTTGAAATTCCCCAGATGCTCATTTTGAAGTCATTGAACTGCTAGTTTGTATCTGACCTTGAGAATTATGGCTATTCGAGTTTAATCAGAAACGCTTCACTGTTCATCCATTCACTAGACAATTTCCTATTCTAATGTACGCTTTGATCTTACACCGCCAGAGTGCTCAAAAATCGTTTGAAATATTTCTTCAAAATCTATCTTTCCTTGACAAATACCATAACATTTTAGTATACTTAACTAGTGGTAATTACTGGGGAAGAACAAATACTAATTTGTGCAACAAAATTGCCTGAATTTCACCTTATTAGGTCTCAAATGTGCAATTTCTGTTATTTCTACTGGGGACTCGGTTTCCTGTCAGAAGTGAAGAGAAATACACTCGTAGAGTTCATGTCTGTGTCTGGACTTAGTCACATAGGGTCTGGTAAATTGATCATGTGAGACTGTAAATCATTTTTGATTGGTTTAGCGATGGCAAATCCCATGTGACCAATACATTTCGGACCTTTGGGAGGAAGCTGGGCTGGGAGATAGACATGTGTACCGTGAGCTAGTTGCTGCCTTCAAAGTTACATAGAGGATACTGGATAGATGGGGGTGGATTACAAGGCAGTAATCTATTCAAAGGATTCAAGTCAACATCATAAACTACAGGAGTGAAATGCAACATTTTTGTAATTTATTTGAACCCTGAGATTCGGTCACTGGTACCTGTACATATACACACACACACATACTAGCCTGATTTACATCGGATATACAGCACAGAAACAGGCCATTCGACCCAACCAGTCCATGCCAGTGTTTATGCTTCACTCCAGTCTCCTCCTGTCTTTCCTCATCTAACTCTATCAGCGTAACCCTCTATTCCCTTCTCCCTCATATGCTTGTCCAGCCTCTCCTTAAATGCATCATCTATACTATTCACCTCAACCACTCCCTGTGGTAGCGAGTTCCACATTCTCACCACTCTGGGTAAAGAAGTTTCTTCTGAATTCCCTATTTGATTTCTTGGTGACTATCTTATATTGATGGCCTCTAGCTTTGCTCTTCCCCACAAGTGGAAACACTCTCTGCACAAGTGGAAACACTCTCTCATTTCCCATGGCTTTGCTCATGCTTAGTCTGGGTTCAGGAGCATGGTTGTAATAGCTGTTAATCTGTCATTGCTCAGTTGCTTCCTGTAGGATAACTGGGACTAACAATGGGAAGCAGAGGGAAGAAATTGATTGACAACTCACAAAGTATTAAAGGGCAAGTTTTTTTTATTCGTTCATGGGATCTGGGCGTCGCTGGCAATGCCAGCATTTATTGCCCATCCCTAGTTGCCCTTGAGAAGGTGGTGGTGAGCCGCCTTCTTGAACCGCTGCAGTCCATGTGGTGAAGGTACTCCCACAGTGCTGTTAGGGAGTTCCAGGATTTTGACCCAGCGACGATGAAGGATCAGCGATATACTTCTAAGTCAGGATGGTGTGTGACTTGGAGGGGAACTTGGAGGTGGTGGTGTTCCCATGCGCCTACTGCCCTTGTCCTTCTAGGTGGAAGAGGTCGCAGGTTTGGGAGGTGCTGCCGAAGAAGCCTTGGAGAGTTGCTGCAGTGCATCTTGTAGAAGGTACACACTGCAGCCACGGTACATGGAGGGAGTGAATGTTTAAGGTGGTAGATGGGGTGCCAATCAAGCAGGCTGTTTGTCCTGGATGGTGTCGAGCTTCTTAAGTGTTGTTGCAGCTGCACTCATCCAAGCAAGTGGAGAGTATTCCATCACACTCATTACTTGTGCCTTGTAGATGGTGGAAAGGCTTTGGGGAGTCAGGAGGTGAGACACTCGTCGCAGAATACCTAGCCTCTGACCTGCTCTTGTTGCCACAGTATTTATGTGGCTGGTCCAGTTAAGTTTCTGGTCGATGGTGACTCCCCAGAATTTTGATGGTGGGGGAGTCGGCGATGGATGTCATGGGAAGATGGTTAGACTCTCACTTGTTGGAGATAGTCATTGCCTGGCACTTCTGTGGCACGAATGTCACCTGCCACTTACCAGCCCAAGCCTGAACATCGTCCAGGTCTTGTTGCATGTGGGCATGGACTGCTTCATTATCTGAGGAGTTGTGAATGGCGCTGAACATTGGGCAGTCATCAGTGAACATCCCCATTTTTGACCTTATGTTGGAAGGAAGGTCACTGAAGCAGCTGAAGATGTTTGGGCCTAGGACACTGCCCTGAGGAACTCCTGCAGCAATGTCCTGAGGCTGTGATAATTGACCTTCAATCACCACAACCATCTTCCTTAGTGCAAGGTATGACTCCAGCCAGTGGAGCGTTTTCCTCCTGATGCCCATTGACTTCAGTTTTACTAGGGCTCCTTGATGCCACACTCGGTCAAATGCTGCCTTGATGTCAAGGGCAGTCACTCTCACCTCACCTCTGGAATTCAGCTCCTTTGTCCATGTTTGGACCAAGGCTGTAATGAGGTCGGGAGCCGAGTGGTCTTGGTGGGACCCAAACTGGGTGTCAGTGAGCAGGTTATCGGTGAGTAACTGCCGCTTGATAGCAGTGTCGATGACACCTTCCATCACTTTGCTGATGATTGAGTAGACTGATGGGATGGTAATTGGCTGGATTGGATTTGTCCTGCTTTTTGTGGACAGGACATACCTGGGCCGTTTTCCACATTGTCAGATAGATGCCAGTGTTGTAGCTGTACTGGAATAGTTGGCTAGAGGCGCGGCTAGTTTTGGAGCACAAGTCTTCAGCACGATAGCCGGGATGTTGTCGGGGCCCACAGCATTTGCTGTATCCAGTACGCTCAGCCGTTTCTTGATATCACGTGGAGTGAATCGAATTGGCTGAAGACTGGCTTCTGTGATAGTGGGGACCTCGGGAGGAGGTCGATATGGATCATCCACTTGGCACTTCTGACTGAAGATGGTTGCAAAAGCTTCAGCCTTGTCTTTTGCACTCACGTGCTGGGCTCCACCATCATTGAGGATGGGGATATTCATGGAGCCTCTTCCTCCCGTTAGTTGTTTAATGGTCCATCACCATTCACGACTGGATGTGGCAGGACTGCAGAGCTTTGATCTGATCTGATGATTGTGGGATCGCTTAGCCCTGTCTATAGCATGCTGCTTCCGCTTTTTAGCATGCATGCAGTCCTGTGTTGCAGCTTGCCCAGGTTGGCACCTCATTTTTAGGTACGCCTGGTGCTGCTCCTGGCATGCTCTTCTACACTCCTTATTGAACCAGGGTTGGTCCCATGGCTTGGTGGTAATGGTAGAGTGAGGGATATGCCGGGCCATGAGGTTACAGATTGTGGTGGATTACAATTCTGCTGCTGCTGATGGCCCACAGCGCCTCATGGATACCCAGTTTTGAGCTGCTAGATCTGTTCTGAATCTATCCCATTTAGCACAGTGGTTGTGCCACACAACACAATGGAGGGTGTCCACAGTGTGAAGACGGGACTTCGTCTCCACAATGACTGTGCGGTGGTCATTGCTACCAATACTGTCATGGACAGATGCATCTGCGACAGGTAGATTGGTGAAGACGAGGTCAAGTAGGTTTTTCCCTCGTGTTGGTTCTCTCACCACTTGTCGCAGGCCCAGACTGGCAGTTATGTCCTTCAGGACTCGGCCAGCTCGGTCAGTAGTGGTGCTACCGAGCCACTCTTGGTGATGGACATTGAAGTCCCCCACCCAGAGTACATTCTGTGCCCTTGCGACTCTCAGTGCTTCTTCCAAGTGGTGTTCAACATGGAGGAGTACTGATTCATCAGCTGAGGGAGGGCGGTAGGTGGTAATCAGCAGGAGGTTTCCTTGCCCATGCTTGACCTGAAGCCATGAGACTTCATGGGGTCCGGAGTCAATGTTGAGGACTCCCAGGGCCACTCCTTCCCGACTGTATACCACTGTACCACCACCCCTGGTGGGTCTGTCCTGGCGGTGGGATAATCTGTTCTAGTGATGTTGATTGAGGGATAAACATTGGCTCGGACACCGGGGAGAACTCCCCTGCTTTTCTTCAAAATAGTGGCCATGAGATCTTTTTATGTCCACCTGAGAGGGCAAACGGGGCCTCGGTTTAACGTCTCATCCGAAAGACGGCATCTCCGACAGTGCAGCGCTCCCTCAGTACTACACTGGAGTGTCTGATGACTCCAAGGCGAGGGTGCTACCAAGTGAGCCACTGGCTGAAACAGTGAAAATTTGGAATTCTCTACCATAAATCATTGTTGAAGCAGAGTCTGTAACTTAAAAAAAAAGAATTAGATAGCTGAATGAGAAAAGGACTATTAAAAGGTATGATGGACAAGCAGGAGAGTGGAATTAGGCCAGGAGACTCACATGGGAAAACACCAGTAGAGACTTGATGGGCCTGCTGTAGCCTAAAGAGGTCCTGATAATAGTTACTGCTGTTGGATGTATCTCTAGATTGGTAGCTGCTTGGCTTCTCATGTTATCTTAACAACCTTTCCAGGTTATTTTAAGGTGAAGAAAAAACCCCAGAATTAAGTGATAACTAATTTCTTTCTCCTTACTTCTTTTCAAGGATTATCAGTTTTTTCATATAAAATGTGGCACCTGGAGTTTGAAGTCTGCCCTCAAATTTGTAATTATCTTTGCAGATGAATTAACCCTGCTACTGTTCACCGTTCAGGAACACCTGTTCCAACTCCCATAAGCACAAACACCATCCCACTAGTGGATTCTACCAGTGTTGGCTGAGCCTAGATATTACAAAAGACTGGCATTTACATAGCGCCTTTCATGTCCAACAGGCATCCCAAAGCGCTTTACAGCCAATGAAGTACTTTTTGAAGTGTAGTCACTGTTGTAATGTAGGAAATGTGGCAGCCAATTTGCGCAAAGCAAGCTCCCACAAACAGCAATGTGATGAAAACCAGATAATCTGTTCTAGTGATGTTGATTGAGGGATAAACATTGGCCAGGACACCGGGGAGAACGCCCCGGCTCTTCTTCGAAATAGTGCCGTGGGATCTTTTACGTTCACCTGAGAGCAGACGGGGCCTCGGTTTCACGTCTCATCCAAAAGACGGCATCTCCAACAGTGCAGCACTCCCTCAGCACTGCAGTGGCAGTGGCAGTGTCAGCCTAGATTTTTGTGGTCAAGTCTCTGGAGTGGGGACTTGACTCAGAGGCGAAGGTGCTACTCACTGAGCCACAGTTGATGCATGATACAGATCGAAGTAGATCCTTTTTTATTATTATTTGTTCCAGGGTGTGGGCAACACCAACAAGGTAGCATTTTATATCCATCCCTGGTGGCTCTGAGGGCTTTCAGAGTCAAATGTATAGTGTTGGACTGGAGTCATGTGTAGGCCAGAGCAGGTAGAGAAGAGATTAATTTTAATAATGGGGAAGCCCACAAATTGCCAGATTTATTCAATTCAATTCAATAATGATGGAGAACAGTGATACTGGGCCTGATGGTATATAGCATTGTGTAGCTACCGCTATAGTACAGTATTGAGACGTTTGAGCAGCGAGTTTCTATAAATAAACTGTAAATTATATAAGGAATATACAAGATATCAGGACCCATTACCAAGCAGTAATAGATTTAGATGATCTCATCAGTCAAAAAGCAAATCGCAAACAGTGCATAATTGTCTTTATCCTTGGGTCACTTCCACGTGTCAAACATATGGTGGGCTCGGTATAAGCAGTTTTATTTTATCATCACATCCTTTTTCTTGGTGTCACAGCAGGTAACAACAGTCAGAGCCCTCAATGCAGTTGGCATAATGATGTCCTTACTGTGACTAATCACTTCATAACTTGCGGTGACTAATCATAGATAGAGATGATCTATAGTTCATTACCAGAAAATAACACATTAGCAAAATAACATATCATGAGGGTTGGTGGTTCAGTAATTGAGAAAATTAAGTCTTGCCATATATTACGTGGCCCTCACTACTTCCAGTTACACTATAATTGAATGGTTCAACTCTCATGGGTATTTTATATAACAGTTTAAATTCTATCCACTCCCTTTGCTACCCTAGGATTGACAAAAGAAGAGCAGACATTACCTGCTGCACTCGGCCTTCTCAAACTCATTTCACGGATTTGGCTTGGAAAAGTGAATGCTGAAGGGACATTCCTGCTTATGATCGGAGCCTCCAATTTGTCTCTCGGAAATGAGATTGAGAATGAAGCTGTGGCTTTGTTCAGCATATCCTTTCCTTTGCCAGAATCTAAAGAAGGCAGGCCACGAAACTTCCACCAACTTTGACTTGCCGTTGTTTTGCTGCTCGCAGCCCCTGCCTCCGAAGTTGATGTGTTAGTCCTGTGATCTAAAACGATGGTTGTAACTGGATTAAATGAAGTACTTTTAAAGATGGGTTTGAATTCATTCTCTGTTATGTTGGCCGAGCCTCTCGCCTCTCCTATTTCAGCATGTAAACCCATTTTACTAACGGCTGCTTGCCGACTTTCCACTGTGGTCGCGGAATCATTTGCACTGTCGTTAGCTTCCTTTGCATTTTGGGTGTGTGGGGCTATAAGCACACCACGGTCAGCGTTAGTTGTGAAGTTTAGTGAGCGGTTACTGGTCATACAGTCATCCCTTTGTGCCATGTTGCCTTGCAGATATTCCAAAGCTTCAGCATTAGGCACAGTTACGTGCAAATCTTCAATTGCTTCGCTGTCGGAAATGACAGTTTCTGGATTATTCGTTTCTTTCTGCTGAGCATCAGTACTGACAAGACTGCTTTGTGCATTGCTACTGATTTCCTCGGTAATATCTGGCCCATGGTCGGTAGGCCCGAGATCCCTTACTTCAACCGAAATGTCTGACTGGAGTTTATTGTCCGCATCAACACTAACGTTAATTTTACAGGCTGCAATTGACGGAACGCAATGATTCCGCTGGTCAGCGGGTAATTCTGTGGGACTGACATCTGATTTGCTGCAGGGATTATGCAATTGACAGAGTTCGGCCGTATCGCTGTTAGCACAGTTTTCTTCCAGCAGAATATCTGCTTGGCTGTGCTGTCCATGCTGCTGCTCTAAAGTGGATTTCTGCTCATTTTTAATTTCATGTATTACTGGTTGAGATACAAGGTCAGAAGCACTTTGGTTAGTATCCCCTCGTACTTCATTTGCACTGACTTCCCTTGCTAGAATCTCGTCGGTGCCAGGAGCTGCTCTGGCTTCAGTCCTAGGTGGTTCATTTATAAAGACACCTTTGTCACACTGTGTGGTTTTAGTCTTATCATTTGTATCATAAACTGCTTCGCTTTTGCCTCCGTCGAATTTATGTGCGATGGAGTCTGTCTGCTGACCTACATCTGCACTGCAGACACCTAATGCATCAGCACTGTCTGGGAGCATCTTTCCTCCTTTCACTGGGACTTCTGCCAAACAGACAGAACTGTACCGCGTCTTGAGTTCTGCACTTGCAGACTCTGCTTCATAGCAAGTGTTTCCTGTTTCGCCCTGCTGAATGTCTTCGGGCTCTCCAGCATTAACTTTCACCGTTGACACACTGGTGTACTGCCTTTCATTCACAAACAGGGCCCCATTATCAGTTGCCTTCTCTGGCATTTCTGCAGCTGGCTTAGAGGTGTCGGGTGGCAATACATTACTGTTTTTAACTGTGATGATAAAAGACAAGGTTAACCTAGAAAGCAGATCTGCACATTTCAATTTTTTCAGTTCTTCCATTTATTCTATGCAGTTTTGTTTAAGTAAATGATATTTAAACAAGTGGATCTCCTGTGGCTTTGCTCCTGGCGAGTCAGCGAGTACATTGTTTTATAATGACCGCAACCCACATCATGTAACGAACAATGTATATTATATAATATTGATGTCCCGTGGCAATGCAACAGACAAATTTTTAAAAATCTCTCATGCGCTAAATGTGTCTCTTCTTCGTTCCCACTTTCTAATCTTTGTATGTGTGTCTTTCTGTCTTCCACTTTTTTTCTCTCTCTGTATTCTTTTTACTCGCCTCCAACTCTTTCTCAATCTTTCTATACGAGCCTCCTTCCCTCTATATTCATCTCACGATCTCTGCGTGTTGCTCTAAAATGTTCCTTTGCTTGAAGGACCCAATTTCCCTTTTTGCCTAATAGGTTTTCTTAAAGACAAATTTCTATTACAATTTTTATACAAATGTTGAACTTTTTAAAAAATAAAGTCACTGTGTAGTTTGTCACATAGTACGTGCAGCGATATACAATGTACTTAGAGGACTATCTTTGGAAGATCAGGATGATTTGGCCATGGCATTTGGCTAGTTCTTACAAATGTGGTGACGGACCGGTTAGGGTTCAGGGACTGTCTTTTGTGGGGCATGAGAAAGGAGCTGTTAGCTTGTGGCTTCACTTTGACTTTCTTTGGGGGTTGGTCTGGGTCTGCATGGTGGGTGCCTGGGTCATATAAGCTTGCAGAATTCCTGGTATTTCCCCAAGTTCCAGGAATCCGTACACCATCCTCTCTGACTGGCATATATCCCACGGATGATTCACTCACATGTCTGAGCGGAGGTCATCGTCCATCACCATGTGGGGATGCATTATCTTGCAGCTAACAGTGACAATTACACTAGGCTAGATATTGCAGGGGAGATTTGCTCCCAGCAATCCCCCAGTACTCCCACAGCCAGCAATCTCTCTCGCAGTACTCTTAAACCCAGACCCCCAGTACTCCCACAGCCAGCAATCTCTCTCGCAGTACTCTTAAACCCAGACCCCCAGTGCACCCACGGCCAGCAATCTCTCTCGCAGTACTCTTAAACCCAGACCCCCAGTACTCCCACGGCCAGCAACCCCACCACAGCTTTCCCAAATCCTACCACTGCTACTCCAGTGCTCTTTTATTCCAAGATCGGCCTGCCGCTATTCTCATGAGACTGTTCCTAATTGTGTCATATCTGGACCCCTCTCCCACCCCTACCAGACCCTGATACATTTTTTCCCAAACACCATTAATAGCTGTTCCAGTGCTCCCACAGTGCCCCTCCCAGTTATAGCAGATATCACATCCTCCCCCTCAAAGCACCCACTCCCAATCCCGGAACTACCCTCCCAAAACTACTAACTCACCCATTTCCTCCAACTACCCAGTACTGCTACATGCTGTTCCTGCTACCCAACAACCATAACCTCTTCCATCCTCCATATCCTAGGCTTCAAAAAAAGAGGTAAAATTAACTCCATAGTTAAACTATTAATAATAATCACTGCCATTGATGTACACTTTCCATGCTGATGTGCACATAATCTTATTATTCGAGGCCAAGAATATCACTAAATCTCTTACAACACAGTAATAAAATGGAATTTGATTTATTCAATCATAGTTAATCAGTAGCCCTGATAATATATTGTACATTACATAAAATCATAGAATGATGCAGCACAGAAGGAGACCATTCAGTCCACTGTACCTGTGCCGGCTCTTTGAAAGAGCGATTCAATTAGTCCCACTCCCCCGCTCTTTCCCCAGAGCCCTGCAATTTTTTTCCCCTTCAAGTATTTATCCAACTCCCTTTTGAAAATTACTGTTGAATCTGCTTCCACCGCCCTTTCAGGCAGTGCATTCCTGATCATAACAATACGCTGCGTAAAAAAAAATTCTAAACTCATCTTTTGCCAATTACGTGGCATATAACAGTGTATCCTCTGACTCACTTTCAGCAACACCACTGGAAATCTGATAGCAAAATAGTAAAAGCCTTGCAGTCAACACACTTCCTGTAACACTTTTCAATCACACTTAATTGGTGCCAAATTTATTCTACATCCTCTGAAATATATCTATACATACAATTCAATAATACTCTCACCAGCCAAAGTCAACATGTAAAAAATTCAATCACACACCATAACAAATCAGATATGTTAATCATACAAACATCCCTCACTCTGTGCAATCTCATGAGATAACGACTAGTATATATACATATATAAAAATAATTATACCAATATTTCAGTACAAGCTGAACTGTTTTCTACTAGTGCAGATTTTTTCCAGTTTCAACTTTAAGAATAATTCAACAGAGCATATATAACATATAAAGAGAAATAAATAAGCTTTTTCTTGTACAATATCCCAAATTGTCACAATTTTATTCCTGAGTTCAATCCTGCACTGACACTAAATGGCATACTGCTTCAGAAACAACAAAAGCACACACAGAATAATTTGGGAGATTCCTGTTGTTATGTCTATGCTTAAGAACATAAGAATTAGTAGTAGGAGTAGGCCATTTGGCCCTTCGAGCCTGCTCCGCCATTCAATAAGATCATGGTTTATCTTCTACCTCAACTCCACCTTCCCGCACTATCCCCATATCCCTTAGTTCCCATGACGGCATGTACCTATATTACCTGCATTGACCATTCCATCCTGACTGTGATTGCTGATCCCTTTTTGGTCGTCTCGCTCATTGGACTCTTTTTTTATTTCCTCTTCTGTGGTGTTCTGAATTCCTGCATGCTTAACCTCATTGTCAGTCACCATCAAGGCCTCACTCACACTGGTCTGTAGCCCTGGTGTTCCCTGTACTGTACGCTGTTCAAACTGTTTTAAGTTATTCTAGTAGAAAAAAAAGTGAACAAAGAGTTTTTAAACACTGGAGTATATTTACATGAAACAAAAACTTCAGTGTTGCCAACTTATTATTTAACTTAAAATGAAACTTTCCTATTTTTACATATGTCATCATTTCATCTTTCAACCTATTTGTACTTTGCTAGGTGTCAGGCATGGCTCAGTTGTTAGCACTCTCACCTCAGAGTCAGAAGGTTGTGGGTTTAGAAAGAAACAACTTGTTTTTCTAAAGCAGCTTTCACGACCCAAAGCGCTTTACAGCCAATGAAGTACTTTTGAAGTGGAGTCACTGTTGTAATGTAGGAAACACGGCAGCCAATTTTCACACAGCAAGGTCCCACAAACAGCAATGTGATAAATCACCAGTCATCTGCTTTAGTGATGTTGATTGAGGGATATATATTGGCCAGGACGCCGGGGAGAACTCCAGAGATCTAAAAACATAATCTAGGCTAACACTTCAGTGCAGTAGTGAGGGGGTGCAGCACTGTCAGAGGAGCCATCCTCCGGGTGAGACATTAAACCCAGGCACTGTATCAGGTGGACATGCAAGATCCCATGGCACAGGGACCATGGCTGGACCAAACAGCCTATTTTCATGTTGTAATTTCTATGTAAAACAACAGGAACTACACTTTCAAAGTAAAGCCTCCTGAGGACATGGCAGATGCTATATAATGGCAAGATTTTTCTTTATGGATTGTTTAAAGAGGGGATTAACACAATTGAAAGGAAGGATATTAGCTCTGATGATGTGGAATCTGTATGGGTAGAACTGAGAAATACCAAGGGGCAGAAAACATTAGTGGGAGTGGTATATAGACCTCCAAACAGTAATGCGGAGGTCAGGGATGGCATTAAACGGGAAATTAGAGAAGCGTGCAATAAGGGCACAGCAGTTATCATGGGTGACTTTAATCTACATATAGATTGGGCTAACCAAATTAGTAACAATACTGTGGAGGAGGAATTCCTGGAGTGTATACGGGATGGTTTCCTGGACCAATATGTCGAGGCACCAACTAGAGATCAGGCCATCTTAGACTGGGTATTATGTAACGAGAAAGGATTAATTAGCAATCTTGTGCGAGGCCCCTTGGGTCGGAGCAATCATAACATGATAGAATTCTTCATTAAGATGGAGAGTGAAATAGTTGACTCAGAGACTAGGGTCCTGAATTTAAATAAAGGAGACTACGATGGTATGAGGTGTGAGTTCGGTAGGATTGATTGGGGAATGTCACTCAAAGGGTTGACGGTGGATGGGCAATGGCAAACATTCAAAGATAGCATGAACTACAGAATTTGTTCATCCCAGTTTGGCATAAAAATAAAACAAAAAAGGTGATTCAACCGTGGCTAACAAGGGAAATTAGGGATAGCATAATATCCAAGGAGAGGACATGTAAATTGGCCAGAAAAAGCAGTAAACCTGAGGATTGGGAGCAGTTTAGGATCCAACAAAGGAGGACAAAGGGATTAATTAAGAGGAGGAAAATAGAGTATGAGAGTAACTGACTGTAAAAGCTTTTATAGATATGTGAAGAGAAAAAGATTGGTGAAGTCAAGCGTAGGTCCCTTGCAGTCAGAATCAGGGGGATTTATAATGGGGAACAAAGAAATGGCAGACCAATTAAATACATACTTTGGTTCTGTCTTCACAAAGGAGGACACAAATAACCTCCCAAAGATGTCGGGGAACATAGGGTCTAATAAAAGGGAGGAACTGATAGAAATCAGTATATGTAGGGAAATGGTGTTAGGGAAATTGATGGGATTGAGGGCCGAGAAATCCCCAGGGCCTGATAATCTACATCCTAGGGTACTTAACGAAGTGGCCCTAGAAATAGTAGCTGCATTGCTGGTCATCTTCCAAAATTCGATAGACTCTGGAACAGTACCCATGGATTGGCAGGTAGCTAATGTTACCCCACTGTTCAAAAAGGGTGGTAGAGAGAAAACGGGGAATTACAGACCGGTAAGCCTGACATCGGTAGTGGGGAAAATGCTAGAGTCCATTATAAAGGATGTAATAGCAGAGCACTTGGAAAAAAGTGACCGGATCAGACAAAGTCAACATGGCTTTACAAAAGGTAAATCGTGCTTGACGAATCTACTGGAATTTTTTGAGGATGTAACTGGTAAAATAGATAAGGGAGAACCAGTGGATGTGGTATATTTGGATTTTCAAAAGGCTTTCAATAAGGTCCCGCATAAGAGATTAGCATGTAAAATTAAGGCACATGGGATTGGGGGCAAGGTATTGACTTGGATAGAGAACTGGTTGGCAGACAGAAAGCAAAGAGTTGGAATAAACGGGTCTTTTTCCGAGTGGCAGGCAGTGACTAGTGGGGTACCGCAGGGATCGGTCCTTGGACCCCAGCTATTCACAATATATATTAATGATCTGGATGAGGGAACTAGATGTAATATCTCCAAGTTTGCAGACGACACAAAGCTGGGTGGGTGGGTGTGCTGTGAGGAGGATGCCGAGAAACTCCAGTATGATTTGGACAGGTTGGGTGATTGGGCAGAAGCATGGCAGATGCAATATAACGTGGATAAATGTGAGGTTATCCACTTTGGTGTCAAAAACAGGAAGGCAGATTATTACCTAAATGGCAATAAATTGGGAGAAGGGGAAGTGCAACGAGACCTGGGCGTCCTTGTGCACCAGTCGCTGAAAGTAAGCATGCAGGTGCAGCAGGCGGTTAAGAAGGCAAATGGTATGTTGGCCTTTGTAGCGAGAGGGTTTGAGTACAGGAACAAGGATGTCTTGCTGCAGTTGTACAGGGCCTTGATGAGGCCACATCTTGAGTATTGTGTGCAGTTTTGTTCGCCTTATCTGAGGAAGGATGTTCTTGCCATGGAAGGAGTGCAGCGAAGATTCACCAGGCTGATACCTGGGATGGCAGGAATGACGTATGAGGAGAGATTGGGTCGACTGGGCATGTACTCGCTGGAGTTTAGAAGAATGAGAGGGGATCTCATCGAAACTTATAAAATTCTAACAGGACTAGACAGACTAGATGCAGGAAGGATGTTCCCGATGGTCGGGGAGTCCAGAACCAGGGGTCACAGTCTAAGGATAAGGGGTAAGCCATTTAGGACAGAGATAAGGAGGAATTTCTTCACCCAGAGAGTGGTGAACCTGTGGAATTCTCTGCCAAAGAAGGCAGTAGAGGCCAATTCATTAAATATATTCAAGAAGGAGTTGGATATATTTCTTAAGGCTAAAGGGATCAAGGGATATGGAGAGAAGGCAGGTACAGGGTACTGAATTTGGATGATCAACCATGATCTCATTGAATGGCGGAGCAGGCTCGAGGGGCCGAATGGCCTACTCCTGCTCCTATCTGCTATGTTTTTATGTTTCTATGTTTCTTGATAAACATATTTTGTAGTAATTTTCTAGTGAAATTTATCCTCTAGACGTTAAAACCAATTCTAAAATAAGAGATATTGGAAATCCAGGAAAAGTATAAACTTAGGGTGCATATACACAGCATGATGAGGCAGTTTCCCTTTCACCGTAGGGCTAAAGTTGATGTGTAAGTGAAGTCAGATCAACGATCCATTGCATTAAGAATGGAAACTGAAACCGTTAGCAGCTGGGAGTTTGAAACCCAAACTGCAGTATAAATGCAGTAGGTAGGTTTCCTATCGCAAGCTGCCTTTTAACCCCACAATGTCATGATGTCATGATGTAATCATTGTGATAAGCTCCTCCCACCAAATGAAGAATTATGTCCTGGCCAATATTTATCCCTCAACCAACATCATTAAACAGGTTATCTGGTCATTATCTCATTACTGTTTGTGGAAGCTTGCTGTGCGCAAATTGGCTGCCGTGTTTCCTACATTACAACAGTGACTACACTTCATTGGCTGTAAAGCGCTTTGGGACATCCTGAGGTTGTAAAAGGTGCTTTATAAATGTGAGCTCTTTCTATCTAACAAGTTTATTCTTTTGAATCTTAATTCATTGTTGTCTGGATCTTTCTCTCTTTCTTTGCCTCCTTAATTTCTCTCTTCTATTTGTCTGCCTGTGATTATTTGCTGTTTTTCTTTCTTTGTCAGTCTTCACAACTCTGAACCAGCTAAATGATAGAATAATTTTGACGTCTGGCATCATCAATACATTATAAAGCACACTATAAGATTTATGCCAACAATATGTAGAGAGTAGATAGAAGTCCTCAACTAATAATGTCCTATGTCCCCCCTTGTTTATTGCGCTCCAAGTAAACTATTTAAGAAGTCGTTCTGCCTTCTACAATAGTGTCACTGTAGACGAACCAAACGACCATGCAGAATTCAAAGTCTAATACTCACTACCTCTTTCTTATGACTTTATGGTATCTGGTTTACATTACAATAACATTTTTAAGCTGTTACAACTATCTAGATAGCATATTTACAGGCCAACAGAAGATATTATATGAAAACCTAATGTTTCTTTAAAAGCCACAAACACAATTCTGCAGCCTTCAAACTAAAAAAAACTTGCCTGCGGAATCTGAATTTGTTGTTCTTGTTGTACACTGTGCGCAGGTAGCTTACTGTGGCTCTCCTGCCACTCTGCATGAGCCTCCTTCAGTGATTCGAACTCAGATTTAATTCGCTGATTTTCTTCACTTAATCGAGTCTCCTGCAAGCAAGAATCGCAGATTTCTACTCTACTGACGTAATGAAAACATGCAAACATGAAAGGTTTGATTTCTTCAACTTGGTCCTGTAGTAAAGTCGGTACTCACAGAAAACAATGTGCTTCAATCGTGGCTATGGTTGGGGGTATCAGAGAGCAACATTTAAGCATATTCCCATGAGTGAAGGGAGATTGCCTGTCGAGGCATTTTTCCATACCTGCTATTGGCATGTTCAAGAGCAGCACTGGTACAGACTTAAAATATTCACTTGCCTGAACTCTCAGCTAGGGAATGCTACATGTGCATGGAGATTTAACTTATTAAAAATGGGGAGGTGTAAAACTCACCTCTGTGTTGGGTATAAATGCCATATAAAACTGTCTTGCATACCACAGTAACATAATCTGTGTATCACACTTCTGTGATCAAAGAAGCGTCTATATTAGTGCTTTTGACAAATTATATGAATGACAATATAAAATTGTTCAACTTGCCTGATCCAGGAAACTTTCGTTTAAACGGAGGTTAAATGTCCGGAACGCTCTATCCACCGGCAAAATTCAGGAGTCGCTTCAGATAAGTTTTTTTAACTTTTCGTTGCTTTTTTTCTCCAGTCGTGGCTCTGCAAGCGTCTAGCTGAAGCTGTTGCTTAGCTACAGAGACGCTTGCAAGCTGCGCCGACTGTTTTGAAGCTGTTGCTAAGCAACAGGGTTTGTTGCTTCAGACGGAGCTCAGAAGCTCCGTATGTTTTAACATTAGCGCTGGTTTCTCCGGCAGTTTTGATGGGCCGGCACCAGCTCGGTCCCATCAGTGCCGGATATCAGAAAGTTTCCTGTATGTTTTATAATGTGCCTGAAGTTATCTGGTCTCTGCTTAAGACTTTATTAAAATTGTTACCATTCATTGTTGACACAATCAACTAAGTTGACACATAACACTGTCTTTAAAATAGGGAAGACAACCACTGTTGACTCTTTATTGAAGAAGAAACTATAATAACCCTTAAAAAAATGAATCATGGCAAAATATTTATTATGACAAACGGACACTGAATGCCAACTAATACTACATACACCTTTTGTTAAATGTTCAATGGTGGTCAGATTTCAGTTGTGTACCAGTTTTCAGTTTACTAAAGTCCTACCCCCGACAAGAGGTTGTGAGCAGTTACAAAAATGGAAATGTTGTCTTGATTACATCTCTCTCATATAATTTTTTATGATTAAAATGGAGACTGTTATTTTTCCCAAGTTTAAAAAGAATTGCCAGCAATGGTCCTCTAAGAAAATAATGAAAGAATCTGTTCATCAAGATGATAAAGGCTTTCTTGATTGGGCAGTCTGCCATGATGTTCGGCGACATCATTCGAAAACACGTCAGGTTCCACATGTACGCTGACGACACCCAGCTCTACCTCACCAACCCCTCCACTGTCTCTGATATGTCACACTGCTTGTCCGAAATCCAGTACTGGATGAGGAGAAATTTTCTCCAATTAAATATTGGGAAGAACGAAGCCATGGTCTTCGGTCCCTGCCACAAACTCCCGTTCCCTGGCCACCAGCTCCATCCCTCTCCCTGGCAACTGTCTGAGGCTGAACCAGACCGTTCACAACCTTGGTGTCGTATTTGACCCCGAGATCGGCTTCCGACCACATATCCGCTCTATCACCAAGACTGCCTACTTCCACCTCCGTAACATCGGCCTACTTCGCCCCTGCCTCAGTTCATCTGCTGCAGAAACGTTCATTCATGCCTTTTGTTACCTCTAGTCTAGACTAGACTATTCCAATGCTCTCCTGGCCATCCTCCCATCTTCCACCCTCCATAAACCTGAGCTCATCCAATACTCTGCTGCCCATATCCTAACTCACACCAAAGTCCCGTTCACCAATCACCCCAGTACTCCTAGGACTTGTGCTCTGTCTCTTGACCTATACATCCCAAGGTCCCACTTGTCTTGTTCACCACGATTGTACATTTACTGACCATATTGTTTATAGTCCTACACACTTCCCATTTATTTTCCACTCCAACTATACTCTGTATATTATTTGTGCTTATGGTGTTGCCTGGTCCCTAAGCTTCTGTACATATGATCTAAGTGCAAATAAATGCTATAGTGATTTTAGCCGACAACAAGAATGTAATATTTCTGTGCAGAATGGATAGGATATGGAATGGAAACTCTAAGTAAATTCTAGTGCACAGTGATATTGCAAAATAGAGTCAGTGTTAACAGTAGTCATGCATGGAGAGCAACGAAGGCAGGTATAAAGGTTTTAGTGGCAGAGGTGATGAGCTGGGGTAGGAGCGGGCCAAGTTGAAGAGATTGCATTAAGTGTGATGTAAGAAAACTACTAGGCACTTGGTCAGAGTATTAAACAAGGCTTTAATCGACTGTTTCACAACATGGAAGTCTAGTTATCCTTCACTAGTTCCTGTTTACAAAATGTCCCTGAGCAAGCTGGGCCCGTGCCCGAGTATTTATACTCTCCCTGGACAGCGCCACCAGCAGGCCACTCAGTATATTTCATAACTCATTTCTATATGAATGGCACGATTTATGTCAAAGTGGTCTTGGCGATGGATAGGATATGTGGTTTAAAGTTCAGCACAGAGTCGAACAGGACGCCAAGGTTGCAAACTGTCTGGTTCACCCCAGAAGTGTGGTCAAGGAGAGGGACAAGTGAATGGAGTTTGTGTCAGGGGCCAAAGAGGATGGCTTTGATCTTCCTGCTGTTGAACTGCAGGAAACTGTGACTCATCCTGCTCATGGAAAAAGTTGTGGCTCATCCCGCACAAGCGGTCTGTCAGCTAGGAGTCAGTTACAGGGTCAAGAGGAATGATGAAGAGGTGGAGCTGGGTATTATCAGGGTACATGTGAATGCTGTTGATGTTGCAGAGAAGCAGCATGTAGAGAAAGAGGAGAGGACTGAGGATAGGCCTCAGAGAGAAGAGAAGACACTGTTGAAGATGCACTGAATGCATTCCGATAGGTAGGAATGGAACCATGCAAGGGCACAAAGCTGTGAAGGGACAATGGCCTAGAAATTCAGTTGGGCGCGCCAGCCGTTAGCGCCTTAGGAGGAGTAGATCTCGAGCGCTAGGCGCTTAGCGCCCGGGCGCAGCGCGATCTGCGCCTCGCCCCAACTTCAGTAGACATTTAGCGCCGGCGCAAAGTCTTAGCGCGCGCAGATCATGACGTCATTTCGTCGTGCAACGCCCTTTGTGCGCCCGGAACCGGAACTTCACTCGCGCCACCCCATTGTGCGCCGGGCGGCCCTAACGACTGTGAAGTGGAACGGTACACAGCCGAGGCGGGCCGCGGGGAGCGCAAATTAAAGGGCACTTACCCTGCACTATAAAGGCCAGCCATTTTGCAGCATTCACTCTTGTGCAACGGTTTTTTGGAGAGAGACCAAGGAGGAGAGCTTACTGCTTTGGCCCAACACTAGGACAGGTATTTTTGGCTCAGGCCAGAGCTTAGCAATTATCTTTGCCTTCATTGAGATCTCAGTGTTTGCCAGCATATAATGGGGGCTGCATTGGGTGCCAACGCTGAGTTTCAGCCTTATGCCAGAAGGGCTTACAGACGCCGTGAGAGAGTGGCAGCCCTGGCTAGACGCAGAGGGGGCAACAGGCGTCGCCAAGTGAGGCCTTACCCACCCAGGGTATACCGCCAGCAGTCCTCCTATCTGACCATGTCTGCCGCGCAGTGTGTTAGGAGGCTGCGATTCAGAAGGGAGGTGGTTGCAGACATCTGCCAGCTGCTGCACAGAGATCTGCGTCCACAGCTGATGCGCAGGACGTCTCTGTCGGTGGCAGTGAAGGTGACGATGGCTCTCAACTTCTATGCCACCGGCTCCTTCCAATCCGCTGCTGGGGACATCGCTAACATCTCCCAGTTCGCCGTGCATTGCTGCATCCGCCAGGTGACCAATGCCCTTTTCAGAAGGAGACGTCAATTCATCTCTTTCCCCATGACCCTGGAGAAGCAGCAGCAGCGTGCAGTGGGATTTGCAAGAATAGCGGGCTTCCCCATGGTGCAGGGCGCCATTGACTGCACGCATGTGGCTTTGCGGGCACCTCTGGAGCATGCCGAGGATTACCGCAACCGGAAGGGCTACCATTCCCTCAACGTACAGCTGGTGTGTGACCACAGGCAGCGCATCCTAGCTGTCAATGCCCGCTTTCCAGGCAGCAGCCACAATGCCTTTATCCTGCGACAGACAACTGTGGCTGACATGTTCCAGGCACAGCCTCACCCAAGAGGATGGCTTATCGGGGACAAAGGCTATCCTTTGTGTACCTGGCTCATGACCCCGCTCCGCGCGCCCACGACCCCTGCTGAAGAGGCATACAACGAGAGCCATCAAGCGACTAGGAACATCATAGAACAAACAATCGGCGTCCCCAAGCAACGGTTCCGCTGTCTGGATCGCTCCGGGGGAGCCCTCCAGTATTCGCAGGATCGAGTCTCCCAATTCGTCGTCGTTTGCTGCATGCTGCACAACCTGGCTACCCGCAGGACTCAGGCACTGCCACCTCACGTTGGACCACCACCTCAGGAGGAGGAGCAGGAGGAGGAGGAGGACGAGGAGTACCAGCCCAGGAGGGAGGCAGAAGGTCCAAGGGCCGCCCGTCGGCAGCTTATTGACCGTCACTTCTAGGCCCCCTGTCAGGGAATGGCTTGTGCCAATGAAAGAACATGATTGCAGCCGCTCCGCAAGCCGTCAGCCGGTTAAGGCAACAAACACTTCAAAGATCAAACATGGACAATGTGAATAAATAAAATGGTTTATTGTACAAACTCAGGGCCCTTCCAACATGAAAACCAAAAACAGACGAAACCCCCAAAAAACACTCACACACATGACTCACTCCCACAACCTGGGGAGCATTAACAAAAGGTGTAAACAAAAATGGCCTTCATCCTCGGCCTTCACAAAACACACATTCCAGAAAACACAACATTTGGACACACCCTCTACTTAGTGGCCCGCGAGGGCGATGCCTTCTGCAAACTTTGGCGGCCCCTGCACGCCCTGCTGCTCCTCCTCAAAGTGAGGCCATTGGCTGCTGCAAGGCTGGGGGCAGGCTCCTGAGGGGCACATGTCGTGACGGCAGATGCCCTTGGGGGTCGGCCTAGACTAGGTCTGGCCGTCGAGGGGCCGGCTGGTGAATGCTGCAGCTGTGGCTGGCCAGCATCAGTCGCTGCAGCAGCTCCTGGCAGCTCCACTGGGGGAGTGGCAGTGGTGGCTGGAGGAATGGGGGCAAGCTGGCGGATGGCAGGCGCTCGCTGGTCGCCTGAGACACTGGCACTCAGCCGGGCCAGCACTGCAGCATGCGCACCAATCTGCCAAGGGACAGACCGCTGTGCTGCTGCAGCGCGCCGGGTGCCCTGGCGATGCCTGGCTGACACAGCGAGTGTGGCAGCAGTGAGTGCCCGTGTTGACCTGTTCAGTGACCGCATCAGAGCACCCAGTGACTGCACGGCACCACTGATCACCTGGCCACTCGCTGCCTGAGCTGCCCCGAATTCCGCCCGACTGGTGGCCTGTGAGGCCCCGAACTTGGTCACACTCCGAGACAGGGACTCGATGGCCTCAGGCAACCGTGCCACTACCCCCATGAGCTCCGTGTGCCGGCGCTCCGAGTCCGCGGACAAGTCCTCGAGGCGGCGCATCTCCTCGGCGTTGGCCGTCTCCGGACTGGAGGCCGGACTCTCCCTCTGGGGAGAAGGCCGCCGAGCTGGCCGACCCTTCCTGCGTTGCTGGACGCCGCTGGGCCCAGCAATTGGACTCCCCTCCAACCCTTCCCCCCTCTGGGGAGAAGGCCGCTGAGCTTCCACCCCCCTCCCGCGTTTCTGCAGGCCGCTGGTCCCAGGAGCTACCCTCCCCTCCGACACTTCCCCCACGCTCCCCTCCAGGGAAGACGTGTCCCCTACATTGGCATGGGTTGCCGCGGCTGAGGGTTCCCCTGATGGGCCGCCTTCCTCTTGCTCCTCCTCCTCTTCTGAGGGGCTGTCACTGGCAACTTCAGGGACCTCCTCCTCACCATCTGAAAGCAGGAAGGCACAAGAGTAGCTTTAGAGTGAGGAGAGGGCGTCAGCGAGGGATGCATGAGTGGTGGCATTCAGCGCATTGGTCGGACAGTGGCAAAGGATGTAGATCTGATGCGCAAGTGGGACGAGAGAGGTCCAAAAGGTGATGTCCTTACCATTGGTGCCCAGAACAGGGTCGGCATCTCCAGATGCAACGGGGCCAATCACCCGGGCACCCATGATGCGCTCCACGCGATGTTGCAGCTCGGTGAGCGGCTGGATCTGGGGTCCGCCTCCCCCGGTCGCAGTCCGGCTCCTCTTATTATTGGCCAGCTTGGCCTGCAAGAGAAAGGACGGCCTCTAAGTACAGTGTGTAGCCCTGATCTTGTGTGCACTGCCTCCCATGGTGGAATAGCCTGGCCAGTGTGTAGCCCTGATCTTGTGTGCACTGCCTCCCATGGTCGAATAGCCTGGCCAGTGTGTTAAGTGCACAATGTGCAATTGATGTTCATGAGTGTCCCATAGCTGCTGCATGAGGGCTGGCCATTAGGGCTTTCACGTCCCTTTGCCCATAATGTGAGGTGCACATGCAAGGATGAGGAGGACACTGGAAAGGGTACTCACCCTGACAATCCTGGCGAGGTCATTTAGCTTTTTGCGGCATTGGACACCGCTCCTGGGGACCTCGCTGTTGGATGACACCTTGGTGGCGACATGCCTCCAGGCTCTCCGGTAGACGCGGGCCGGCGGCTTCCTGCCATTGTCCGGAAACAAAATATGGCGTCTCTTCTCCACAGCACCAACCAGCACCCTCAGATCAAGCTCTGAGAAGCGCTGCGCTCATTCACGGGCCTTCTCCATGGTTTCAGGCGCTATTTGGGTCCAGCAGCAGTGTTCAGGCCTAGCTGCAGGGCTCCACTATCCAGGGCGTGGCAGCAGACCAAGTCGATCCTTCCCCCTTAAGAGCTGGCCGGCACCAGGGTGTCTGCTGTCAATCAAGAAATGGCCGCACCTGCGCTGCGCCCGGCCTCGGCGCTCTCGCTCAGCACCTCCGGCTTAGCGCCTAAAGAGAGGCGTGCATCGCCAGTTTTAGCACTCGAGCAAACTCTTAGGGCGAAGCTAATGAATATCGGAGAAGTGGCCTCGAATTTGCGCCGGGCGCAAACTTTAGCAGCCGCCCGACTTTACCGCCCCAAAAGTGGCTGTAATGAATTTCTAGGCCAATATGTTCAAGGACCTTAGCAGGGGAAAAGGGAATTTGGTGATGGGTCTGTAGTTGGAGAGGGTCAAGGTTTGCTTATTTTTAAGGAGGGATGGATGATGGCGGTTTTAAAGTGAAAAGGGCCATGACTGATGATGTCAGTATGGGAGTCAGGAAGGGGAATTGAGTGGTCAGAAATTCAGTGTGGTGGGGGGGGGGGGGGAGCGTGGAGGAGTAGATTGTGGGCCTCATGCACAAGATGAGCTTGAAGAACACACAGGAGAGATGGCAAGAAACTACAAAAAGACAGGGTGGGAGACTTGGGGACGAAACAGTAGAAGCAAGTGCATGGCTGGTCTCTATCTTCGAGGCGAAGAAGTCCTTGAGCTCCATGCAGTTGGCTTTTGAGGCGAGGGAGAGGGATTTAAAAGAACAGTTGGCTGTAGTAAAAAAAACAGCCTGGGGGTTGTCCTTGCCATCCAGAATGATCTTGGCGAAAGAGACAGTCTTAGCGAAGGACAGCGAAGTACAGTAATGCTTGACATGTCTAGCAATGGGTGGCTGGACCAGGTACGCTGAAGATTGTTCCCTTCTATCTTGGTGGAGCAAAGATGGGAGCTATACCGGGGGCGGGAGCAGCAATGGGGTGGGAGACGGTGATTGATTGAGTGGGAACAAGGACGCCATCCTTCAGTAATCTGAATCTATATTACTGTGGTGAGACATTGGTATGAGTTCTTTGACACTGTAAATAACCATATAAAGCAGAACCACAGGGAACTCTATAACATTTTTTCTAAGATGGCTATATTATTGTGTTTTTACCATTTTGTTTTTGTAGCTAATTGAGCTGCTAGCTAAAAAAAAAAATTAAAATCTACATATGAATGTTGTATTATTTTAATTCCGTTACCTCCTTTTTCCACTGAGCTGTCGACTTTTCATTTTCTCTCTCGAGAATCTGAAATTTATCTTCATTTTCTTTTGCCTTCTCCCGGAGTAGCTCATTATCCCTTTCCAGAACCTGCCATAAAATTAATTGCCCCAGAAAATTAATATAACATTCTTGGCCTTACGTGATCTCCCTCTACTACATCGTGCTTGTGTGTTGCTTCTAATAGATTCGTGCTCCAATAAAGATCAACGTTGATTTGCCACGTTGCCAATGAATTTCATAAATTAGCAGGCCACCAAATTTAAGAAATGTACATCTGACTCGGTTCACAGAAACCTGGAGGAGTACATGGAGGGGAAAAAGATGGCCTTTTCATAAAACCGATGGCAGTAATAGGTATAATAAACACATCTGCTATAGCTTTCTGTCTCAGTGCACAACTTCTAATGTGCTAGTCTAAGCAATATAAAATGCTGAGCTGAGTGATAAGGAATAGACTTTGGACTAATCTAGTATACCATGAGCAAAAAAATTAAAAGCTGAATGAAAACTGCCCATCTTTCAAGTGAAAAGTATAATTAATACGATAAGCACTATAATTTTTGCATGGCTTCGCTGTTGATTAATTTAAGCAGTTATTTAGTAGGAGAAATTATCTATGTGTTACTATATTTGGTATATATACACACCAGACGTACTTTTGACATTGCTGAAGTGAACAATTTAAAATTATTTTGATTAGTGATGTGGACAATTGTTTAAAGAATGAAAGAAAGAAAGACTTGCATTTATATAGCGACTTTCACGACCTCAGGACGTTCCAAATCGTTTTACAGCCAATGAAGTACTTTTTTGAAGTGTAGTCACTGTTGTAATGTAGGAAACGCGGCAGCCAATTTGCACACAGCAAGCTCCCACAAACAGCAATGTGATAATTACCACATAATCTGTTTTAGTGATGTTGATTGAGGGATAAATATTGGCCAGGACACTGGGGAGAACTCCCCTGCTCTTCTTCAAAATAGTGTCGTGGGATCTTTTACATCCACCTGAGAGGGTAGATGTGGCCTTGGTTTAAAGTCTCATCCGAATGCCGGCAATTTATTTAAAGTATTCCTTAAAATTACATCTTTTGTTACTCATCCACCACACTATCTTATTCAACCAATTCAGCAAATGCTACATATTTGCTTGAAAAGTAAATCCCATATATAGCCAATTTCATACTTTCTCTCATATGTTTTCCAACACAGACTATAGAATTGTGTATTTGGAAAACTGGCTTATTACTGTATACTTGCTGTCATATTCAGGGTCCCCCCTGTGCCACTGCTTTAATCCCAGGCAGCAGACACTCATGAATCTAACCCTTTGAAACATTTTACTAGAAGGGTCCTACATGCCATTCTTGCAGCATTTTTCAGTTCTATGTAGATATCCACTCCCCACCACATCTATTTAAGTTCTGTTTCTCCCACTTTGGCACTTCAAGACACTGTATATGATTTTTTAAAATGTATTTTTAGGCTAGCTTGATTCTTCGAAAGGGATGTCCCCTGTCAAAGTTGTTCTAGTCCGAGATATCATTTAAATTTTAGTCTTAACCTTGTCTCGGGACCATGAATATTAATCTTATTTTATGTATCGCCTATGCAAGAAGTTTAGTTCCATTTTTACTCCAGTCTTTTGTTGCCAAGTTTTATTCTTGGTGGGGGGGGTGGGGGGAGCAGACAAATTAAAAATGTCGCTTTTGCTTCAGTATTTTTGTTGTAGTCTTTGAGATCTTTTCAAAATTCATTACATTTCATAAAACATCGCAATTGTTGTTTAATCTCTTATGTAACTCACAAGAAATGCGGAGAAATAATAAACTGGTGCTTGAATGATAAGCAGGGCCCTAAAATTCCTGGGGGTCCGCTCCACCGACACAAGTGTAGTAGAGAGGAACCCCTGCCTGCCATAGCTCCTAGAGGTTGGAGACAGAGCTGGGAGATTGCAGACGGAGTGAATCACAAACAGAGTGGAGGAATTTTGTGAGCGCAGGAATCAGTGGAGAGGAGGAAGGCGGTGGAGACGTCTGACTGAAAAGGAGGAGTGGAGCCACAGAACCCAAGGTCTCTAAGTTAATAGACACGAGAGCGGACCTGCGGGAGAGCGAGAGGTGCGGCCGCAGATAAAGGTAGGCCCAACAGCCCGGAGGGAACGCGAGTGTCAGGGAGCGAGGTAAGTGACGTCAGCGCAAGGGAAGGAGCTGATTGGTGAGTAGTTGGTGATTTTTTTTTAAGTCTTAAGTTTATTTCTGTTAAATTACTTAATAGTCTATTAAGTAGAGGCATGGCAGGGCACCTCGGTCCCATGGAATGCACATCTTGTGCTATGTGGTGACTCCAGGACGCTTCCCTTGTCCTGGACGACCACATGTGCAGGAAGTGTCGTCAGCTAGAGGAGCTCGAGCTCCGGGTTTCGAAGCTTGAGCAGCAGCTGGCATCACTGCTGTGCATCTGTGAGGCTGAGAGCTACGTGGATAGCATGTTTCAGGAGGTAGTCACCCTGCAGCGTAAGAGTGTGTAGGCAGAGAGGGAATGGGTGACTGTCAGACAGACAAGGAGGACCAGGCAGGTAGTGCAGGAGTCTCCTGAGTGCATCTCACTCTCTAACCAGTACTGGTGAGGGCGATGGTTCCTCTGGGGAGTATAGCCAGAGCCAAGTTCATGGCACCATGGGTGGCTCAGCTGTACAGGGGGTGGGGGAGAAGGAAGATCGTAAAAGCAATAGTGATAGGAGATTCGATAGTTCAGGGAACAGACAGGCGTTTCTTTGGCCACAGACGTGATTCCAGGATGGTATGTTGCCTCCCTGGTGCCAGCGTCAAGGATGTCACTGAGTGGCTGCAGAACATTCTGAGGGGGGAGGGTGAACAGCCAGAGGTCATGGTCCATATCGGTATCAACGACATAGGTAGAAAGAGGGATGAGGTCCTGCAGGCAGATTTTAGGGAGCTAGGAAAGAGGTTAAAAAGCAGGACCTCCAAAAGTAGTAATCTCTGGATTACTCCCAGTGCCACGAGCTAGTGAGTATAGAAATAGGAGGATAGAGCAGATGAATGTGTGGCTGGAGAGATGGTGCAGGAGGGAAGGCTTTAGATTCCTGGGACATTGGGACCAGTTCTGGGGGAGATGGGACCTGTACAGGCCGGGCGGGTTGCACCTCAACAGAGCTGGGACCAGTGTCCTCGTGGGGAGGTTTGCTAGTGCTGTTGGGGAGGGTTTAAACTAATTTGGCTGGAGGATGGGCACCAGGATGTAGCATTAGAAAGGAGAAACAAGGTGCACAGAGGATTGGGAGAGACAGATAGCATGAGAGTAAGAAATACTACGGTATTAGCTGTGGTCAGACTAACAGAGAATACAAGAAGGTCTAAGGTAGGTTTACAGTGCATGTGTGTGAATGCACGAAGTCTGGTAAATAAGGTAGGTGAGCTGCAGGCGCAAATAGACACATGGAAATATGATGTCATGGCGATAACGGAAATTGTAGTGTATGTACCTTTAAGAGCCCCCCTGTGTACTGTAATGCCGGTAATGGCCACTCGGGCTATATAAGCCTGTATATTGTGTTGTATCAGTTAGTTCCCCTCCAGACTTTGTTCAGTAAACACCTGTGAAAGCAACTCCTGTCTTCAGTGTCTCTATTAACGCACGGACACAACAGTGGCGACGAATTGGAAACGGACTTACCTGCAATTCGGCAGCACCTCAAGGACATCGATTCCTCTGGCGTCCAAAGTTGAAGAAAATCAAGGAAAAGAAAAAGCTGTGGTTTCACCAGCTAGCCAAGCTGGTGGCAGGTACTGCAATAATCCTTCCTGGGCGTCGGGTGGGGGCTCCAGCAGCTGGCTCTGCAGCTAGGCCAAGCAGCGAAGGTGGAGGCAAGCAGTAACAGACGGGGAGGGAGCACTCGGGAGACGGCCGGCGCTGCAAGCAGGTCGGCGTTCAGACCTAGAGAGTCCGGCGGGAACGAGTCTCCAACTGTAAATAAATAAATAAAAAGAACGGAAACCCGCGGGAAACAGCGTTGTCATCGGCAGCAGCGGCGGGGAAGCGCGGGAAGCGCCATATCTTTTCTGCAGAAAAGAAAGAAAAGCGCGGGAAGCGCCATTTTTTTTCTAGGATGCCTAAGTCTGGCAATATTGATGCTTTTGATAACGAGATAGAGGATTGGACCACATATGTGGAAAGAGTGGAGGTATATTGCACCGCAAATGGAATAGAAAATGAAAAAAAAGCGTCAGTACTGCTAAATCTAATGGGCGCAAAGACATACGGGCTGTTACGAAACTTAATCACTCCAGCCAAACCAAAGGACAACAATTTTAAAGAAATTGTTGATACCCTACAGGAGCACTTAAACCCAACACCGCTGCTGATAGCGGAACGATTCAAATTCTTCAAGAGGAATCAACACAAGAATGAAAGTAACGCTGATTACCTCACCGAATTAAGAAAGCTATCAAAGCACTGCCAATTCGGGGCAGGACTAGCAGATTATCTTCGAGACAAATTTGTCTGCGGTCTCCTAAGTGAAGGAACACAGAAAAGGCTGCTTTCTGAAAAAGATTTAACACTGGACAAGGCTTTCAGTATGGCTGTATCATACAAAGCAGCCGCAAGAGGAGCTGCAGAGATACAACAAAAGACACAGGACTTCGGCACCCATGAAATGACACAGGGTTTCGAGAGATGTTATCGCTGCGGCAGATCCACCCATGACCAGAGGGACTGCTGGTTCAAGGACAAAGCATGCAGGCAATGCGGAAAGATTGGACACATTGCACGGGTATGCCGATCTGGACAAAAAAAATCCACGGACAGGAAAAAAAAAATCAATAAAGAAAAGTACAGAAAGGTACAAATGATGACGAACAGTAGCTCCGAAGACCAGAAGAGCGATAGCAACTCCGAAAACAAGAGACTAAGCTGTCTCAAATTACATAATGTAATTGCCAAAGATGATTACCAGACCATTTGGGTTACCCTCACGATAGCAGGGTCCCCAGTTAAAATGGAGCTAGATACAGGATCAGCTCTGACCGTCATAAATCGACGGGATTACGAGCGGCTATTTCCGCATATACCTTTAAAAGACACATCAATTATCTTGAAAACATATATGGGGCAGAAAGTATACCCCAAAGGAAAAATAAGGGTGCCTGTTGTATACAACGGCAAGGAAATACAAAAGTTGTATTTATACGTTCTACAAGATGGTGGTCCACCGCTGTTGGGGCGTGAATGGATCAGGAAAATACGTTTAGACTGGCACTCCATTCAGGCACTGACAGTGACCAGTAAGAAAAAAAACGATGATGACGTTATACCTGAACGATTAAAAGACATCTTGGCCAACGCCAAAGAAGTGTTTCAAGACAAACTAGGAACCTTGAAAGGCATCACCGCCTCAATAAAAGTGGAAGATGCAGCAATTCCCAAGTTTTTTAAGGCAAGACCGGTGCCATACGCAATTCGTCCAGCAGTCGAGGCAGAGCTGGAGAATTTGGAAAAGGCAGGCGTATTATCCAAAATAGATTGGAGCGAGTGGGCAACAACCATCGTCCCAGTCATGAAGAAAGCATTGAATAATGATAAATCTGAAGAACAGAGAAAAATTCGCATCTGTGGAGACTTCAAGGTGACTGTAAACGCGGTCCTTCACACGGTACAGTATCCTCTTCTGAGATATTTTCGCCTCACTATCCGGGGGGAAACGTTTCACCAAAATTGACTTGGCACAGGCATATCTACAGGTGGAGGTTGAAGAGGCCTCCAAAAAGTATCTCACGATAAATACACACAAAGGTCTGTACCAGTACAATCGACTGGTTTTCGGAGTAGCATCCGCTCCAGCTATCTGGCAAAGAGCTATGGAGCAAGTCCTCCAAGGGATTCCGGGGACTCAATGCTACCTAGACGACATCCTTGTAACAGGAGAAAACGACAACGAGCACCTTGCCAATTTGGAGCAGGTGCTCACTAGGCTGAGAGAACGGGGCCTACGAGCAAATCGCCCCAAGTGCGAATTTTTCCAGAATCAAATATCATATTGTGGCCACATAATTAATAAGGAAGGGTTGCATAAGTCACCTGAAAAAATTGAAGCGGTCATAAAAGCCCCAGCACCTGAAAATGTTTCACAATTAAGGTCGTTCCTGGGATTAATAAATTACTATCATAAATTTTTACCGAACTTATCAACTCTTCTGCACCCTCTTAATGAACTGCTACAAACAGGAGTAATTTGGAAATGGAGCGAAGACTGTAAACGTGCCTTCCATAAATGCAAAGACTTAATCATGTCCAAAAAAGTTTTGGCTCATTACAACCCATCACTGCCAATCAGACTGGCGTGCGATGCATCCCCTTACGGCGTAGGAGCAGTATTATCGCATAAATTCCCTGATGGCTCGGAACGGCCGATAGCTTTTGCGTCACGCTCATTGAACTCAGCTGAGCGTAACTATGCCCAAATCGACAGGGAAGTACTCAGCCTGGTATGGGGAGTGAAGAAATTCAACCATTACCTACACGGACAAAAATTTACCTTGTTGGCTGACCATCAACCCCTCATCTCCATATTCAACCCTAAAAAGGGTGTTCCCATTATGACAGCGCAAAGGTTACAGAGGTGGTCCCTTTTTCTAGGGGCACACCAATACAACATAGAAGACAAAGGATCAAAACAGCATGGGAATGCTGATGGGTTATCGCGCCTACCGTTGCCAACGGTAGAAGAAGCACCTACCGTAGACCCAGTGGAGATTTTCCACTCTACCATAGTCGAATGTCTACCAGTAACAAATTCTGCCATTGAAAGGGAAACTAGAAATGACCCGACTCTCTCACGAGTCTACGATTTAACAGTGAAAGGATGGCCAGCACATGGCGAACCACTGTTGCCAGCATTCTCGCAAAGAAGAGAACAGCTGTCAGTGTGCCGAGGAACCTTGATGTGTGGATCCAGAGTGGTGATTCCACCCAAACTCCAGGATAAAGTGCTAAAGGAGCTTCATGAGGGGCATCTGGGTGGAGTGAAAATGAAGAACCTAGCCAGGGCGTTTGTATGGTGGCCAGGTATCGATGGAGACATCGAAGAAATTACCAAGAGCTGCCTAGGATGCCAGAAGGTCCAAAACGTTCCACCACAAGCCCCTCTACATCCATGGGAGTGGCCCTCATCTCCCTGGCAAAGGGTACACATCGACTTTGCTGGTCCATTTATGGACTCAATGTTCTTAATCGCGGTGGATGCACACTCCAAGTGGCCGGAGGTAATAAAGATGTCCTCCACCACCACGGAAAAAACCATCACAGTATTAAGGACCATATTTGCCAGGAATGGGCTGCCTGAACAGATCTGTTCTGATAATGGACCGCAATTTGTGTCCGAAGAATTCAGGAAGTTCTTAAAAAACAATGGGGTTAAGCACTACACGTCCGCCCCATACCATCCCGCCACCAATGGATTGGCTGAAAGGTTTGTCCAGACCTTCAAGAAGGCCATAAAGGCCATGGGTAATGAAGACATAAAACTTCAGCACAAGGTGGATAACTTCTTATTTGCATACAGGAATGCAACACATATGGTTACAAACCAAACTCCCGCCATGATGTTCTTCAATAGAAGCCTAAGATGCCGGCTGGATTTGATCAAGCCAAACATCAGAAGGGACGTGGAGAACCGGCAATTTCAAGGCATGAATGAAAGGCCAACTAGAACCTTCCAGATAGGTCAACAAGTTTTGGCCCGGGACTACCGTACCGAGAAATGGCAGCCTGGAACTATCTGCACATGACTAGGACCACTGATGTATACCGTGGACATCGGAGAAAGCAGAATAAGGCGCCATGCTGACCAAATCATAGAGTCATCCGAAAAGGGACAACCTACACCACAACTCTATACGCCTAATGATGAAGTAGAGATACCCATATCTACCTCCGATCCGGTGATACTGGAACCCGATGAACCCGACACTGGCATTCAAGCCGAATCAGCCTTGCCAAAAGAACCTACTACACCACCAGAAACTACTACACCACCGAGGCGTTATCCGGACCGTGTCAGGAAGCCTCCAGAGAGACTGACTTATAATTAATTAACTGCAGCAATGTGTAGATTATTTTTCTTGTAACATGTAATTAATGATTACTTAAAATATTATGTACTGGTTGGCTAAAAGGGGAGGAATTGTAGTGTACGTGCCTTTAAGAGCCCCCTGTGTACTGTAATGCCGGTAATGGCCACTCGGGCTATATAAGCCTGTATATTGTGTTGTATCAGTTAGTTCCCCTCCAGACTTTGTTCAGTAAACACCTGTGAAACCAACTCCTGTCTTCAGTGTCTGTATTAACGCACGGACACAACAGAAATCTGGCTCAAAAAGGGCAGGATTGGGTACTAAATATTCCTGGATACTGCAAAAGGTGTTCAGGAAAGATAGGGAAGGAAAGAAAGGAGGTGGGGTGGCAGTATTGATTATTAAGGAGAATATTACAGTGCTGGAGAGAAAGGATGTCCTGGAGGGGTCAAGGACAGAATCTATTTGGTTAGAGTTAAGAAACAACAGAGGTGCCATTACACTACTAGGTGTATTCTATAGGCCGCCAACTAGTGGGGGGGATATAGAGGAGCAAATTTGCAGGGAAATTACAGAGAGGTGCAAGAACTATGGAGTAGTGATAATGGGGGACTTCAACTATCCTAATATAGACTGGGATAGCAATAGTGCAATGGGCAGAGAGGGGGAAGAATTTCTGAAGTATGTTCAGGGGAACTTTCTTGATCAGTACGCTTCTGGCCCAACGAGGAAGAAGGCACTGCTGGATCTGGTTCTGGGGAATGAGGTGGGTCAAGTAGAGCAAGCGTCAGTAGGGGAATATTTAGGGAACAGTGATCATAGCACCATAAGGTTTAGACTCGCTATGGAAAAGAACAGGGAGAAATCTAGAGTAAAAATACTTAAGTGGAGGAAAGCCAATTTCAATGGGTTGAGAACGGATCTGGCCCGGGTAAATTGAAATCAAAGATTGGCAGGCAAAACTGTCATCGAACAATGGGCTGCCTTTAAAGAAGAGAGGGTTCGGGTACAGTCAAGGTACATTCCCACAAGGGGGAAAGGTAGGGCAACCAAAGCCAGAGCTCCCTGGATGACAAAAGAGATAGAGAGTAAAATGAAGCAGATGTCAGGTTGAGAATACAAGTGAGAACCAGGCTGAATATAGAAAGTTCAGAGGGAAAGTGAAAAAGGAAATAAGAGGGGCAAAGAGAGAGTATGAGAGTAGATTGGCAGCTAACATAAAAGGGAATCCAAAAGTCTTCTATAGGCATATAAATAGTAAACGGGTAGTAAGAGGGGTGGGACTGATTAGGGACCAAAAAGGAGACCTACGCATGGAAGCTGAGGGCATGGCTGAGGTACTAAATGAGTACTTTGCATCTGTCTTTACCAAGAAAGAAGATGCTGCCAAAGTCATAGTGAAAGAGGAGGTAGCCGAGATAATGGATGGGATAAAAATTGATAAGGAGGAGGTACTAGAAAGGTTGACTATACTTAAAGTAGATAAGTCACCAGGACTGGATGGGATGCATCCTAGGATGCTGAGAGAAATAAAGGTGGAAATTGCGGAGGTACTGGTTATAATCTTCCAATCCTCCTTAGATAGAAACATAGAAGATAGGAGCAGGAGTAGGCCATTCGGCCCCTCGAGCCTGCTCCGCCATTTAATGAGATCATGGCTGATCATACGGGGCTGATGCCAGAGGACTGGAGAACTGCAAATGTTACACCCTTGTTCAAAAAAGGGTGTAAGGATAAATCCATCAACTACGGGCCAGTCAGTTTAATCTCAGTAGTGGGGAAGCTTTTAGAAACGATAATCCGGGACAAAATTAACAGTCATTTGGACAAGTATTGATTAATTAAGGAAAGCCAGTACAGATTTGTTAAAGGCAAATCGTGTTTAGCTAACTTGATTGAGTTTTTTGGATGAGGTAACAGAGAGGGATGATGAGGGCAATGCGGTTGACGTGCTGTACGTGGACTTCCAAAAGGTGTTTGATAAAGTGCCACATAATAGGCTTGCCAGCAAAGTTGAAGCCCATGGAATAAAAGGGACAGTGGCAGCATGGATACGAAATCGCCTAAGTGACAGGAAACAGAGAGTAGTGGTGAACGGTTGTTTTTCGGACTGGAGGAAGGTATACACTGGTGTTCCCCAGGGTCGGTACAAGGACCATTGCTTTTCTTGATTTATATTAATGACTTGGATGTGGGTGTACAGGGCACAATTTCAAAATTTGCAGATGACACAAAACTTGGAAGTACAGGAAACTTTTTTTTATCCGGCACCGACGTGGTGCCGGTTCATCAAAAATTCCGGATAACCGAATGCTATAGTAAAAGATACGAGAGCTGAGAGCTCCGTATAAAGCAACAAATCCTGTTGCTTAGCAACAGTTCCGAACAATGGCCACAAGTTCCAAGCGTCTCTGTAGCTTAGCAACAGCTGCAGCCACACCCTTGCACAGCAACAGATCGCGGAAGGCAAGTAATAAAACTTACCTGAACCTACTCCTGAATTTTGCCGGTTAACCGAGATTTCCGGTTATTTAGGTGCCGGTAAATCGAAAGTTTCCTGTACAGTGAACAGTGAGGAGGATAGTGATAGACTTCAAGAAGACTAAGACAGGCTGGTGGAATGGGCGGACACGTAGCAGATGAAATTTAATGCAGAAAAGTGCGAACTGATACATTTTGGTAGGAAGAACGAGAAGAGGCAATATAAACTAAAGGGTACCATTCTAAAGGGGGTGCATGAACAGAGAGACCTGGGGGTATATGTGCACAAATCGTTGAAGGTAGCAGGGCAGGTTGAGAAAGCAGTTAAAAAAGCATACGGTATCCTGGGCTTCATAAATAGAGGCACAGGGCTGGATTTTCATTGAGCCGTGGAGGCGGGCTTGGAGTCGTGCGGGGGGTTAACATCGCAAAAACTGGCGGACCCCCCCCCCCACCACTGCCTGGTTCCCGACTCCGAGCAATTTTAGCTCAGTCATGTCTGATGGTCCCGACTCCGTCCCGCATCCAACAGGCGGGACTGGTCATTAGGGCCCTTAACAGCCACTAAATGGCCTCTATAATCCTATTTTGAAAGGCCCTTGCAAATTTAACCCTTTTCCCACATGAAACATGCCTGGTGGGAAACACAAATGTGAAACCTGGCACTATTGGATTGCTGACTATCAACTGCAGGTCAACCATTAGAGAGGAGATTTGATCAGCCATGATTTGCAGGTGGCAGGACTTAGTGGTCTCAGGTCTGGGGCAACTTTTAGAAGGCTTAACCACACCTGTGGAAGGTTGGAGCCTCACACCCATCTCCAGTGTGAGCTCCTGGGAAACCCCACTCGCCACCTTCATTCAGCGCGTCCTCAACGGTGACTCACCAGGGGAAGGCAGCAGCAGCCAACTTCCTGGCACTGGGGGTGCTCCTGCTGCCCAGGAAGGGGGGAAAAAGAGTGGGAGAGCAATAGTGGTAGGGGATTCTATAGTAAGGGGAACAGACAGGCGTTTCTGTGGCCGTAGACGTGAATCCAGGATGGTTTGTTGCCTCCCTGGTGCCAGGGTCAAGGATATCACTGAGCGGCTGCAGGGCATTCTGGAGGGGGAGGGTGAACAGCCAGAGGTCGTGGTCCACATTGGTACCAACGACATAGGTAAAAAGAGGGATGAGGTCCTGCAGCAAGAATTTAGGGAGCTAGGTGAAGGATTAAAGAGCAGGACCTCAAAGGTTGTAATCTCTGGATTACTCCCGGTGCCACGTGCTAGTGAGTATAGAAATAGGAAGATAGAACAGATGAATGCGTGGCTAAAGGGATGGTGCAGGAGGGAGGGCTTTAGTTTCCTGGATCACTGGGTCTGCTTCTGGGAAAGGTGGGACTTGTACAAGTCGGACGGTTTACACCTGAACCAGAGGGGAACCAATATCCTTGCGGGGAGGTTTGCTAGCACTGCTGGGGGGATTTAAACTAACTTGGCAGGGGGATGGGGTACAGAGTGGAGCTATAGTAGGGGGTGATTTACAGCCAAATACAGAGGAAAAAACAAGTCAGCTGGGAAGGCAGAGCAAATATGTGAAGGCAAAAGGGAATATGGCAGGGCTGGAAGGCATTTATTTTAATGCAAGGAGTCTTGCAAATAAGGTGGATGAACTGAAGTTGTTGTTGAACACATGGGAGTACGATGTTGTTGCCATCACGGAGACATGGTTGAGGGAGGGTCAGGACTGGCAGCTCAATATTCCGGGGTATAGAATCTTCAGGCGAGACAGAGGGGGGTGTAAAAGGGGAGGGGGTGTTGCAATATTAATTAAAGAGTCAATTACTGCTGTAAGGAGGGATGATATATTAGCGGGTTCCTCAAATGAGGCCATATGGGTAGAACTTAAAAACAAAAAGGGGGCAAGCACTTTGCTGGGAGTGTACTATAGGCCCCCAAACAGTCAGGGGGAGATAGAGGAACAGATATGTAGGCAAATCTCAGAGAAGTGTGAAAATAATAGGGTAATAATAGTGGGGGATTTCAACTTCCCCAATATAAATTGGGATAGTCAGAGTGTGAAAGGCTTAGAGGGTGCAGAATTCTTAAAGTGCATCCAGGAGAGCTTTTTGAGCCAACATGTAGAAAGTCCTACAAGAGAGGGGGCGGTACTGGACCTAATTCTGGGGAATGTAGCCGGGCAAGTGGTGGAAGTATCAGTAGGAGAGCATTTTGGCGACAGTGACCATAATTCGGTGAAATTTAAGGTGGTCATGGAAAAAGACAAAGACGGCCCGGAAATAAGGGTTCTAAATTGGGGGAAGGCTGATTTTAATATGATAAGGCAGGATCTGGCCAAAGTGGACTGGGAGCAGCTACTTATAGGAAAATCCACATCAAAACAGTGGGAGACTTTCAGAAGGGAAATAGAGAGAGTACAGCGCCAACATGTTCCTGTAAAGGTCAAGGGTGGGACCAACAAGCAAAGGGAACCTTGGATGACAAGGGAGATACAAAAATGCATTAGAAATAAAAGGGGGGCTTTTGGCAGTTACAAAAGACTAAAGACGGAAGAAGCCCTAGAGGAGTATAAAAAGTGCAGGGGCATACTTAAAAAAAGAAATTAGGAGGGCGAGGAGGGGCCATGAAATAACACTGGCGAGCAAAATAAAGGAAAATCCTAAAATGTTTTATAAGTATATTAAGGGCAAGAGGATAACCAGGGAAAGGGTAGGGCCCATTAGGGACCAAAGTGGCAATCTGTGTGTAGAGCCAGATGATGTAGGCGGGGTTTTAAATGAATTTTTTTCATCTGTGTTCACTAAGACGATGCAGACATAGAAATCGGGCAAGGGGACTGTGACATACTTGAACATATTAGCATCGAGAGGGAGGAGGTGCTAGCGGTTTTAGCAGGCCAAAAAGTGGATAAATCCCCAGGCCCGGACGAGATGTATCCCAGGCTGCTGTGGGAGGCAAAGGAGGAGATTGCAGGGGCTCTGACACAAATTTTCAGAACCTCTCTGGCCACAGGGGATGTACCAGAGGACTGGAGGACAGCTAATGTAGTACCATTATACAAGAAGGGTAGCAGGGATAAACCAGGGAATTACAGGCCAGTGAGCCTAACATCTGTGGTAGGGAAATTATTGGAAAAAATTCTGAGGGACAAAATTAGTCTCCACTTGGAGAGGCAAGGATTAATCGGGGATAGTCAGCATGGCTTTGTCAAGGGTAAATCATGTCTGACAAATCTGATTGAATTTTTCGAGGGGGTGACTAGGGAGGTGGATGAGGGAAATGCTGTGGATGTGGTTTACATGGACTTCAGTAAAGCTTTTGACAAAGTCCTGCATAGGAGACTGGTCAAGAAGGTAAGAGCCCATGGGATCCAGGGTGCCTTGGCGCGTTGGATCCTAAACTGGCTGAGTGGCAGGAGGCAGAGGGTGATGGTCGAAGGTTGCTTTTGTGACTGGAAGCCTGTGTCCAGTGGGGTACCTCAGGGATCGGTGCTGGGTCCCTTGTTGTTTGTGATCTACATAAATGATTTGGATGAGAATGTAAAAGGGATGATCAGTAAGTTTGCAGATGACACGAAAATTGGTGGGGTGGTAAATTGCAAGGAGGAAAGCCTCAGGCTACAGGATGATATAGACGGGTTGGTCAGTTGGGCGCAGAAGTGGCAAATGGAATTTAACCCTGAAAAGTGCGAGGTGATGCATTTTGGACGGACAAATAAGGCAAGGGAATACACAATGAGTGGTAGGACCCTAGGAAGTACAGAGGGTCAGAGGGACCTTGGTGTACATGTACATAGATCTCTGAAGGCAGTGGAACAGGTAGATAAGGTGGTTAAAAAGGCATATGGGATACTTGCCTTCATTAGCCGAGGCATAGAATATAAGAGCAGGGAGGTTATGATGGAGCTGTACAAAACGCTGGTGAGGCCACAGCTGGAGTACTGTGTGCAGTTCTGGTCGCCTCACTATAGGAAGGATGTGATTGCTTTGGAGAGGGTGCAGAGAAGATTCACCAGGATGTTACCTGGGATGGAGTGCCTCAGCTATGAAGAAAGACTAAACAGGCTGGGGTTGTTTTCCTTGGAGCAAAGAAGGCTGAGGGGGGACCTGATTGAGGTGTACAAAATGATGAGGGGCATAGATAGGGTAGACAAAGAGGAACTTTTCCCCTTAGTAGGAAGGTCAATAACAAGGGGGCATAGATTCAGGGTAAGGGGCAGGAGATTTAGAGGGGATTTGAGGAGGAACTTTTTCACCCAGAGGGTGGTTGGAATGTGGAACTCAATGCCTAAAAGGGTGGTAGAGGCAGGAACCCTCACAACATTCAAGAAGCATTTGGATGAGCACTTGAAATGCCATTGCATACAGGGCTATGGACCAAACGCTGGAAAATGGGATTAGACTGGACAGGGATGGATGGGCGGCGCAGACACGATGGGCCGAAGGGCCTCTTTCTGTGCTGTAAAACTCTATGACTCTATGACTCTATATACCAGAAGCATGGGAGCTATGTATTTCCTTCCCATCTGGGCATTAGAGGAGCTCGAGCACCAGCGCGGCAGCAGCAGAACCAGGAACAACAGCAGCACCAGCAACAGCAGCAGCAGCAGGAGCGCCAGGCTGCTGCTCACCCACCTGAAGCTGCACAGGCCAGAGGGGGCCAGCGCCTGGAAGTGGCTGGAGAGTCCTTGCTGCACATCAGGGGGGCCATGGGGACCCGTATCTGCAATGGCAGTCCTACTCAGAAGGACTTCCATGAAGTTCTGGTTTCTCTGTTCAATAGATGCCCATCGCTCCTCAAGAGATGTCATTCTATTCTGAACAATGACCATGTTTTCCATACCCTGGCAACTAAGCTCCTCCATGGCCGTAGCCATCCTCTCCTCCACCATAGCCATCCTCTCTATGGTAGCCATCCTTTCCACGGAGGTTGCCATCCTTTCTGTGTTGATGCGTTCATGCGCCAATGACTCCACAAAGGCTCTGCTCATGTTCGCTATGGACTCCTCCATTCGTTCCACACTCACAGCAATCCTAGAGACAAAACCTGCCAGAGACTCCTGCATCTGTGCCTGGAGTTCCATCACCTCTGATCTTATGGATGGACCCAGAAGCAGAGGGTCGACATGCTGCTGAGCCGAGCTGTAAGAGTCCTGCGCCCTCCGACTAGGACTCTCCACTGCTGTCCCTGTCTCCACAATCTGCTGATGCTCACTTGTGAGCTGTGATACACCAGGTGACAACACTACTGTATGTCCCGAAGGTCCCACCGAGGTGTGAGTGTCTGCGCTGGTGCTGGGTGCGCAAATTTCTGGTGACGCTGCGCCCTCAGAGGTTGTAGCTTCCTCTGAGGAGTCTGGCTGCTCAGCCTCTTCTTCCTGGGGGGGACGGATGCTTGTGATGGTCCTGTGGGGGAGTAAAGGAAAGAGTCAGAGATGTGATGCCAAGGCTACATGCACATAGCTTTTTGCAGATGCTCATAAGTCCATCTGTTACAGCTTCACAATCATTATCAGCGACTCATGCAATGTCAAAGAGAGAGATGGGAAACTTTTCTGTCACCAGCTTGCTGTGTTGCACCCGTCTGTCCGTCCCCCACGTGCGAATCATCCTCTATTCCCATAATTTCCAGGACGGCCTCCTCCCAGGGTGTCAGGTGGGCTATTGAGGGTGGCCCTCCTCCTGTCCTAGCTCTCTCTCTTTTGTTGTGAGCTCTCTTTTCCTGCAATGAGGGAGACAAGTGGAGGTTGAGTGAGAATGAAGGAGTGAGTGTAGAGATTGCATAGCATAGATACTTAGAAGGAGACAAAGATGGAGTGAGGTTGCAAGACCAAGGGCCCTCCCTGTGTTGTCAGTTGTGTTCAAAGCATCAGAGTGATAGGGAGTGTGAGGGCTGCATGGTGGAATAGTTATGTGAATGAGAGCATAGAGAGAGAGGGAATGGGTAAGGGTGCATGGATGTCAGTGTCAAGTGGGATGCAGAGGAAGAGTTTGCTAAAGATGAGTGCTGGTGAGGAAAGGCAATGGGGATCAGATTGAGGGTGATGGGAAATTCATACTCACTTTTCCCAGTGCGCTGAAGGTCATGAAATCTTTTCCTGCACTGTATCCAGGTTCTGCGGGTGACTCCCAAGGAGTTGACCTCCTCAGCCACCTGCATCCACACTGCCTTGGTCTGAGTGGGAGGCCTCTTCCTCCCTGATGAAGGGAAGAGCACCTCCCTGTTGGCTCTAGCCCCATCGACTAATGCCTGCAGTGCCGCCTCGTCAAACCGAGGAGCTGCTCTTGCCCTCCCGCTTGTCATATTTGCTGCAGCTCCCTCACACTGCACAGTCAAGAAGCTTGGCAATCTGCAGAAGAAGCAAGGCTTGCTGTGGACCTTAAATGCAGCAGCAATGATGACGTCATCGGAGGGGACTTTCAGTCATGGAAAACCCATTTGCAAAGGCTTCCCACACGTTGGAAATCAATTGGCCAATTCAGTTAAAATTGCATCAATCTCCCACATCCATTTAGTTTCTTGTGGGAAACATGAAATTCGGATAACACGACACCATCCCGCACCTGAGTTACAGTACAAAAGCAAGGAAGTTCTGATGAATCTGTATAAAACACTGGTTCAGCCTCAACTGGAGTACTGTGTCCAATTCTGGACACCTGTGAAGACCTTAGAGAGGGTGCAGAAAAGATTTACAGGAATGGTTCTAGAGATGAGGGACTTCAGTTATGTGGATAGAATGGAGAAGCTGGGGTTGTTCTCCTTAGAGCAGAGAAGGTTGAGAGGAGATTTGACAGAGGTGTTCAAAATCATGAGGGGTCTAGACAGAATAGATAGAGAGAAACTGTTCCCATTGGCGGAAGGGTCGAGAACTAGAGGACACAGATTTAAGGTGATTGGCAGAAGAATCAAAAGCAACATGAGAAAAAACTTTTTTATGCAGCGAGTGGTTATGATCTGGAATTCACTGCCTGAAAGGTTGGTGGAGGCAGACTCAATCGTGTTTTCAAAAGGCAATTGGATAAGTACCTGAAGGGAAAAAAATTGCAGGACTACGGGGAAAGGGCGGGGGGAGTGGGACGCGTTGAAGTGCTCTTGCAGAGAGCCGGCAAGGGCTCAACAGGCCGAATGGCCTCCTTCTGTGCTGTAACCATTCTATGATTCTATGGCCTGGTGGGATGATAGTAACCAGACCGCCCGGCAAGAAACTGATGGGATTGGAACGGCTGCTGGTTTTACAGCCCTTCAATGTGAAGTAAAATCGGGCAGGGTGTAAAATGTGTGGCTGATCCGATTCTGTCAGTTCCCCGCCGGGCGCATTAGGTTAAAAATTACCCCCGGAGACTCCATCCCAAATCCCATGGACGGGTTCAGTTGCATGGCAGGGTGGACGCAGTGCACCTGCAAGGGCACACATTGGCAGCACCTGTCCAAAACCACCAGCGGCAATGTTGGAGCAGCATCATGTCACTCCAGTGGCAGAGAAAAAGCCCGGCAAGGCCCTGAAGAAACTACTCCTTTTCAGACCTTCTGCTCCCAGTGCAGAAAACGGGCAACTCCAGGAAGGTCATTGATCCCCTAGGATTAATTATTTTTCTCTACTGAAAGTTTGGGACTATTTGACAGGTCTCACGGCACTCGCATCAGCTCTGCATCACTGAGGCCCAAAGCGGGTGTAAAGATTGGAATTTCCCAAGGAAATCCTGGAACTCCTCCAGAGATGCCCTCTTGACCTAGGGAGCAGGGGCGGGGGATTGACCCACAGCCACCCGTCTCCCCTACCAGAATTTAAAGGGCCAGTCTAAACAAGGTGGAATCCAGGCACAACAGGGTTCCCCCCACCCAAATTTTTGCTCCAGGGTTGGGGAAATCAGGACTTTCACCGTCTCCAATCTCAGGAGTTTTAGAGCCCAAGACTTTATTCTGCCTTTTCAATTTCCAACATCTGCTCAAACATTTATCAATTATGAACAACTGCTTTTGTTTCAGTCTCATCTCTAACTCAAATTTTAGTCTCATTTTAGCTTTAGCCTACATAGAAAAGTTAGTTCCAATTTTAACTGAGTCGACAAAAAATTACATTGATGTAGCGTTCACAAGATAATTACAGATGAGGTGAGCCATCTAGAGGAACCCACAATCCGCCCCATGTTTCTTAAATGATTCCAGAGTTTTCAACTCCACTGCTCTATCTGGAAGTCCAAATGTCGATCACTCTTTGTGTGAAGAACATCCCGATATCACAAATATATCTTTTACTAGCTTGAACCCATGTCCCTTGTCCTACCCTCGCAATTTAAAATAATATTCCAGATTTACCTTTTCCAAGTTGGGATTTTAACGTGTATGTCAGGTCGATCAAAGCATAGCTGAAATGACACGACTCAGTGTGTCATTTGCGTAAGTTTGCAAGACACAGAATTACTGCAGTTACTGCCATGCATTCCAGTGACGGACCAAGAAAAATCAAATGAATCGTGCAAGAAAGAGAACTGAATCTGCAGCAACTTCTACTGGGCTCTTCGGCACTCTCCTATTCTGTCTTGACACCTCTACTGAGCGTACAAGGAAGCAAGAGACAAAGATCTCACCCAGTTGGCAAGAATGGCTCCTTTCAGGAACCAGTTCGGAGTCAAAAGGAAATGTCAATCATGATTTTAAGGACAGCAAATTAAGTTCAAAGTCAGTGCAACTCACTAGTGCAGCTGAATATACTAGCAACAACGGTGGAGTGGCTTTGAACTTGTCGAAATGAGAGCAAGGAGAACGGTTTGTTTTCAATGTAAGATACTTGATGACGAACAAAGCCATTGCTTCAAAGGGAATGCACTTTAGTTTGTGGATAAAGTTAGGCTTTCTAGTCAATCTGTTCGTCACACCAGAGAATAAGTAGCAATCTTCCTCCAGACTGTATTGAAGCAGAGCTCCATGAAGAAAGCTGAAGAGAGTGGGGGGCCAGTATGCATTTTATGTTGCTGAGGTAATTTCCTCAGCCCACTTCTCTTTCTCCAGGTAGCCCTTGGCTAGATGGGTCATCCCAAAGCCTAGCAGCTAGTCATTCTCAAATCTGAAAAAAACATACAAGAGAAGCCATATGTTGGTGTTTTCCTCAAGTGCATCATTATTCAATGATATGAGGCTATTACTGTTTAAGTTTTACAGTATTTTGTACATAACATTCACAAAGAAAAATGATCTAATGTCAACACTGCACCAACACAGATTTAAGTGCTGTGTACATAGCATTTAATCAAATGAACAAACTACCTCAATGTAATAAAATATCAATATTTTGCTTACTTTCAATATTTTTCTAGTTGCCAGAGTAAGGTATATTTATTCTTCTTCCTATGTCTTCGGTGTCTTTTCCTCCTCCAGTCTTTGAAACCCAATTCATATATGGGTTGAACCCTTCAACATGGTGGCCACTCATCCATCTGGGTAGAGCGATAAATGCTTCTGAAATGTTCAGTCTGATTTGGCACTCCTTCCTCATGGAATCCTGATTATATTGCACTACTGATGTACGTGGCACCCTGCCCAGCACCAGTGGCAAAAACACAGTAATGTTCTCCATGTACACATTATGGGCTCGATTTTGCCAGGCCCGAGGACGCGGGATTGGAGGCGTGTGAGGTGTTAAAATCGCAAAAAATGGCGGGCAGCTCCAATCCCGCCTCCAGCCCGCCTCTGAGCAATTTTCCCAGAATCGGGTTTCAGACCCCGTTTCCATCCCGCCTCTTGGCGGGATAGGCCCTTAACAACCAGTTAATTGCCTCTATAATCCCATTTTGAGAGTCCTTTCTGATTTTAACACATTGCCCCCATCTTGCACGTCTCCTCTGGAACACACCAGTTAATCCTGGCGGCCTCACAAGTGGACTGCTTACTAATAGCTGCAGCTCCACCATTAAAAAGGAGTTTTCACCAGTGATCATTTGCAGGTGGCAGAACTTTGTTGTCTCAGGTCTGGGGGAACTTTTAGCAGGCCTACTCATTGTTGTGGAAGTTTGGAGCCTGACACCCATCTCCAGTGGGACGTCCTGGGAATCCCCTCTCCCCACCTTGACTGAGCACTTCATCAACTGAGGCATATACCAGAAGCATGGCGACCATTTAATTCCTTTCCCCCTGGACATCAGATTCGGACGAAGGCCAGCCACGGCAGCAGCAGCACCATGAACAACAGCACCACCAACAGAAGCAGCAACAACAGGAGCGCCAAGCTGCTAGTCACCCACCTGAAGCTGCACAGGCCAGAAGGCGCCAGCGCGCGACCACATTGCTGCCCAGGATGCAAGGGACACACTCATGTTGGCCAGATTTGCTTAGCCTGCACAATCAAACACTTTTGCCTCGCACCTTCTTACCAGAGCATCGACAATGGACAAGAAGCTGCGGATTCCTATCACTCTGACCACCATACTGACAATTGCAAGTCGCCCTAAGCCCTCAATGTGGAAGTCCCATTTGCGAGATGACACAGGCCACAACTTCAACAGTTTGGCATCAAATCTGTTTATCATAACATTACAAGGATGGCTTGTCAAAAAACAATACAACAGAACACCCAAGTGACTACCCTTGTACTACTTGTGCTTTATCTTCCTCTTACGCATGCTCCTACATGATGCTTCCCCTGTGGCTTCAGCAGATGTGGAGACCCCTTGCTCACTTTCTTGCTGCTCCTGTCTCGACACCTTTGGCAGGCATCCTCTGGGGTTGCGAGCCTGTGAATGCTCGGCAACAGTCTGCTGCTCCTGGGGCTGTGAAAGAGCTGAGATGCCCATCTCAGTTGGGTGAGGACTCTGGTGGGGCTCTGACCAAGGGCTTTGCAGTGGCATGGTCATGTGAGCACTTGGAGAGGAGCCCCCCACATCCTTGTTGTCTGCCACCACCATCCCTCTCATGGGTCAGCCCCACTTCAGAACTAGCAAGTGGCTTGATAGCACCTTGCTGCACTTCAAGGGGACCATGAGGACCCATTTCTGCACTGGAAGTCCTACTCCAGAGGGCTTCCATGAAGGTCTGGTTTCTATGCTCAATAGCTGACCATCGCTCCTCAAGAGATGTCAGTCTATTCTGAACAATGACCATGTTTTCAACACTCTGGTGACTTAGCTCCTCCATGGCCGTAGCCATCCTCTCCTCTACCGTAGCCATCCTTTCCACGGGGGTTGCCGTCCTTTCCGTGGTGATGCGTTCATGCACCAGTGCCTCCACAAAGGCTCTGCTCATGTTCGCGATGGACTCCTCCATTCGCTCCACACTCGCAGCGACCCCAGAGACAAAACCTGCCAGAGACTCCTGCACCTGTTCCTGGAGTTCCAGCACCGCTCTCCTTCTGGATGGACCTGGAGGCACAGGGTCGACATGCAGCTGAGCCGAGCTGGCAGAGTCCTGCGCCCTCCGATGAGGATTCTCCATTGCTGTCCCTGTCTCCACCATCTGCTGATGCTCACTTGTGAGCTGTGATACACCAGGTGACAATACTGCTCTATCTCGCGAAGGTCCCACCGAGGTGTGAGTGTCTGCGCTGGTGCTGGGTGCGCTGAATTCTGCTGACGTTGCGCCCTCAGAGGTTGCAGCTTCTTCTGAGGAGTCTTGAAACTCAGGCTGTTCCTCCTGGACAGTGAGGACGGGGGCTGTCGATGGTCCTGTGGGGGAGTAAAGGAAAGAGTTAGAGATGTGAGGTAAAGGTTGCATGCACATTTAATTGTGCAGATGATCATAAGTCAATCTATTAGAGCATCAGAATCATTATCAGTCACTCATGCAATGTCAATGAGAGAGATGCCAAATTATTCTGTCGCCAGCTTGCTGTGATGCGCTCGTCTGTCCGTCCCCCACTTGCAAATCGTCCTCAAAACCAGCGATTTCCAGGGCCGCCTCCTCCGAGGTGGTGAGCTGGGCTACTGAGGGTGGCCATCCTCCTGTCCTCGCTCTTTCCCTCCTATTGTGGGCTCTCTTTTCCTGCAATGAGGGACACAAGTGGAGTTTGAGTGAGAATGAAGGAGTGAGTGTAGAGAATCCATAGCATAGATACGCAGAAGGAGACAAAGGGCCCTCCCTGTGTGTTGTAAGTTGTTGTCATTGCATCACAGTGATAGGGAGTGTGAGGGCTGCATGGTCGAATAGTTAAGTTAATGTGACCATAGAGAGAGGGGGAATGGGTAAGGGTGCAGAGATGTAAGTGTCAAGTGGGATGTGGAGGAAGAGGTTAGCAAAACAGAGTGCTGGTGAGGAGAGGTGATGGGGATCAGATTGAGGGTGATGGGAAAGTCATACTCACTTTTCCTGTGCGAAGAAGGTCATGAAACCTCTTCCTGCACTGCAGCCAGGTTCTGCGGCACATAGAGATTGAGTTGACCTCCTGGGCCACTTGCATCCACACAGCTTTAGTCTGCTGGGGAGGCTTTTTCCTCCCTAAGGAAGGGAAGAGCACCTCCTTATTTGATCTTGCTCCCTCCACCAGAGCTTGGAGGGAGGCCTCATCGAACCTTGGAGCACACTTTGGCCTACTGGTGGACATAGTTGCTGAATGAAGCAATCACAACAATGGGCATAAAGTTTAAAGTCTCCAAAAGAAGCAAGGCTGCTTGCAGGCCTTAAATCCAGCAGCATTGATGACGTCATCGGAGGCGACTTTCTGTATGAAAAGACTCATTGGGCCAGGGGTTTCCACACGCTGGAAATCAAGTGCCCAATTAGGGCAAAATCGCACTTTTTTCCCACTTCACATCGGAGTCGGGGTCCTGACACGGAAACCACCTGACACGCCCCAGCCCGACCCCAATGGCAAAATCGAGCCCCATGTATCCAGTCAGTGTGCATTCCAAAGAATGTACTACTATAATGAGATGTAAAGTAAACCTTTAGCACATAAATTAATGCTCAAAAATGTATCTGCCGACCCTCCAATTTCGTGCACAACAATTAGCATAAATATCAACTCGTCAGACTGGCTGGCATTAATCCTAATGTAGGGCCTCAGCTTGGGCAGAGTGTGGCTAATAAATCCAATTAAATATGGCATAATACAATTCAAGAAATACTGGGATAGATTTTGATCTTCACTCCCAGGTGGTAATCCAGCGGAGCAAGATTTCATGAAAGGAAAACCTGGCAGGTTCTATAACAGGCGGATGATTCACTCTGCCAGATTACCGCCCTGGTAGTAAAGATCAAATTATACCCCACTGTATCACTAGAATCGGTTCTTCTCCTGCCCCACCACCCTCAGGAGGTGCTTTGTTGTGGCCTGGCCAATATATATTATCCCTCAAGCAACGTCACTAAAAACAGGCTTTCTGGTCATTTATCTCATTGCTGTTTTGTGGGAGCTTGCTGTGCACAAATTGGCTGCCGAGTTTCCCTACATTACAACAGTGACTACACTTCAAAAGTACTTTAGTAGCTGTAAAGCACTTTGGGGCGTCCTGAGCACGTGAAAGGTGCTATATAAATGCAAGTTCTTTCTTTCTTACCAAGGCACTACCAATTAAAATTTAGCTCCATGTTAAGTCTATATAGAAAATAGAATAAAAACATAACATGCTGCAAATACACAGCAGATCCATCAACATCCATAAAGGGGATAGACAAGTTAACGTTTAAAGGATAGGCCCGTCATCAGAACAAATTTAGGCAGTATGCAGGTGTTAGAATTACAATCAAACAGACTATCAATCCCCGTATCACTTCTCTTCAAAATAATCTTTTGCTACAATGAGCTGATTTTGTCTCTTCTAATGTCTTGGGAGCAACAATAGGTGCTGTGAGCTATGGGGGCGGTTTGTGGTGGATGGACGGTATGTGGCCACCAGATGGAGACAAAGTCCCCCTCTCACTCCAATTCAGGTGAAGGCCACAACCACCTCCAACACACCTGAGGCAAATCTACCCATTAGCTCAGGAGTTCAAAAGGCAAACTAGTGCATCCCTTCAGGGGCTGAGGCTGAGCCTGAGCCTGAGCCTGAGCCTGAGCCTGAGCTGTTGAGGACCAGCTTACGGCTGCCACAGAGAGGTCTGCTATGGAACCCGGGTGGAATATTGAACGTCATATGTTTTTTGGATGTTGCCAAACGTGAACCTTTTTTCCCCGTTTTCTAAAAATAAAACACAGCTAATTGCTGTTTTTCATTTACCAATCTTGTGACTGTGTTTGTGTCCTCCACCCCCCGCATCAACACACCCTTCAGTTTAGGTGGTGGTTGATTACAATGCTTACGGAAAAAGAAAATTTCCAAGATGAACTATCGAAATTAATTCCTACTTTTTAATAACTTTTTGCAACTCTTTCTCCAAAAGATTATTATACTATATAGACATTTATATAGATCAAAATGGATTGTTAAACTATTACAGGAGTGGAAAAGCCCAAAAATCTGAATCTAACTTTCAGTCTTGTACGCTCAAAGCTGGCCAGCTGCTCACTCCTAATTAACAAGTATTACATTCTGGTTGACAGGAAATCCAATTAAATTATCTCAATAATTAATATATAAATCTTCCCTTTTGGGGCTTTTGACAAGGCTGCTGTCTCAATTGCTAAGGCTCTTCCCCCTCGATCAGCTAAAGGAAAGTTTAACCTTGTCTTCAATGACAGTTTTGACCATTGTTCTGTTATGATTTAAGTGTTATTCATAGTTGCCTATCTAAATGCACGTATGAAACAATTCTCTTATACATTTGTCTCCAAGAATGTTAATGATCTCACTTTCACACAGACAAGAACTTCCTGACAGTTGCTTGACTAAAAGGAGGAAAATATGATCTTGGGAAATTATTCCCATTTTAACACTTCAATGCTTGATATCATTTTCAAATGTTATGTAATTCAGCTTTAATATTAAAATAAACATTATAATTTGTGCATTTTCCTACATTGTCAATAGCACAGGTGACTGGGCCAGTTCTAACCAGAACCGACAGGGCACTTGGTTCAAAGGTCCACATTGTGTTTCCAGAGCATTTGCTTGGTCTGTTCTGACTAATAGGAATATTGGTGCTTGAGTAAAGAAGGAAGTTTAGTTACAACAATTTCAGGAATAGTTTTGCAGTCAGTATCACAAAAATGGTTCTGCCACCAGGGGGGATCAGCAGATATCTTTGCATCATGGTCTGGTAGGTCAGTTCCTAGAGTTGTCCAAAACTGAAATGCTAAAACTGTTCATTCTGGCTTTGGCTCGAACAGAGAATTTTTGCAATTGATGAAGAAACCTCGGACTTGAAGAAGGGGTAGAAATTGCTAACAAGATCCCAGTCAGCTAAGCTGAGATGGACACACAGATGGTGCAGCAACAGACAAGCATTTTGTGTACACTCTGGGGCAAATGAAAGCTTAAGGCTGGTTGATAATTGATAGCATATTGGTAATTTCGTGCCTGAAACTGGAACCTCAGGAGCTTCTGATGATGTGGACAAAAACAGAAGTACATATCAGTGAGGTTGATTGTGACCAGCAATCTCACAAGCACACTGATTAAATTATCTGAACCAGAGGGGCCATTCTAAGCCTCTCCAAGTTCACTGAACATTGGTCCAGGTTAGAATGAAATCTCCAATTTGTTTTAGGACCACAAAGTATGAGGAATAAAATTCCTTCCTTTCCTGACCTGCCAGAAAGTTCCCCATATTTCTCAAGTGTATCAAATTTCTCACTTCTGGTTCTCCACATGTCGAGCTCCCTTGGTGATCTTAATGAATAGTTCTTGCAAATCTGAGGAATCTTTTTCAAGATGTATAGGATAGTCACATACCAAAGTTTTCTGTAGAGAACACTCCTCCAACGGGTCCATAAAAGACTAAAATCAGCCAAGAGTGGCATCACTGTCTGATGATTGTGACGGTATCTACCATACCCTAGTCATAAGTGTCTTGGATCTGGTGCCGGAAGGGGCTGCAGATAAGGAATCTGCATCAACCTGTTTATAGGAACATTTGCCCTACAAGTTTGTTGAGGTTCTTCTGGTGAAATCTGTAGCCCAAAGAGCCCTCTGGCAGCGGAAACTCCGTCAGTAACATGTCACCTCTCTGATGCATTCATCAGCCACTGTGAAGCTCTTGCCAACAAACATGCAAAGGTTGGCAAGGCACGTCCTCACTCCTTGTCTCCCTTGGAGTTAAACTATGAGGATCGCCAAAGACTCCAAGATAACTAAGGTGAACGCTTATTGAAAGTATATGAAGACAGTGGTTCCTCCTAAGCAATGATGCCCTCTTCTCCTTGGCATTCTTGATCTCAACTTTCTGGAGGAGGAGGGAGAACCTTTGCTGGTCGCCAGTGCCAAGGGAGCACCAGATTACAAGATGTAGATGGCGATCAGATGCTTCCAGACCTTAAACACAAGATATTGCCCTGTACAGATCTGTATTAGGCACTTTATGAAATAAAAATAGTAGGGAATAGGTATCCTAGTTGATTAAGTCTGCCTGAATTAGTTGAAGAATCGACCATCTAATAGAAGTGCCAGAGCTGGTAAGGGATGGTGGTTGTTTTTTTTCTAATTGGCACCAACCTTTCTTCTCAGTGCTAGCTGATGCTGAATGCCATATTGGAGGAAATACAACTTGTGCCAAATAGCCTTCAATTAATGGGCTTGTGAAAGACCGCAGCTAGTCTGGACAGAAGGTGTCCCAGTGGGTATATATTCTTTAGTGCTGGCTGACAGCAAAGGATCTTCGCAAGCAATAACAAATTAGAATAACCTCACTGAATCAGCAAGAAAGAGGCTGAACCTGAATGGTGCCTCATACATACCAATATTACATCTCCTTCTTCTTAGGCAGTCCCTCAGAACCGAGGATGACTTGCTTCCACGTTAAAAATGAGTTCACAGGCGACTGATGAGTCCAATGCGGGACCTACAGTCTCTGTCGCAGGTGGGGCAGATGGTGGTTGAAGGGGCGGGTGGGTGAGGTGCTTGGGTTGGCATATGCTCCTTGCACTGCCTGCGCTTGGCTTCCGCTTGCTCCCGCCGAAGAGACTCAAGGTGTTCGGCGCCTTCCCAGATACTTCTCCTCCACTTTGTGCGGTCTTGGGCCAGGGATTCCCAGGAGTCGGTGGGGATGTTACACTGTTTCAAGGAGGCTTTGAGGGTGTCCTTGAAGCGTTTCCTCTGCCCACCTGGGGCTCTCTTGCCGTGCAGGAGCTCCGAGTAGAGCTCTTGTTTTGGGAGTCTCGTATCGGGCATGCGGACAATGTGACCCGTCCATCAGAGCTGATTGAGCGTGGTCAAAGCTTCGATGCTGGGGATGTTGGCCTGAGCAAGAACACTGACGTTGGTGCACCTATCCTGCCAATGGATTTGCAGGATCTTGCGGAGGCAGCGTTGGTGGTACCTCTCCAGTGCTTTGCCTGCTGTACATGGTCCATGTCTCTGGGGCATACAGCAGGGCGGGTATCACTGCTGCTCTGTAGACCATGAGCTTAGTACCGGGTTTGAGGTCCTGGTCTTCAAACACTCTCTTCCTCAGGTGACCGAAGGCTGCACTGGCACACTGAAGGCGGTGTTGGACTTCGTCGCCGACGTCTGTCCTTGTTGACAGTAGGCTCCCGAGGTATGGAAAGTGGTCCACGTTGTCCAAGGCCTTGTCGTGGATTTTGATAATCGGGGAGCAGTACTGTGTGGTGGGGGCAGGTTGGTAGAGGACCTTTGTCTTACGGATGTTTAGTGTAAGGCCCATGCTCTCGTACGCTTCAGTGAAGGTGTTGACGATGGTTTGGAGTTCGACCTCCGAGTGAGCGCAGACGCAAGCGTCGTCTGCATCCTGTAATTCGACGACAGAGGATGGGACAACCTTGGATCTGGACTGGAGGCGACAGAGGTTGAACAGTTTCCTGTTTGTTCTGTAAATTAGCTCCACTCCAGTGGGGAGCTTACTGAGGGTGAGATGGAGCATTGCAGCAAGGAAGATCGAGAAGAGCGTTGGTGCGATGACACAGCCTTGCTTGACCCCGGTTCATACGTGAATTGGACAGGATCATGGCTTGCATGTCGTCGTGAAGCAGGCGGAGGATAGTGACAAACTTTTGAGGGCAGCCGAATTTGAGGAGGGCACTCCATAATCCCTCATGGTTGACAGTGTCGAAGGCCTTTGTGAGATCAAAGAAGGCCATGTACAGCGGTTGGTGCTGTTCCCTGCATTTCTCTTGTAATTGACGTGCGGTGAAGATCATGTCCATTGTGCCCCTTAGTGGGCGGAATCCGCATTGCGACTCTGGGAGGAGCTCTTCGGCCACTGGGAGAAGGCGATTGAGGAGGATTCTTGCGATGACTTTCCCTGTGACAGACAGCAGGGAAACTCCTCTGTAATTACCACAATCGGACTTGTCACCTTTCTTGAAGATGGTCACAATTACGGTGTCTCTGAGATCCCCTGGCATGCTCTCCTCCTTCCAGATAAGAGAAATGAGTTCATGAATTCACGCCAGTAGTGCTTCTCCGCCATGCTTTAGTGCCTCAGCGGGGATTCCATCTGCTCCTGAGGCCTTGTTGTTCTTCAGTTGTCGGATGGCCTTTTCAACCTCATGCTAGGCTGGGGTTGTGCTGAGATGGTGGCGGGTAGCATGCTGTGGGATGGAGTTGAGGACACTCGTGTCGAAGACAGAGTCATGATTAAGAAGATCTTCAAAGTGCTCCTTCCAGCAGGCACTGACTGCCTCTCTGTCCCTGATGAGTACCTCTCCGTTCTTGGCCCACAGTGGGGTAGGGCCTTGGGTGCTTGGGCCATAGATGGTCTTGACTACGCTAAAGAATCCACGCACGTCGTGGTTGTCGGCTAGCTGCTGGATCTCCTGTGCTTTCTCCACCCACTATCTGTTCTTTAGGTCGCAAGTTTTTTGTTGGACCTCGGCCTTCAGGCTTCTGTAGAGCTGCTTTCTTGCTCTCGAGTTCTGTTGCTGTTTCCAGATCAGGAATGCCTTGCGCTTTGGTCATTCTCGTCGAACCAGTCTTGGTGTTTCCTGGTCGAGTGACCGAGCGTTTCTTCACAGGTGCTGATTATGGAGGCCTTGAGTGCAGACCAGGCACTGTGGGCACTCTGTGTCTCTGCATCACTGGGAGTTGTCAGGTTGTTTGTGAGGTGCAGGCTGAATAGGGCTTTCTTAGCAGGGTCTTTGAGTGCTCCAGCGTTAATTTTCCTGCGGCATTGTTTCTGTTGCCGCCGCTGTTTTGGGGCTACATTGATGGAGGTGACAGAGCAGATTAGGCGGTGGTCTGTCCAGCAGTCATCAGCTCCTGTCATGGCGCAGGTGACGTGGACGTCCTTGCGGTCCCTCGCTCGGACGATGACGTAGTCCAGCAGATGCCAGTGCTTGGAGCGAGGGTGCTGCCATGAAGCCTTGTACTTGTCTCTCTGATGGAACAAGGTGTTGGTTATGACAAGGCCATGTTCTAAGCATTTCGACTGGAGGAGGGTACTGTTGGAGTTGGCTTTCCCTACCCTCTCTCTGCCGATCACACCTCCCCAGAGGTCTGTGTCCTTTCCAACTCTGGCCAAGGAGGATCAGCTTGTCGCCCATTGGGACTCGGGACAAGGATTGTTCAAGGCTGGAGTAGAATTCCTCTTTGGTCTCGTCTGTGGCTTCCAGTGTTGGGGCGTACGCACTGATGACCGTAGTGCACTGGTTCTGGGCTAGGGTGAGTTGAAGAGTCATGAGGCGCTCGTTTATACCGCTAGGGGAGTCTCTGAGACGCCCAACCAGTTCAATTTTTATGGCGAAGCCTACCCCATGGCGAAGCCTACCCCAATATCACATCAACACTTAGTCAAAGGTGTTGTTGGTCCAAACTTACTCCTGTTCCCAAGGTCACTCCTGCAGTAGACTGCATTCTTGAGGATGGCTTCTCAATTTTGGAGCCTGCCTATCAAAGCTATGCAAATGTTGCAAGAAGCCATTTCATCTTTTGCTCGATGCACTAGAGATTATTGCCACTACGGCTCATTGTATCAGAGCAATAATGCTCTTCAACATCCTTTAAGTCAGACAAACCATTTACAGGGGTCCTGTCCTGAAATAAAGAGTATTTTTTGTTGCAGCTGCCAAAATAGATGAATGTGGCATTGTTACTTTATGGTCTCATTGAAGTTAAGTGTAAAACTCTCCTATGCCAACTTCTAAGTTATTAAACATCAATGTTTGCCACTAAAAATGAACCATCCTCACCGGCCACCTTTAAAAGAAAATTGCCACCGCATAATTTTATCGCAGCACTGCAAACTCAACCAGTGAACTTTGCTGCAAAGTGCACAAATAAGAGGACAAGATTAGCTTTGTTTGTGATTTCTCCCCATAGTCAAAGAGCTTGACAACTCTCACTGCCCAGGTTCACATATCCCAGCAGGAGTCAGTATCGTCAGAAAAGGCAAGAAAACTGGCAATCAATCAATAAATAAATAAATAAACAAATGTTAACCTCCACGGAAGAGTTTTTAAATATCCTCATGATGCGGTTTATTGGTTCATAGTAAAGCTGACCTTTCTTTTACCCTAATTAGGAGCATAGGAACAGGAGGAGGCCATTCAGCCCCTCGAGCCCATTCCACCATTCAATTAGATCACGACTGACCTGTATCCTAACTCCATCCACCCGCCTTCGTTCCCTAACCCTTGCCTAACAAAAATCTATCAATCTCAGTTGTGAAATTTTCAATTGACCCCCCCCAGCATCGACAGCTTTTTGGGGGAGGGAGTTCCAGATTTCCACCACCCTTTGTGTGAAGAAATGCTTCCTGACATCACCCCTGAACGGCCTGGCTCTAATTTTAAGGTTCTGCCCCCTTTGTTCTGGTCTCCCCCCACCAGAGGAAATAGTTTCTCTCTCTCTACCCTATCAACTCCTTTAATCATCGTAAACACCTCGATTAGATCACCCCTTAATCTTCTATATTCAAGGGAATACAAGCCTAGTCTATGTGACCTGTCCTCATAATTTAACCCTTTTATCCCCGGTATTCTGGTGAATCTGCGCTGCCCCCCCCCCCCCTCCAAAAGGTCAATCTATTCTTCCTGAGGTGCAGTGCCCAGAACTGAACACAGTATCCAGATGGGGTCTAACCAGAGCTCAGTACAGCTGTAACATCACCTCCACCCCCTTGTATTCCAGCCCTTTGCGATAAAGACAAACATTCCATTATCCTGTTTAACTATTTTTTGCACCTGGCCACTAGGTTTTAGTGATTTCTGTATTTGGCCCCCGAAATCTCTCTGTTCCTTCACAGTTCCTAGCTTCTCGCCATTTAGAATATACGCTGATCTACCCTTCTTATGTCTAAAGTGGGTGACCTCACACTTTCCCACATTGAACTCCATCTGCCACAGTTTTTCCCACTCATTTAATCTATATAATGAAAAGCTGTGTAACCAGTACAGGTCCCTGGGGGACACATAGAAACATAGAAGATAGGAGCAGGAGTAGGCCATTCGGCCCCTCGAGCCTGCTCCGCCATTTAATGAGATCATGGCCGATCATCCAAATTCAGTACCCTGTCCCTGCTTTCTCCCACAAGTCACATCCTGCCAATTTGATTACATACCCATTATCCCTATTCTCTGTTTTCTACCTCCTAACCAATTCCCTATCCAAGCCAATAGGTTGCCTCCAATTCTATGCTCTCTCATTGTTGTTAACAATCTCTTATGTGGAACCTTGTTGAATGCCACATAGCCAGCCTTAGGTCCAACGCAACCATTGTTACTGTTGATAAAGCAGCATCAACACAAGGACAATGATGTAGCAGTTCATTGTATTGCAAAGGGCATGTGTTCTGCTGTATATTCAGTGGGTAGCTTTGTCATCTCTTAACCAAAATTTATTTTGTGTCATTTCACAAAGCTCCAAAAATGTGACTACATCATGCTTATAAATTTCATCCTTAAACATTTGCAAAGTTACAGCTCCAGAACACGTTTCTCAACTAGGCTACCTCATTTCATTTCTACTTGACAATGCACATTTTCAACATTTCTGGGTTTAGTCAATCTCATTCACGGACAGCTGGCTTTACAAATTATTTTGTTAAAACTAGCACTTATAAATCTTAGCCTTCTCAGGTACTGATGCAAACATTTACTTACAATACGTTTTTTTTAAATAAGAAAAAGAAGTGATTTAAAGGACTGTGGTGAAAGTCCATTGAATCTCAGTGTAAATCTTTAAATAGAGTGACAGGGACCTTCTGTAATGTAAACAAAGTTTTAACTACACAATAGAGTTAAAAGCACTGTTTGCATTAAGATGTGATCAAGGGTACTTAGATGCTTTGAGTGCTTTTTAGATGATTCACTGGAGTCAAAACAAAAATATGGAAATCTATTAAGCAGGTATGCAATGTATAATTGAAACCGAACCAGCACTCCTCCAAACTTTCAGATAAAGCATCGGTGTATTAATTTGTGTAATGGACCACCGATGTGACCATTTTCAAGAATGTTAAAATCAAGCAGTTTTATTTTCCTCCATTAATGAAACTACAATCTGAGAAATATGAGAAACATAGCTATCTGAAAAATTAAATATATGTTAAAATGATGTGTATATTATTCTATGTCGAATACAAAGTTATTAAACTAATCATCCGTATTGCTTTTATTAGTAACATGATACATTGATATTTGTAATAAAGTTTACTTTTTAATAGTTGCCCCTTAGTTTTAAACATGGATGAGGAATAAGCACCGAATAGAGATTGGCAGTCGCAATTTATGAAGAAATACATTCTGTGAGTACGGTGACTAACTTCCTCGCTGTTCTTCAAAGTTATAGACTTCCAGTTCCAGAGTAGTACCGCAGTGGATTTTTTTTATCTCTAACCCTCAACCCCTGATCTTTCACTGAAGTAGACAATTTACTACCTCAAAGACTTCTATCTGAAACTCTGCCAAATCCTTAACAGAAATTCTGCTCACAAATGACTGTCAAAGGGGAAAGTTCATACGTTTGCACAAAACCCCAAATTAGACAACAGCATCTTGGATTTATATAGCACCTTTAACATAGGAAAATGACCCAAAGCGCTTCGTGGGAGCAAAACAAGACAGAAATGAACACTGAGCCAAAGAAGGAGATTTATGAGGGGTGACTAAAAGCTTGGTCATCAGGAGGGACTTAAAGGAGGAGAGAGAGGTGGAGAGGTAGAGAGATTTCAGGAGGCATGGCTGCCAATGGTGGGTTGAAGGGAGAGGGGCATGTGCTAAAGGCCAGGTTTGGAAGAACTTAGAGTTCACAGAGGTTTGTAGGGCTGTAGGAGGTTACAGAGATAAGATGGGGCAATAAGAATCAAACCATGCAGGGATTTGAACATGAGGATGAGAATTTTAAATTTGAGGCATTGGTGAACCAGGACCTAATGTAGGTCAGTGAGAACAGGGACAGTGCAGGTTAGGACACGGGCAGCAGAGTTTTGGATAAGCTCAAGTTTATGGAGGGTGGAAGATGGAAGTCCGGCCAGGAGAGCATTGGGACAGTCAAGTCTAGAGGTAGCAAAAGCATGGATGAGGATTTCAGCAGCTGATGGGCTGAGGCAGAGGCAAAGACAGGCAATCTTACGGAGATGAAAGTAGGCGTCCTTTCCGTTCGTGAGCAGGAAATAGCCCAGAACTGAAATATATATTACCAATTACAACAGTGACTACACTTCAAAAGCACTTCATTGGCTGTACAGCGCTTTGGGACGTCCTGAGGTGGCGAAAGGCTCAGTGTAAATGCAAGTCTTTCTTTCTTTTCTTTCTTCCCAGCTCATCTTCACAAAACAATCTGCCGGATAAAATTAGTGGTATGGTTTGAGATTGCTTTCTGATACCTCATAGGGAAAAAATAGAGATAAGCGTTCATGCTTTTTCTCAATCAATCCAATCAATCCACCTGTCATCAATACAAAGTCAAAAAAGGAATGTAAACACTTTCTGACAACTCATTTTGGAAGAGATGTCATGAAACATCATGTCATAAATAAGAAAGCACTGTTTCCAATTAAAAATATTAACTTGAATGGTTTTTCATTTTAATCTACAAGACACCAACATTTTTACTTTGTTTAGTTAAAAAAAAACTCACAGCTGCACATCAAACAACCACAATAAAACCTGCACTGGATGAAAATTCTGGTCTCCTATAAAGTTGGAATTTTTCCAGTACTTGTACTACTTAGTTTGTTCTTGCAGAAAACTCTTCATGTCAAATCTTTTAGATCTGGGAAGACATGTCTGTACTGAGATAGCCAAACCACAGTAAAGTTTAGAGAGACATTCGTTTGCTCGCATATCCTTTCCTTTTCTGCAACATCTGCCTACCAGTTACCCTACCACTACCATCACTAACGTTGCAAGATAAAGGGGACACGACAGTTCATTTAGAATCAACAGCTCCTGTAAGCGTCCCTCTTTGGCAAGTTAGAATTAGTTCCAACTCAAAATTGTAACGCATAGTTACCCCTATAAGAATATTTAAATCTAACCCTCCTTGCAAAAGCTGCCAACAACTCACTATTAAGAAACTCCAGAGCGGAGAAATTCAGTATCGCCCCGCTTGGGGCGCAATTATCGGCCGGGCGCCAAGTTTAGCGCCTGGCGCTAATTATCACCTCCGACTGCAAACTTGGCTTCTATCGCCCCTGGAGGTGATTGGAGCGCTAAATCAGGGGCTACACACCTCTCTTAAGGCGCTAACGCCGAGGAGCGAGGCGCTACCTCAGAGCGCGGGTGAAGCTCGTGTGATGTCAGTTAGCAATGGAACACAGACACACTGGCGCCAGCCAGTTCTTAAAGGGGAGGGTCGATCTTGCTCCCCATCCACACTCTCATTGCAGCCTTGAATCTCGGCCTGGAGAGACCGGTACATCAATTCTGCTGGAAAGAACAATGGAGAGGCCCAGGGAAACAGCTCAGAGTGCAGCCCCCATAGTCTCTTCTAAATTGATGCAAGGAAGGTCAAATCAAAATGAACCTGCAAAGTGCTGCTCAGTACCCAAAACTCCTTCACACAGCGTTGAATCTCTCAGAATGCGTGGTGCAAAAATGTCGCCGACAAAAAAAGGCAGGAAGCGGCCGCCTTTAAATAGCGCTCCCCCCAGTCCCTGCCCGACTGCAAAATGTTCCTGTATACCTGTCGTTGCCAGTGGCAGACGGAAAAGCAGGGGGCGCCACTCAATATCCGGTCTGGGGTGCTACCGGGGAGTTGCACACTCAACTGACGTCACGATCTGCGGGTGCAGGAGATCGTGGCGGTAGTGTTTAGTGCCACCGCAAAATATCTGGTCAATTTCGCAAGCGGTGCAAACATCGCCGCGCTCGGACGTTAGTTGCTTTGCTCCCCATTAGCGCCCTAGGAGCCTAGCTGTCAGAAATTTCTAAGTTTGATGCCTGAACACCCCACCAATATCAGAAAGGGTACTGGGGTGGAGCTAGGATAGTCACAGTCCACTGGTCAAATGAAAATGCTTATAAATCATACACATCAGGAAAAGTAGGATTTTAAAAAATACAATATACGACCAAAAATGTTTTTTGTGGTCAGCCGAGGCTCACATACCTATCACCATGTTCAAGAGTCTCCAAAGCAATCTACTGAAAAATCTATAAAGGTAGGGTTTCTGTTTGCCCGATATGGAGTGCACACTCTCTCCCCTGAGTGGACACACCCCAATTACCCAACCTGGAGAACTTAGGCATAGGTTGGCAGCCAGGGGTGTACAGGGGCACTGCTGCAATGTAATCAGCTAAAATCTCGCAGCCAATCAGCACAGAGTAGAATCACAGGGGGAAAAATTCAGTAGTTTGCGCCTCCCGTTAGCACCTTAAGAGGGCGCCAATTGGGGCGCAAAGCAACTAGTGCCCGGGCGCAGCGATGTTTGCACCGCTCGCGAAATTAACTAGACATTTTGCGGCGGCGCTAAACACTCCTGCCACGGTCTCCTGCGCTGGCAGATTATGACATCAGTCGAGTGCGCAACGTCCCGTTAGCGCCCCGGACCGGATAGTGAGTGACGCCCCCTGCCTTACCGCCTGCCGCTAGCAACGACAGGTTGAGGGGAGCGTTATGCTGTCAGAAATGGACTGGGGGAGCGCTATTTAAAGGTGACCGCTTCCTGCCTTTTTTTGTCGGTGACATTTTTGCACCACGCATTCTGAGTGAGAGAGAGAGAGACTTCTGGAGAGATTCAACGCTGTGTGAAGGAGTTTTGAGTACTGAGCAGCACTTTGTAGGTTTATTTTGGTTTGCCCTTCCTTGCTTCTCCAGCGCTCTGAGGTAGCGCCTCACTCCTCGGCCTTTGCGCCTTAAGACAGGTGTGAAGCACCTGATTTAGCGCTCCAATCACCTCCAGGGGCGATAAAAGCCAAGTTTGCTGTCGGAGGCGATAATTAGCGCCAGGCGCTAAACTTTGTGCACCGCCAATAATGGCGCCCCAAATGGGGCGATACTGAATTTTCCCCCCTATATAGAATCATAGAATAGTACAGCACAGAAGGAGGCCATTCGGCCCATCTAGTCTGCGCCGGCTCTTTCGAAGAGCAATCCAGTTAGTCCCGCTCCCCCGCTCTTTCCCCATATCCTGCAATTTTTTCTCCTTCAAGTATTTTATCCAATTCCCTTTTGAAGGCTACTATTGAATCTGTATCCACCACCCTATCAGGAAGTACATTCCAAATCCTAACCACTCGTTGCGTAAAAAAGATTTTCCTCATGTCGCCTCTGGTTCTTTTACCAATCACCTTTAATCTGTGCTCTCTCGTTATCGACCCTTCAACCATTGGAAACAGTTTCTCTTTATTTTACTCTATCTAAATCCTTCCTGATTTTAAACACCTCTGTCAAATCTCCTCTTAGGTTTCTCTGCTCCAAGGAGAGCAAACCAGCTTCTCTAGCCTATCCACGTGACTGTATTCCCTCATCCCTGGAACCATTCTAGTAAATCTCTTCTGTACCCTCTCCAAAGCCTTCACGTCCTTCCTAAAGTGTGGACACAATACTCCAGCTGGGGCCGAGCTAGTGTTTTATACAGGTACTGGCAAGCTTCCTGCTGTTTCTCTAGCCAAGAACGTTGGGGCATTGGCTTGCACAGTTATCCCAGTGGCAGGTCTAACCCTCCAGATTCCATTCGTGTGCCAATCATCAGCAGTGCTCTGCAGACCTGCCTGGCTCAAGTATTTGATTACAACTTTGTCACAGAGAGTTGACATTGTTCCGAACTTCTAGGCAAGAAATTTACATGAAATAATTAAAGCAAAAAGGTACATGAAAACAAAGCGGAGCAACATGATCCTCTAGTTTCAATCCATTCGTCTATAAATAGAGAAAAACTATCTCCAGCTGGACTTATATTCATACAAGTTAAAACAAATATTTAAAATATATACTAAACGCAATGCTATGGTTGTTTTCTTTCTCATTCAATTTAATTCTCATTCAAACAGATCTCTGATGTTCAACTTTCTTTTCTCCAAGTAGTTGCATGTGCCTTGTGTTTTGGTCTGCTATTACCCATCACAGAATTTTACAGCACAGAAGGAGGCTATCTGGCCCTTCATGCCCAACTTTGAAAGAGCTAGCCAATTAGTCCCACTCCGCTGATCTTTCCCCAGAGCCTTACCTTTCAATTAACTCTTGCTTTTAGATTTATGGTATTGCCAAAACAAATACTCACACTTCATACTATTTAACCCAAAGCAGTGTGAGATAAAGATTTGTCATATGATCTAGAGTTATCTTTTTTACAATACCAGAGATTTAATCAATAGAGCGTCTTCTACTATAGTATAGATACATTTGCCTTTATAATCATTGCTCTCCTTTCAAGGGTTGCACCCACTTAAGTTTTTTCAACTCTGTTACATTCGCTCTAACTTTATTTAATAATGGGCTGTGCTGCACAAGGAAATAAGCTCCATCGGTTTGACCCATGACCTGTACAAGATATGAATCCACAAATAATGTTATTCTATATTCAGGACACTTATCCTAAGGAATTCTATTAATTTTCTTCTTCAAATTATTTTCTTCTTCAAATTAAGTCAATCTTCAGAGTTGCAGGTCTTGCCTGACTGATTGGAGGTGGGAGCTGATTGGTAACCAAAGTGAACAGTGCAGCCCAGGAGGCTAAGAAAGAGAAGTAAAGTCTATTTAACATTTTAAAAAAAGAGAAGCTTAGACAGAAATAGATGCAATGTCTGATGGCAGCCGTGCCTCAACCGAACTCCCACTGGCAGCCCCAACCCAACAAAACTCCCACCAGCAACTCTGGCCATACATCCCCTGACAGCCCTGATTTGACCTGACTCTCAATGGCACCCAGCTCGCACACTCAAAGGAATGAACTTACAGTAAACATCGTTTACTCTTAATGTGAAGAGGATGGTTATATATGGCTAATTAAAGTGTTAGAGGCTTTTCTTAAAAAGATACAAATGAAAGAAATAAATTACGCACTGAAATTAACGACCTCACAGGTGATAAGTCAGATGAAGATAGGCTTGACTCAAAATTATACTCTGCGGCACCGATTACTGTAAAAAGGGAGGATACGGGTTGGAGGTGCACCAAAACCTTCTAAAATAGTCCAGCTTTGGTGCTCAACGCCCAGGAACCATTAATCACAAAGCACTGTTGGGAAACTTCACAACATGTGGCATCAATAAAAACAACACACTATAAACATTCTGACCTGATGCTTCTCCCCAGAAACTTTTAGCGCTGCTTCAGTTCTGCCTAGTGCCAGTTCCTGACGCTGCAACAGCTGCTGAGTGTGTTGAAACAATTTCAAAACCTCCTGATGGAAACAAAATGATTGTAAATGTTTTTTTTTGAACAATACGCAAAATGTAACTAGGAACTCAGAGCACAGAATGTCCTCTGGAACCTAGCGACCATACATTTGTGTACACTGCAAGCTTCTAATGTTCAATCACTATCAGATACAAAACTGCATATTTTCAAATATGCACTGTTTTTTGTACATTATTGCAAATAACAGATACCTAGAAGACAGATAAAGGTAGCAACAAAATCCATGGATTTAGATGATCTTTAGAAATTGCAAGCGTTCGGACATTACCTGTATCCTTAATTGGCCTGTTGCCATTTGACTCTCTTTTTGCTGCCCAAGTTTCAAATTAGAACTGGTAATGGAGCAATTTAAAAAGCTCCAAAACAAATGGAATATTTTGATCATTCACAATTTAGACACAAGAAATTCTAAATCAAGGTTAAAATGAAAACAAAACTGAATAAGCTTGGAATAAAATATGAGAGACTCATAGTGGTATTTGCTATGAATACATGGAAACGCAGATCCGAGTAAACAGCTGAGCAAGACTGGTTGAAAGTGGCAACACAGTTTCGTTACATTTTTACTACTACTACTCAGAGACTTGCTCCCATGCTTAAGTAGTTTACGAAAGTTAGCCCACACCAAAAAAATCTTGTTAAGGACCGTTAAATTTTGGTTCGTTCTGAGGGATAAATATAAAGGTTGAATTTATTACTCACAGTCATTACATGTGAGTTGGTTTCACAAACAAAGGGCAAGATGTCCAACTTTAAATAGAGCATTGCCAGAAGCAGTGGTGAACTGGGGATGGGGGCAGGGAGGTAAACTGGTGCGGGGGTGGGGGAGAGGAGTGGGATGGACTGGGGGAGGGAAGGCTGGTGCAGGAGATGCAGCCACATCCCAGTTATTAACCTGGCTACCCAACCCAACTCTCCCGAGCAGTCTTGACCCGATTCCTGCTGGCAGCTCCCATCCTGGTACAACTTGACTCCCACTTGTGTGACAGCTCACACAATGAAATGAATGAATGAACTTACAGCTGATAAGTAAGCCACAGCTTTATTGCTTTCAGTATAAGTTCACTGTTCATATATCAAAGAAAGATTTGTATTGACAGAAACATTGCAAAACATTTCACAAAGAAATGCTCTGGAATGCCGTAGTTATTACGTAGACAAGACATGTTAGCCATGTTGCATATAGCAAGATCCAACAAACAGCAATGAGATAAATGGTGATAATCTGTTTTTGGTGTTAATAGTTGAGGGAGCAATGTTGGCCAGGATACTGGGTGAATTTTCTGCTCTTCTTTGAACAGTGCCATAGAAATTTAAACATTCACTGAGAAGGAAAAATAAACGAAATGGTATAATTTTAAAGGGGGTGCAGGAACAGAGCGATCTGGGGATTCACATACACAATTTTGTGAAGGTGGCAAGACAAGTTGACAAGGCTGTTGAACAAGCATACGAGAGCTTTGGCTTTATAAATAGAGGCATAGGCGGTGATTTTCACTCAGAAGTCGGGAAGGAGGCGGGACTACAACTTTCGGGGTTGTAGCCCCGCTTCCGTCGAGATGCGGCCAACCCACACGATTTTAACTTGATTGACCTTGTTGAGCCCGCCCAGCGGGCTCAGCAGGCCAATTAAGGGCCACCCGGCAACAGGTGATGTCACAGACTGAAATTTCATCTGTCAAGACATTTTGACAGATGTAATATCAGTGTTTCACAGCTGTTTGAAGCTGTCAAACACTGACAGTCTTACTTCTAACCTGAGTCCTTCTCCACAGACTCAGTTAGAAATCTCACCGGCACAGAAAGCTGCAGGCTGTCACTTTTGACAGTTCGCAGCCGTTCTGCTTTCTGTGCCGGTTAGATGATGGACTCCCGAAACCGAGAGGAAGGAAGGCTAAAAAGGTTAGTACAGGTAATTTAAACTTCTTTACACACTTTAGACACACCAAACACACTTACCTTTGCACTCATGCACCCATCACTCACCTGAACACCGACATCTCGACCCCTCCAAGTCCTTCAACCCGACGGCCCGACTCCTCTAACTTGGCGTGGTTTGGAGCCGTCGGGAATCCCACACTTCAACCTTAAAAATAGGGATTAGGCTAAAAACTGCCTGTTAACTACCTGTTAACAACAGTTAATTGGCACTAATCTCTTCCCGCCTCGGGTAGGCGGGTCCCAGTGCGGGGCGGGTACCCGCCTCCTTTGAAACTTACATGGAGGCGGGTTTGGGGCGGGATGGTGTCGGGACCCCCGAATTCGGGACTTTAACCCTCTGCATGTCTCCAATCCCGACTCCACAGGTCAGTTAAAATCGAGGCCATAGAGTACAAAAGCAAGGAAGTTAAGCTAAACTTTTATAAATCACTGGTTAGGCCTCAGCTGGAGTATTGTGTCCAATTCTGGGCACCACACTTTAGGAAGGATGTCAAGGCTTTTGGAGAGGGTGCAGAGGAGATTTATTAGAATGCTACCACGGATGCGGTACTTCAGTTATGCGGAGAGACTAGAGGAGCTAGGATTGTTCTCCTTAGAGCAGAGAAGGTTAAGGAGATATTTAACAGAGGTGTTTAAAATTATGATAGAGTAGATAGGGAGAAACTATTTCCACTGTCAGGAGGGTCAGTAATTGGCAAAAGAGCCAGAGGTGAGATGTGGAGATTTTTGTTTTTTACGCAGCAAGTTATGATGATCTGCACTGCCTGAAAGGGTGGTGCAAACACATTAAACAGTAAATTTCAAAAGGGAATTGGATATATATCTGAAAAGGAAAAATGTACAAGGCTATGAGGACAGAGCAGGAGCGTGGGGCTAATTGGACACTCAAAGAGCCGGCATAAGCACGATGAGCCGAATGGACTCCTGTTCTGTATGATTCTATGATATGGTTCACCTTAACAATGCAAAGCAATGCTGTACTGTCGGAGTGATGTATTGTCGAAGGAGCCATCCTTTGGATGAGATGCTAAACCAACCTTCTGACCCAAGAGCGGTGAATTTGTCTCTTACAAGTTCAATCATGTGCCCGAGCTGCCAGCAATGCTGGGTCAGACTACCAGCAGGAGTCGGTCAGGGTGGAAGCTGCCTGGGAAAATTGAGCTGGGCCCTGGCTATCAGCAGAAGTTGGGTTGGAGCAGCCAGGGGGAGTTGGGTTAATAAGGGGTGGACCTGCAGTCTACCTAAAGCTGCCACTGCTTTCTGCCCTGCTGTGGATAATGCCAGTCTGGCACCCATCCCACTCCCTGGCTCACATTTCAATCACACTACCTGACAGGACCTCTGTGCCCCAGCCTGTTAAAACAGGATTTGTGAAATCTTCTCCGGATCATTTCAATTAACCTTTGTGCTCACCACAGCTGGATAAATAAAATATTCAAAATTATTACAGGCAGGTCGCGATTGCGCAGATCCTTTTATTAATGCTAACTGATTCAGGTTGAATGGAAATTTCAGACGCAAAGTGGCGCACACCCATTATTGTGATTTCCATTTGTTATTTTTCTACAAGACTAGAAATTCATTATAGCCCAGGAATGGGCAGTATATTTAGAAAAGTTTGAGAATTAGCGCCAGGCGCTAATACTTTAGACTGCACGCAAAATTCATTCTCACTGCTCAAAGAAATGATTGGGGTGCTGAATCAAGTCTTAAAGGCCTAGCTCAGTGGCGTTACACTCAAAGGCTGGACCAATATCGGGTGCAGTCTAACTCAACTCATCATTGCCACAGGCTTTTCCCAGTACTTAAAGGGGAGGTTCATTGATACTGCAGCACCTCATGCTCAGCATTGCTGGCTGTGCAGCTGCCTCAGCAAGGAGAAGCACAAGGAGAAGGAGCTGGAGGACTGAAGCAGGTTTGCTCATGGCAGATCCTCCTCAATCAGGTGCTCAGGGTGATTGAATGCTTCAACAAATGCTACACACCACCATCTGTACCACAAGCTTCACACACTGCCCAAAGCACCACACCCCCAGCGCTCACCCACCAACAATCTGTACCTACCAACACTCACACCCACATCTCACACCTTGCACACAATGACAGCTATTCAACTATGGCAGGCGTAAGGGTCGTTAGTTATTAGAATGAATGGGATATGTTTATGCATAAGTTTATTAATGGAGTTTGCAATATTTTGTGCTCCCTCATTTCACCTTGGCGCCCAGGAGGACATTGTGATATGGCATGATGCAGGGATGATATGATGGGCATGTGGTGAGCAAAAGGGATCTGGGGTTTAAGTCATCCTGGTGTGAGGCTGGAGGTCTGTTTGGAGGAGGTGCCAGAGTTCTGTGACCACCATCTTGGTGATACAGAGCCATCTAATTCACTGCTCCTCGCTTAACTGAAGGTAGGAGAGGTGCTGTCGGAATACCCTTGGGGCGTAAGACCTCCTGGTGAGAGCCCTGATGTCCCTCCTCATCCCTCTGCGCACATGTTCCCGTATTTCTGGCTACCTACGCTCCCTCTTCCGTAGATCCTGGAGGGCGAGGTGGCATGCCAATACAGCCCCCATTAATGTTGCCAAGTTTAGCAGTTTCAATCATTGAACAATAAATGTAGGCACTTTACACTTGCCAGAACACTGCTGATAAAAAAAAACCTTGAAATTACTCATACGACTGCTCCGCTGGGTGAAACTGAAACTAACCTGCCCTGACAGCCGCGAGTAATTAATGCGGATGCCTTTAAATAACGTCCCTGGAGCCGGCTTCTGTCAGCTGTGCACCTGCTCTCCCTGTCGCTGTCTAGTCGAGGCGCAAAGGTAAGTGACGAAAATCAATTTTGCAGATCGGGCACCCAGTGAGCGTTGCACACTCAGTGACGTCACGATCTGCCTGCCATTGAAGTCCCCGGTGGTAACTTGTACCGGCAGCGCAACTGGGAGTACGGATTTGTCGTGCGCCGCTGGATTCGCCTCGCCCCAGCGCTATTGCAACAGGGCCCCATTACCACCCTCTGCCGGCGGTAACGGGAGGCGCTAGCCAACTGAATTTTTCTCCCCAAATCTTTTATTTGTGAAATGGCAAAACATACCCGTAAGAACAAAGTTTCACCACTGATTCGTTTGCCAAGCTTGTTTTAATGCAGTTAGGAGTAAACACATAAACAATGTACTGAACAGAACATGCTTGTTCAAAAAAAGTGCTCCGCATGTGATGGCGTCATTTTACCAACCCGACAAAAGAAAACATACTGATTCCAGCAAACACTGAGCTTAAGCTAACTACTTAGCTGACCTATGGCGTCCCTCCCATTCGTATCATATTCAAGCCAATGTGGATTTAGTAGCATTTATTTGCATATAACAGTAATGTTTTCCTTGTAACCATTTAAACTGCACGTCCATTCACACGAGTGTCACTGGCAAACAACGCTGGTCTGTTGACTTTTAGCGAGTGCTCATTTTTTTGTTAATTTTTTTTGTTGCTGCAATGATCAGGAATGCTGTCAATAAAATACATCCTTTTGCCAAAACAAAGAATGGCATGATACAAAACTCTTTGATGACAATGGCCTAGATATTACCATTGGTGATATTAATAGATGAACACCTAATGCATTTGTATGATATTCCGCTGTCTGCTTTTTGTTACAAACAGATTAGCAACTGAAATAAAATAGCGGACAGAGTAATGTCCTATGAGCACACTGAGAATGCCAATGGTAACTTAGGCTTAAAAATGAAAAAAAAACAAGCAATAAGATTTCACTCCTCTTACATGCACATTTCGGCTTACAAGGAAGACATTCATCAATTTTGTTGCTAAATGGTTTTAATCCAACCTGCTTTTCTTCCTGAACAGCTGATGTATCTTTAGATAGCCTCTTGTTTAATTCCATCTCCTTTAGAAAAATTAAAAATATGAAAAAGTTACGTAAAATGTTCACAACACAACATTCTGCATCCTGTTTGCGCTTACGTTGTAATTAGGGAACTGAAATGGCCAAACTGAGCCTAAAATTTTTATTTTAAAACCCCTGAGGCAATTTGCCGAGCAGTGCATCATAAAGTGGCAGGATACGGGCTCATGCCTGTGATGTAACCTAAGAAATGGAGGCCAAGCCCCATCTTACAAAGGGTAAGGGAAAACCGAGAGCCATCATGGGCCGTAATCACAAAACTCCGAGCAGGCCCGAGAAACAGATCATCTGCCTGCCCTCTCATTGAGGCAATGGTGCACTGAGGACTCGTGTAAGGAGAGGAAAGTACTTTTCTTAAGGTTATGAAATATATCTGTCTTGCCCCACTTTTCTCCATGTACAGGTCTCACCAAGCCATCCACCTCCTGCAGCCAGGATGGCGAGGGCTACTGCAAGGCCTCCAGGATACTTGTCTTCAGCCAGCCAGCAGGAGGTGTGCAACACCTGCCCAGTCATGACTCTCCCTCATTTCCCATTCTGCCTATCAGACCTCAGCTAAGCACCTCACTGTAGCAGTGCGATTAGATGTAGAACAGAACTGTGGGGGGGAGGCATGAAAAAAAATCAGTTAATTACTTCACTGTATAACAGTCGCTGTTTCAAAATGCTGTGCCACACTAGAGAAGGGGTACTTTAAAAAAATGGAGCTGAAGACAATTCTTAAACATTATTTTCAATGTTTGTTACCAATATTATGCTATTGTAATGCCCCAGCTTATCACATTTCAGAAAGTCAAAATTAGAATGGGGGGGAGGGGAATCAATTTTCTTAAGTATAACACAGTGGGGGTCATTTTGACTTTGTGCGCTAGTGTAGAACAGGTGATACTTCCCTCCCAATTTTTATTTCCACTGATGTAAAACGGGCTGCCAATTCGCCAGCAACTGTTTTACACGATCACACAAAGTTAACCCCATCGGTTTTGACAATGATTTTAGAAACAGCTCCCAAAAATATAGCAACCGATCCCAAGAACTCCACTGTAAAATCATTTGTGTTTATATCTACTTAGCTCCCTCTTAAGAGTTACACAGTGACTAAATTTTAAATTTGTTATGCAACCATCTGCAGCTTTTGCTTCAGTTCTTGCAGCTGTTGTTGCTGTGCTGAAAGATGGATGTTTTCTTCTCCCAGTTTGCACTGAGAAGTGACCTTGGATCTTATCAAGTCTGCAGTTACTTTCTCCAGTTCCTGAATAGAGACAAAAGTGTACAATAGGTCATTTGAATATCGTCCACTTTGAAACTGCCATTTCTTTTCTTTTTTTGAAGAAAAAAATGGAAATCTAAACAACTTTGCGCCGTCAAAAAAGAAACCAAGCTGGTGGCCGGTCAACATTACAAGCCAAACTCTTCCACTTCAACAGCTTCCCTTTCAATTCCACAAGAATGGTATAAATTTAAATCATTAATTTACTCCACTGTTTGAACTGATGGGTGTAAAAAATAAATGCTACGCGCTTTGATCTCAATTAATGGCAACTTATGGAACTTCAAGTCATAAATATTCTGCCCTTTTCTCCCCCACCCCCTCCCTTTCTGGTGCATGGTAGTCTGCTTTATATCCTTCGCTCCTTGAGCACATTGACATTTACTCAGACAAACGGCAGAGGTTATGAATGTAGCTCTCTGATAGTATCAAGGATTCTTGATGATGCCATCATAACGAACTAAGCATTCAGCGCAGTAATAGTTTTATCTGGCAAATGTTTGGTCTGTTTAACTTTTCTCTGAAAAACTGGAATTCCATCTTATCGCATCGCAATTGTTGAACTGCTCTGGACTAAATCAAATAATGGTACCAACAGGTTTAATTTTATGTGGTAATTGCAAATGCATTGTAGTAGTTTTATATCTAAATCTTAAAATATAGCATTTTTTAAATTAACTATATACATATATTCGTGCACAATAAAACGACTTTCTCATTAAGTGAACTAATTTACAGCAATTCAGTTAGGTGAAGCTCAGGGAACATAGGAACAGGAGGAGGCCACTCAGCCCCTCGAGCCTGTTCCGCCATTCACTGAGATAGAATGGGCCTATACTCTCTGGCGAATAGAAGAATGAGAGGTGATCTCATTGAAACATATAAGATACTGAGCGAGATTAGCAGGGTAGATGCTGAGAGGCTGTTTCCCCTGGCTGATTGGTCTAGAACTAGGAGGTATAGTCTCAGGATAAGGGGTTGGCCATCTAGGACTGAGACGAGGAGAAATTTCTTCACTCAAAGGGTTGTGAATCTTTGGAATTCTCTACCCCAGAGGGCTGTGGAGGCTCAGTCGTTGAGTATATTCAAGACAGAGATCGATAGATTTTTGGACTCTAAGGGAATCAAGGGATATGGGGATAGTGCGGGAAGGTGGAGTTGAGGTAAAAGATCAACCGTGATCCTATTGAATGGCGGAACAGGCTTGAGGGGCCGTATGGCCTACTCCTGTTCCTATATCTTATGGTCTTAGATCATGGTTGATCTGTATCCTAACTCCATTTACCTGCCTTCGCTCCATATTGCTTAATACACTTGGCTAGTGAAAATAAAAACATAAGAAATAGGAGCAGGAATAGGCCACTTGGCCCCTCGAGCCTGCTCCGCCATTCAATAAGATCATGGCTGATCGATGGCTCAAAGCCACTTCCCAACCTGCTCCCCATAACCCTTCACTCCCTTATCTTGCAAAAATTTGTCTATCTCCACTTTAAATGTATTCAATGGCCCAGCCTCCACAGCTCTCTGGGGCACAGAATGCCACAAGTTCCTCCTCATCTCAGTTATAAAAGGCGACCCTTTATTCTGAGACTGTGCCCCCGAGTTCTAGATTTCCCCATAAAGGGAAACATCCTCTCTGCATCTACCTTGTCGAGCCCCCTCAGTATCTTATATGTTGCGATAAGATCACCTCTCATTCTTCTAAATTCCAATGAGTATAGGCCCAGCCTGCTCAACCTTTCCTCATAAGTCAATCCCTGTTCCTGGGACTAGGGACAGGGTCACTGGCAAGGCTGGGAAGCTAAGCAGAGCCAGGCCAAGGAGCCCCGAGGAGGGGCAGTTGGTGAGAAGGTCACGGAAGGAGGAGCGGCTGGTGAGCAGGCCCGGGCGTTGGGCTGAAGATTGTCGGACAGGAGGAATGGTGGAAATGGAATGGCGGCGTGCACCGACGCAGCGGCTTTGCTTCTCCCAGTCATGGGAGCTTGCAAGATCACATTTCGTTGTTCATGTACTTGTGCAATGACAATAAAGTTGAATTATTATTATTATTATCCTCATCTCTGGAATTAACCTAGTGAATCGTCTCTGAACTGCCTCCAATGCCAGTATATCATTCCTTAAATAAGGAGACCAAAACTGTACGCAGTACTCAAGGCGTGGTCTCACCAATACCTTGTACGGTTGTAGCAGGACTTCCCTGCTTTTATACTCCAACCCCCTTGAAATAAAGGCCAACATTCCATTTGCCTTTTTGATTTAAAATCGGGATCAGTACAAGGGCACGCTCTGTGGCTCTGCACATTTGATAATTCTCCTATATTTTACAGGATTGGTCCTACATCTGATTCATTTTACCTAAATAATGTCAGCTAAATCTGTCCTAAATCAATCAAAAGGAAATAAGGAAACTAAAACAGATTCAAAGTGAAGGACATTTTTATTATTTTTATGATAGGATCACAGAATCACAGAATCACAGAAACCCCACAGTGCAGATAGAGGCCATTTCGGCCTATCGAGCCTGCACCGACACATATCCCACCCGATCCCCGTAACCCCTACACCAACACATATCCCACCCTATCCCCCTAACGCTAAGGGTCAATTTATCATAGCCAATCAACCTAACCCGCACATCTTTGGACTGTGGGAGGAAACCGGAGCACCCGGAGGAAACCCACGCAAACACGGGGAGAATGTGCAAACTCCACACAGACAGTCACCCGAGGCCGGATTCGAACCCGGGTCCCTGGCGCTGTGAGGCAACAGTGCTAACCACTATGCCACCGTGCATAAATACAACTGCATTTGCAGAGAGTGGGTCCTGTGGAAGTCCATTATTTTGGGAATGGTAGCATGGTGGTTATGTTACTGGACTAGTAATCCGGAGGCCTGGACTAACGACCCGGAAATATGAGTTCAAATCCCACCACGGCAGCTGGGGGATTTAAATTCAATTAAATAAATCTGGAATAAAAAGCTAGTATCAGTAATGGTGACCATGGCCGCGATTTCCCCTACGTGGGCGGGTCTGTGGCGGGCGAAGTCGGTGGCGAGCCGCGAGCCCGTTGCTGCCTTCATCCCGCTGCAAGACAAAATGTTGCCGTAATGGGGCTTGTTAAGCCCGCCCAGCACGTTACCCGACTCAATTAAAAGATGCAGGTCTGGTGACGTCAGCGCTGACGCGTTTGGTGCCGGTATATTTAAAGGGGCCATGGCCCCATTTGATTTCACTTCTCATTTAGGACAGTTGAGCCTACTGTTAGTGCTCCTTTGGCTGTAACATGAGTTCAGAGGCAGAGGGCTGTTCCACGATTCTGCGATGACTCCCTCCATGTGCTTGTGGAGGGAGTCCGAGCATGCAGGGAGGTTCTCTTCACTGCCAGTGGCCGCAAGAGACCTCCCCAGGAGACCAAGGCAGCCTGGCTGCAGATAGCGGAGGAGGTGACGAGCAGGTCTGTGGTCATGAGGACCTGGGTGCAGTGCCGCAAGTGTTTCAATGATCTTATAAGATCAGGAAAAGTGAGTATAAAGCCACACTTACCTTCATGCTGCTGTACCTCTCATCGCATCCCCATCACTCTGCCTTCCCAACCCTACTCCTGCACATCCCTTGCACCTTCACCCATCCCTCTCTCTCTATCTACATTATCACATCCCCATCTTACTAACCATCCCTCACACTCACCCTTATCCTAATGCAATCATACCAACTAACAACACACAAGGCCACTTAATATTGCCACCTCACTCCATCATAGTCTCCCTCTAAAAATCTATCCATCCATTCCTTACACTCATTCCATCACTCTCACTCAACCTGCTCTTCTTTCCCTCCTTGCAGGAAAAGAGAGCCCAAAATAAGAGGGCGAGGGAGAGAACGGGAGGAGGCCCTCAATCGTTAGCAATCCTCACCAGTTCAGAGCAGGCTGCCCTAAAGATTACTGGAGCGGTCGACCAGCCAGAAGTGGGGGACAGAGAGAGGGGCTCATCAGAACAACATGGTGACAGAATCAGTTTCCATGCATCCACATGGCATTCATCAGTCACTCACATGGGGGCTGATGTCAAGAGACATTGAATGCTCATCATGTGCATAATGGTATCTGTATGCAATCTACATGATATATCTAACTGATCTCTTTACACTCCCACAGGTCCATCAAGAGCCTCCCCCCCCAACACCCCCCCACCACTGTCCAGGAGGAAGAGCGAGAGCACTCCTCAGAGGAGCCTCTAGCCTCTGAGGACACAGCATCACCTGAGACAAGGCACACCAGCACCAGCGCAGATACACACACCTCGGTGGGGCCGTCGCGACACAGAGTAGTGTTGTCACCTGGTGTCTCACACAGCACACGTAAGCAAGAGCAGATGGTGGAGACAGGGTCAGCAGTAGAGGCTCCTCGTCGGAGGGTGCAGGAGTCTCCTAGCTCTGCTCAGCTGCATGCAGACACTGAGCCTTGGGGGCCATCCAGGAAGAGGGCGATCCTGGAGCTGCAGGAACAAGTGCAGGAGGTTCTGACAGGTTTTGCGAGTGCGGTGAGTGCGAGTGCTCAGAGAATTGAGAAATCCTTCTCCAACATGAGCACCACCGTGGTGCAGGCAATCGCGGCTGTAGGTTCCTCCATGGATAGGATGGCCACCTGCATGGAGGACCTAATGCGCCAGTTGCACAAGCACATGATATCTATGCAAAATAGATGGGCATCTATGGAGGATAGGGTTATGATGGGGTGCCCTAATGGCCACATGCATGCAGTTGATTATGCCCTGCACCCATGAGAAGCCAGCCAGAGCTGCAAAGCCAAGCACACACTCAGTAACACTGGCTTCATCAGTGGAAAAGGATATAATTGGCAGACTTGTCAAAAAGGGCATCGGTGACCTGTGTGATGCATCTGAGGGTGGCTGACTGCGAGATGCCGCAAATGTCTGCTGCAGATCCCTGGAAGGAGCCTGAGACAAAGAAGTTGAGGGTAATGGTGACTTTGACAGCTACTGGTAAGGGGTGTCCACCCGATCCTCTGGGCTGCAGGTCTTGCTCCAGCAATCTGCAAATGTCTGCAATGACCTGGCGCGATAGCCTGAGCCTCTTCTCTTTTGGCATTGGTGCTCAGTCATGTTGAGGAAGCTCATCCTCTGCCTGTATACCCTGTGTTGGAGGTATCACCTCCAGTGCGGTCCAGCCCTGTGCTGATGCCCTCTGCAGCATCAGGTGGTTGAGGAGGAGGTTGGCGGTCTTGTTGTTGGTGCCTGGTTCTGCTGGTATTGTGGCTGATCGTGGTCAGATTCTGAGGACCAAGGTGAGAGAGTATAAACCGTACCTATTCTGATGGAATAAATGGCAGGTGAACTTGAGATGACAGAAGCAATCTGCCAATGGTGAGAGAGGTTGTTCCAATGAGGTGACACTAGATAGAGAGCTTGCTCCAAACACTTGCAACCTGCATAAAGCTCAATCTGTTTTCCAAATGCAGTAAGCAACAGCTTTCGAGCTTGGAAAGTGAACAGCTGTGAGATGGGATCTTTTATAGCACATTTCCAGCTGTCAAGTAATGAGATGATTCCATGGCCATTCAACTCCCGCCCAGCTTAACAGACGTGATCCCCGAGCAGCGTGGATCCGTGGGCGGCCTGATAAATTCTAAAGGTGAGCTCAAAATTGTTGTTAATCCTCTGTTAACAAGGTCATAATGACCTAAATTGCCTCCCCCGCCGCTGCATGTCGGGTCTGCTCAGCGCTGACAGACCCGACATTTGGTAAAGGCGCGTGGCGGCGGGTTGACAGTGGGGTTCCAACCCGCTATCAAAAAAAAACTTTTCCACCCGACTTGCCACCAATTGCGTCCGCTGACACCCTGGAAAATCCCCCCCCTCCCGCCCCATGAAACTACCAGACTGTGGTAAAAACCCATCTGGTTCACTAATGTCTTTTAGGGAAGGAAATCTGCCGTCCTTACCCGGTCTGGCCTGTATGTGACTCCAGACCCACAGCAATGTGGTTGACTCTTAGCTGCCATCTGAAATGGCCTAGCAAGCCACTCAGTTGTATTCAAGAAGGCGACTCACCACCACCTTCTCGAGGGCAATTAGGGATGGGCAATAAATGCTGGCCTTGCCGGCAACGTCCACATCCCGTGAACGAATTTAAAAAAAAATTTGTTGGTGAGTAACCCAACATCAACATCATTACAATTATTTTTAAAATGATGCTAGCTCAAATTTCAAATCAAAGAAATATTACAAGTAGATTGTGATGTTAAAATGCATATTTATATTTGGGAGAGCGACATAAACTAGTAAAAACTCCCAAGTAAACATGCCATCACTCTCTCTGGCACATACTTCATACCCTCAATGCTTATGAGGGAGGTTTTCAGATTATAATACTTACTGCTGGTAAAAAAAAAAAAAAAAAAAATCCTTGGAAATACTGCAGAATGTTTACATAAAATACGTACAATTAATCATGATACTATTTAGTATTCATTTTTAAATATATTTTTATAATACATAAAATATCTGTTCTGCACATCAATTTCCTTTCTTATTGATCAAACATCTTTTCTTCTTCTTCATTATATAAGGCTCTGTATTTTTCATCTGTAGGTTTTAAGAAGAGCCTTGAAAGGAAGAGAGAGAGGTGGAGAGAGCTTAGGGCCTAGATGGCTGAAGGCACGGCCGCTAATGGTGGGGCAAATGAAGTGGGACATGCATAAGAGGCCAGAGTTGGAGGAACGCAGAGATCTCGGAAGGTTGTAGAACTGGAGGAGACTACAGAGATAGGGAGGGGCGAGTCCATGGAAGAATTTGAATATGAGGATAAGAATTTTAAAATTGAAACGATGGTGGACCAGGAGCCAATGTAGGTCAGCGAGCACAGCGGTGATGGATGAATAGGATTTGGTTTGCGGTAGGATACAGGCAACAGAGCTTTGGATGTCAAGTTTGTGGAGGGTGGAAGATGACAGGCCAGTCAGGAAAGCATTGGAATAGTTGAGTCTGGAGGGAACAAAAGCGTGGATGAGGGTTTCAGCAGCAGCTAAGCTGAGGCAGGTGCGGAGATTGACGATGTGACGGAGGTGAAAATAGGCAGTTTTTGAGACGGAGAGGATATGGTGTCGAAAGCTCAGCTCAGGGTCAAATAGGACGCCAAGATTTCCAACAGAATGGTTCAACCTGACACAGTGACAAAGGAGGGGGATTGAATTGGTGGCAAGGGAATAGAGTTTGGTGGGGACAAAAGACAATACCTTTGATCCTCCCAGTGTTTAACTGGAGATTAACAGGTTGGACAAGCAGTTTGATAACAAAATGGCAGTGGAGGGGTCAAGAGAGCTAGTGATGAGGTAGAGATGGGTGTAGTTAGTGTACATGTGGAACCTGACGTCATGTGAATTAGCACAATGCACTCCACTGAGCCCGTGAACAATCTGGGATCTGCATATAACTTTCCTCCCCCACATAATTTCCAATCCCTACCCAGCACGTTGGATCCCCATGTTCAGAGACCCGATGCAACAGCTCTGATGTAATCAAATAATATGCACAAGTGCAATGCAATAGACAATTCCCAGACAAAATAGGCAACAGTTCCCAGGCAACCTCGGCTCCAACATATGCGTTTTAGGAATGCACTTCTGCCTTCATACATCCGAGGACTCTTATATGCTCATGTGTAGGAGTCTCTCCCCAATGATGAACCCCTGATTTTATTTTAGCAGTGCTCCAGTCTGGAGAATGGGGGAGAAGAACAAGAGAGGTTTAATAGGACAGGTGCAGGGAGAGGACATGTTGTGAAGAAGTCGTTGAGGAGGGAAGAAAGGCCTACTAAGATGCAGAGAGAGAAGTACATGCCCGCTACTGAGCGAGTGGGAGGAGGGAAGAAAGACGGTCGGGGGATATCTCTGGCTCTGCTAGGAGCAGAAGGTGCAGTGTTGGGCTTTGCAGCCCTTCCCTTACAAAACAACATATTCACTTACTTTGATCAATGTCGCGGGAGAGCCACTGGTATATATTTACAGTGCCATCAGCTTATTAAAATTTGCAATTCCCTAGTTCTATTTTGGTCTTTGAATATAGTAGGCAATATCTCCCACTGTGATAAGACTGGACCCTGTTTGCCATGTATAACCATTATTAAATTCATAGATTGACCATGACTTGCCTGGACCACAGATGCAAAGTTATGTATAGGCCAGTGTGAATAAACATCTTAAAATTAGCCCTATTGCTCCTAATCTTGTCCTGACACAACCTGAACATTTTATACTTGGAAGACAGATAACTAAATGGTACACACTAAGAAGAACTGAAATTATGTGAAGACAAACAGGCTTGCCCCTACATTAAGATTACAAACAGGCTTGCCCCTACATTAAGATTACAAGCATCATTTTGATCAAAAAACACAATTTTTAATCAATTGGAAGGTAAACTCTTTTCCATTTCAGGCACCCAGTATCACCATCAAGCACTCCCAGAACAGGTACAACACAGCCAAAAGCCCCAACAATGTGCTTCAACCCCAAAGCTTCCTACTGCAACTAGTGTACCTTCCCACCCGCATTTTCAACATCAACCATTATTGGGCCTGTCTGACTGACATTGACAATTAATGCCAAATTAGGGATAACTGTGCTGTAGGCCCATTTCCACTAGGAACTGTATTGAGACTGTCCAAACTCATTTCACAACAAACTCACAGCCAGCAGACAAAGGAGACCGTCATCTTATCTGAACCAAACTCCCTCTGGTGAATGGGCAGTGCCGTTATAACCCTCTGTGTCATCCAGCTCTTGGGAGATGAGCTTTTAACTGCCTAAAATATCGTCACCTTGCACATACATCCCATTGACGGTCCACCTGTACAAAGTGATGCAGTTTTTAGCAACACCATTGAAATAAACAGGTTATTGCCTCCATTGAATAACCAAGGAAGGATTTAGTATGAGGGTGTTAAGCATTCGTGGATGGCATTGACAACAGTAACTTCGAACCTAAAAGTTTTCTGGTTTAGAAATATTAACTGGTTACTGTTTAAAATATTGATTTTGAGTGACAAGTTAAGAGACAGGAACTAGGGCAGGGAACTTGAACTTACTTACTACAGGAAACCTTTTTATCCGGCACCGACGGGACCGGCGTGGTGCCGGTGGATCAAAAAGTCCGGATTACAGAGAGGTATACTTACTAAGGTACGAGAGCCCCGTACACGGCCGCAGATCCAGGAGTCCCGGTTGCACGGCAACAGGTGCAGGAACCCCGGTTACACGGCCACAGATCCAGGAACCCCGGTTACACAGCCACTAATATGAAGTAAAACTTACCTGAACCTACTCCTGAATTTTGCCGGTGAAGAAAGATTTCCGGTTATTTAGGTGCTGGTAAAAAGAGAGTTTAGTTTCCTGTACCATGGGTTAAAATTTTCATCCTGTGACTTTTCATAGAATTGACTTTAGTGGTCGTATTTTTCATTGCGATAAATGTAAATAGTTTTGTGAATGGAATTTTACCTCATCAGGGTTCGAATGTGAGAGACCTGGACTACTCTGTGTATATATTCTACAGAATACAGGATAATAACTTATTGGTTGCACAATTTCATAGTTTAGAACTCTTAATGAGCTTGCTTGAGATTTCCTTTGTCTGCTGTTTTGAAGAAGGCATTAGCCAGTTTATTTTAAATCGGTTCAAGCCTCCACTAAAATAGCGGTGTTACATGAACACATTAAGCTTTCATCTGCTAATATCACCAATAGTAATTTCTCGGCTTTTTAAGTGAGCACCATTTAGAGTTAACAATCAAACCTAAATATTCCTGGAAAGCAAAGGGCGCAAATCAGGATTTTTTAAACAAGTGACAGAATCATTAAATAGCTGTTATGTCGCTTAAAAATATTACTATAATTATAGCAAAGTGCCAGCTAACTATTTAGATTCCAGCGCTGGTAGTTCCATATCTCCGCAGATCATCAAATAGCAGAACAGAATTTAATAATAATCTGAAGTAATAAATAATTGTGAACAGACACAACTATAAAATACAGACTAATAAAGAATAATTACGATGCATTAATATTGACCAGCAGTGCAATTATATAGCCTCGGAGCAAAAAAATTTCCATTATTTCTCAATGTTATTATCTGTGATTGGTGTCTCCCAACATCCAAACGCCGATGTTTAGCTGAATTTAAAACTAGTGACTATTTCGCTGCAACTGCACCGGGCAGGATTTGCTCAAAGTGGAAGACCTACTGGAATGTACAAGTGGCCAAAGAATTAGTAACTCTTATATCGCACCGTTTATTGGGTATTAAAGAAGAAAAATGCTCTTTTGCATCTGTGCTGCAATTTTGCAGTGGAAGTTATAAAAGGAATAGACAAGGTGAACGTAGGTAGACTATTTCCATTGCAGGTAAATCAAAGACACAAAGCCAATATCTCAAAATAAGCAGTAGAAACATAGGGGGGGAAATTCAGTTGGTTTGCGCCTCCCGTTAGCGCCTTAAGAGGGCGCTAATGGGGTACAAAGCAACTAGCGTCCGGGCACGGCAATGTTTACGCGCTCGCAAAATTAACTAGACATTTTGCGGCAGCGCTAAACACTGCCGCCACGATCTCCTGCGCCGGCAGATCGTGACGTCAGTCGAGTGCGCAACACCCCAGACCGGATATTGAGTGGCGCCCCCTGCCTTACCGCCTGCCGTTAGCAATGACAGGTTGAGGGGAGCGTTTTGCAGTCAGAAAGGGAGGGGGAGCGCTATTTAAAGGCAACCGCTTCCTGCCTTTTTTTGTTGGTGACATTTTTGCACCACGCATTCTGAGAGAGAGAGAGAGAGAGACTTCTGGAGAGATTCAACGCTGTGTGAAGGAGTTTTGGGTACTGAGCAGTACTTTGCAGGTTCATTTTGATTTGCCCTTCCTTGTATCGATTTAGAAGAGACTGTGGGGGCTGCACTCTGAGCTCTTTCCCTGGGTCTCTCCATTGTTCTTTCCAGCAGATTTGATGTACAGGTCTCTCCAGGCCGAGATTCAGGCCGAGATTCAAGGCTGCAATGAGCAGGATGTGGATGGAGAGCAAAATCAACCCTCCCCTTTAAGATAAAAACAGAAAATGCTGGAGAAACTCAGCAGGTCAGGCAGCATCTGTGAAGAGAGAAACAGGGTTAACGTTTCAGGTCGATGACCTTTCGTCAGAACTCCCCTTTAAGAACTGGCCGGCGCCAGTGTGTCTGTGTTCCATTGCTGACTGACATCACATGAGCTTCGCCAGCGCTCTGAGGTAGCGCCTCGCTCCTCGGCCTTTGCGCCTTAAGGCAGGTGTGAAGTGCCTGATTTAGCGCTCCAACCACCTCCAGGGGCGATAAAAGCCAAGTTTGCCGTCGGAGGCGATAATTAGCGCCAGGCGCTAAACTTTGCGCACGGCCGATAATGGCGCCCCAAACGGGGCGATACTGAATTTTTCCCCCATAAAGCGGGGAGATTATAGAATCATTCAGCACAGAAGGGGGCTGTTTGGCCAATCGTGTCTGTGCCGACTGAAAACATCAGGGAAATTGTTTTCACACAGAGTTGTTGGGATGTGGAATGCTTTGCCTCAAGTGTTAATCAATGCTAAATCAATTACAGCATTCAAAAAAGTCCTGATTAATTATTTAAAGCAGGGTTTGGGGGCGGGAAATCAGGAAAATGCGACCTATGTAAAATTAGCCTCCAAAATGGGCCTAAATTCAGCGCTTGAAAGACGGGAGCAAATGGCCTCCTCATGTATTAACATGTTTCTAGTTATTATTTATAGATCCAATCATATTATAGCAATTTGTCACAGACTGGTCCCATATAGTAAAACCTGTATCTCAGTTTTGTCGAATGTTACTGTTTCTTAAAACATTGTTGGAAGGACTGTTTTAATCTATTTTTTTAAAACAGATAACCTAGCAATAGTGTTTGGGTGGAAACAGCTGAGGGATCAAGTTTTGAATGACATCAAACTTAATTCTAGAAGTGCCTACAGCAACTTACATCAGCAGAAAAACACCAGACTATGAGCATTAAATTTACTTTCTCCAAGTTATAAAGGCACTTAGCAGAAACATGCTGCTTTTGCAGATTCTCCCATTTCAATTTCAAATCCGATTTATCTTCCATTGACTCACCTATTCGCATATTCTTTGTTTCTCTTTTTTTTTAATGCTACTTCCCATCCCAGGCAGACAGGCCATATGGAAAATCAGGAGATTTCCTGAATGCTCCCCCGTGAATGGTTCCATAGCACTGCGTTATAGGAACCTAGGAACAGGAGGCGGCCATTCGAGCCTGTTCCGCCATTCAATGAGACCATGGCTGATCTGCGACCTAACTCCATATACCCGCCTTTGCCCCATATCCCTTAATACCATTGGTTAACAAAAGTCTATCAATCTCAGATATAAAATTAATAATTGACCCAGCATCAACTGCCGTTTGCAGAAGAGAGTTCCAAACTTCTACCACCCTTTGCATGTAGAAGTGTTTCCTAACTTCACTCCTGAAAGGCTCAGCTCTAACTTTTAGGCTATGTCCCCTAGGCAAAGACTCCCCAACCACCAGAAATAGTTTCTCTCTTTTTTATCTTTAAAACTTCGAGCATTAGCGCCGTGCCTCCCCTCCCCTCTTTCCGTCAGATTGACAAGGAAACCCACGTCTTTTCGGAGGAGCCAGTCCACCCCTCTTCCCATCATCTGACCATCTCAGCCATCTAACCATCTCCTGTTTTTCTTTTTCGCAGATTCCAGGTCATTCCACGGAAACTTCCTCTCCTGTGTTCTTTCTCTCGCCCTCCCCCCCCCCTGCCCCCCCCGCACCCCCCATTCTGATTCTATGTAAACGCTTGTCCAGTTTTCATCTTCTCAGTTCTGACGAAGTGTTACAGCCGAAACGTTAACTTGTCTGTCCTCTCCACACATGCAGACTCACCTGCTGCGCGTTTCCAGAACTTTCTACTGCTGTTTCACCTTTGCAGCATTTTCAGTTTTTGGGGGTCATTTTAATTCAGCAGCAAAGTCCTGCATTGTTGTACACTGGAAAATTTATTGTAGTGGTATCCAGCGTCTTAAAAGCAATTTCTATGAAAATGCCAATGCGAAATATCGACACCAGATTCACAGGACACGTACAGTACATAAAGCAACCGTAAGCAATTTAATCAATTAAATCTAGGTTATTATTTTACATTACATGTTGTTAGAATCCTTTGAGCCCTCAGTTTATTGTGCAACAGTCACAACAGTGGCTTGATGTGTTACTACACTGACACACTGTGCCAAAGTGGAAGGGGTGCAGGTCCTCCCCAGTGATTCCTCTTACAGCAAGATCCATGTCACGCTCGCATGCCAACTAGTGGCTAGCTTACAGCAGTACCAGGAGAGATCTAGCGACAGGCCATTTCGGTCAGTGAACAAGGAGACGTGAAGTAATAAGGAGGAGGAAATAAGTTGCAGAGAAAACATCAGCAAACGAGGAAAGTTCTTAAGACAGCTGAATGAAAGAAACGTACGGAACCGAGGTTCAATTTTCCAGTTGCTGCACCACTGCCTAAACTCAAAAAAAAGAGTAACTCTATCACTGCCTCTTACTTCAAGAATGTTATCACTGTGGTAAAAATTCCTCAATCATTATGTGTAGACATTGTAAATCACTTGTGAAGATTTCCTCTGTCGGCTATTTCTTGCGAAATCATAACCACATTCTAAAAGAATGTATTTCTAACGTCAGCAATATTAAACAGAAGAAATCTCCACAAACGCATTTAAAATGGCAACCAGAGGATTTTTTAATCCATTGCCCTCTAAAAGTTCAAAGGTGCAGTATTATTGATCCTTCCTTGTGGTTTTTGAATTACCTGTTTCAGGTCATGTATGGCATTCTCCTGGTTTTTATTCACTGTTATTAGTTTTTTGTTCAACCTTGTTGCTTCCTCCACTGTAAAAAAAAAAGAAACACTAAAATATCTTTAAAATATTTGTGTTACAAGTTAATCTAAAAGGTAGTCCCCATTTTTAAATATAATTTTGTATCTAGAGTTCATCTGTAAGTACATTGGCCCATATTTTCCGATCGCGGGCCTCCCGCGGGCGGAGGCATGCGATCTGGAAAAATCAGCGCCCTTACCTGAGGACTCCCGGGACGCGCACTGTTCCGATGCTGGGCCTCTCCAAACTGCAAGTGTGCGGGCCCCACATATCCCAGGGGCGCAGGTAGTTCACAGCGTCCCTGGGATCAGATGGGCCATGATAGCCAATCACAGAAGAGAATCTCCCTTCATACACTTGACAGGAAGACCTGTCAAATATATGAATGGAGATCAATGAAAAAACACAGTACAGGAAACTTTGTGATATCCGGCACCGACGGGACCGGCATGTTGCCGATCTATCAAAACTGCCGGACATACAAAGTTAATGTTGAAGCATACGGAGGTTTTCATCTCCGTATCTGACAACAAACACTGTTGCTTAGCAACAGCTTCTAAAGAGTCGGCTGCAGCTGCAAGCGTCTCTAGCTGAAGCTGTTGCTATAGCTACAGACCTTGCAGTGCCTGACTGGGAAAAAAAAGAACGAGAACTAAAAAAACTTATAGAAAACGGCTCCTGATTTTTGCCATTAGATCGAGTATTCCGGACATACAACCTCCGGATAAACCAAAGTTTCCTGTAAAATTTTAATTAAAAAATTTTTAAATCACATTTTTAAAATGACTTGAAATTACATAAATTAAGTATTTTAAACAAAAATTAAATTTTTTGAAAAAAAAATTAAAGTATTTTATGGGGCTAAAAATAAACTTACCTTTTTAAAAGTATTTTTAAATGATAAATCAACTTTTTTCTACTCTTATCCTGGTAAAAGCAGGCCTTACACCTGCTTTTACCAGGTGTAAGAATTGTAAGGGTTTTCTGCGGGCGGAGGGTCTCCAAAAAATGGAACTCTCCGCCCGCAGAGGCCCTTCTCCAGCGCAGCCGGAGGATCTGTCAAGGGCATTCTTGACAGATCGGAAATGCCGGTTTTCAGCGCATGCGCTGTGCATGCCTGAAACCGGCATTTCCGATGTCCCTACGGGTGGGTGCACAATGCATACAACACCCGTAGGGATCGGAATATCCGGCCCAATATTTTCATTACATATGTTCATTAAACATTTAAAAGGCTTTATTTAAAAAATACTTTCATTGTAACTGGCACGGATAATTTTTTTCCACAACTATCTAAATTACATCCAGGGAACAACACTATTTGATTATACTAACCCATTCTTCAACCTGAGCTTCATAAAAGGTAACAACATCCCCTACACACAATTCAGAAAGGACCTTCTGACACTTTTTGTTGCGTTTGTAAGTACAGATTACTAATTTGCAATAAAATTCCTGGGTTGTTACAAATTATAGAATCACTGCATGGTCTTTGTTATGAGGAGAGACTTGATATACTGCGACTATTCCCACTGGAGCAGAAAAGGCTAAGAGGTGATTTAACGAAGGTTTTTAAAAATTATTAAAAGTTTTGTTAGAGTGAATAGGGAAAGACTACAGGTATTTCCTGGTTAGGGAGACAGCGACGAGAGGCCATCAATTTAAAGTAGTCAGTGAGAGAGGGGTTGGGAGAAACTTCTTTACGCAGAGAGCTGTTAGAGCATGGAATGCTTTGCTACAGACAGCAGTTGAAGCAGAGAACATTGCACCTTTCAAGTGAAGAGTAAACATTTTAAGCAGATGACAATACAGAGCTATGAGAACGGTGTAAGGCAGTGGGATTTGTTCTAGATTGCTATAGCAAAAAGACGGCACAAACATGATAGTTAAAATGGCCCCCTCCCATGCTATGGCTCCCCTTATCACATGATCGAGGTCACTAACAGCTACAGACAGTAATGTTATCAGCACTCACGGTTTAAGAATAGTATCCAAAAAATTGAGATTCAGAAGAATATAAATGACATTAATCATTTTCTTTAAACTAAGATATAAAAAGGGCTACCAAGGGGAAACCCCTTTCTTTAAATGAAAAGATATCCAGTACAAGGATCTTTAAGGTTTGCTGATACTACATTAAAAATAATAGATTGAAGAATATTAACATTTATTTTGAAAGAATATAACTAATCAACAACTACTTGCATTTGTATAGTGCCTTTAACGTCGTAAAATGTCCCATGGGGCTTCACAGGAAAATTATCAAACAAAATCTGACACCGAGCCACATAAGGAGATATTGGGACAGATGATCAAAAGCTTGGTCAAAGAGGTAGGTGTTAAGCAGCATCTTAAAGGAGGAGAGAGAGAGGTAGCGAGGCGGAGAGGTTTAGGGAGGGAATTCCAAAGCTTGGGGCCCAGGCAGCTGACGGCACGGCCGCCAATGGTGGAGCGATTATAATTGTGGATGCACAAGAGGCCAGAATTGGAGGAACGCAGAGATCTCAGAGGGTTGTAGGGCTAAAAGGTCTTTACTTCATTTCTCTTGCATGCAGGGTGCATTGACTCTGTAAATGAGTTATATGCAGTGAAGTCCGGAATGCCTCAGGTAGACTGAACTGCTGACAGTGTAGACTTAGAGGAATGAAGAAATTATTGGCAGAACTTGCAAGTAATGAGATGCTCAAAATGATTATTGATGTTGTAGCGTTCTGCCCTATGTGTCAAATATGATTTTCACACACAGAATAAGTTGGAGAAACAAAAGATATGTCGTTTTCTAATTGCCACGTTTATTCTTTGATTATTTATTGAGTACTATTCATCAGTTCAGAGAAGTGTAGGTTCTGAATGTACGCATATGCAACAAGCTTTTTCTCTTCTAAGCCTGGTTCACAACTCAAGTGGATTTTTATATTGTTCTGTCTGATTTGGCTTTCTTTATTTGGTGTCCTGACGACATTACCGTATCCATATGCAGGGCACCCTGCCTACAACCTGTTGCAACAGCACCATTTTTTTCCCTCCATGTGCTTCTTGCACATGTATCCATTCAGCAAATGTGCATTTTCTGAGAAGCAATGCAGAGTAAGTTTGTAGCGCATAAAGCACATCTTCCTCACTGATGTCTGTTATATCCCCAAGTAGGGTTAACGTTTTTGATGATCGTGTATTTGAATTATGTCAATTTTCATTCCACTGACTAGTATTAAATTAAGGCCCAGACTAAATGTGACTGAAAATGTAAAGAAAACATGGAACAGGAAAAAGCAATTCATCCATCTAAACCGTTCCTCCCATAGGCCAGGTATAATTTACGCTCATAGATTCTACACAGCCCATTTAATTTCCTGATGAAGTTCATCTCCGAATCATCCCCTCTCCCTGAAGATAAATAAAACAAAGCTTCACAACTCGTATCTAACATTATACAACCAATAGCTGTCCCCTTGCTTTGCATGGCATTTCCTTCAGCCCACCAGCTGAGGAATCGGAATGTTCTTCCTCCTTAGGCTCTGCTGTTGCATGTCCTGTTGCCCTTTTTTCATCCTATTTTCATGATGCGGTCACTTACTCTGCTCATTTCGGCCCCGATTTTAACTCCAGGCGGATTCCCCGCTCAGGCCCGAGTTAAAATTACAGTCGGGTCGCAATGATATCATCGGGCCGCAACATGCACATGTAAAGAAGGACCCTGTTGGCTCCGGGCGCACGTCCTTGCTGCCTGCTCAGGAGGGCAGGTTAGAATTGCAGATGTTGCGATCATGGCAGCTTTCGGACAGGTAAGAACCAAGGCGATTTTAACTGCCCATCTGCCAGGTTTCTGCTGAGCAAGTAGGGTTAAAATCGCCCCCATATGTGTCAATTACTGTACATAGATTTTGAGAGATTTGCAAGTGTCACGAGTGGCTGGTTCTTTGAAATATCAGCACAATCTATACTAAATTCTATTAATGCTACAAACAAATAAAGGTGCAAAATCAATTCCCTTAACTGTGGCACCTTTTCTTTAAATGACCAGGATACTGTTTTGGACAAAATTATCACAGCATTAGTGGAGATACTTATTCTATAAATAGAACATTTAAAATATTTACTGTATCCAAACAAACCATACATCTTCTACACTGGCAACATAACCAAATTCTAGAAATGTTCAGAAACCAAACTCTTGCTTATCACTGGAAATCAACCAATTTTTTTTTTTACTATGAACCAACGCATGGGATCTGATTCTGCATTTCCACGCTGGTTATTCTAGGGAGAAACCTTGGAAACACTTCTAAGGTCACACACTTCTAAGGTCACCCTAGTAAGACAAACATATACAAAACAGAGAGCAGTAATATCCACTTTTAGACATAAATTTGGAATTCAAAATCATAATACCATAATCACAAGGATAAACATCTAGTTTATTTTAGTAGCCACAGAGTAGAGGCAGCATTTTCAGCCATAATAGTTGGAGTTGTTAAATCCATTGTTTGAAAGGGTAAACACAGAAAAATATGATTCTGGGCATGCACCGTGCAAGCACCGAGCATTCTAAAAGTAATATCAGGATAAAATATAAAAATACTATCGGCTAGAAATTGCTGTATGTGCTATAGCGAATAAGCACTTCACACAATCACATGCAATTTTAATGGTGGCATTAACCCGTCTGTTATATTAAATTCAGCACACAAAATCGCTCCTTCGTAACATTTTCCAAATTCTCTGTAGCCGTTTAACAGTCTAATCCGCCTCTGGTGCTGTGACCGAATTGCATACCGATACTTCATTTGCCCAAAGCCCACTCTTCCCTTCACCAGCCACTAAAGATAGTCATGCTGCCACAAGCTGCTTGTTCCAACTACATGTCAGGACATGGTCAGCCACTCTCCTTCTGCCTTAACTCACTGTGGACAGGCTCCCATCACCTCTGCAGCGGCCCGCCTGGTTTGTTCTGTGGGCCATTGCCGTCACCGGCTAATTGACCCCATTCCGTCCCCTTCTTCCCCCACCCCTCCCAACCCTATTTCACTCTCTGCCTCCCCACAAGGTCCTTAATCCGCTGACAACTGTGATTGACCCACAATGCTCCTGTTCTCCCCTCAGCTTTCGGACGATCAGCCAGCCCGCTCTGCGTACCACTGTCCCTCTCTGCCTCTCCCTTAAGGGCAACTCCTATATTTAATTTGTTTTCTCCAGGGAAACCATAATATTTATTTAATTAATTTTGGTGACCGCAGCCTGGGTCTCTGATTGCACTAAAAAGACTTGCACTTACATACCGTCTTTCACGACCTCAGGACGTCCCAAAGCGCTTTACAGCCAATTAAGTACTTTTGAAGTGTAGTCACTGTTGTAATGTACTAGTCATTCTTCATGTATGATCTTAGATAGTGAGTGTCGGCGGCCTATAGCATCATAGCGGAGCTCAATCATACCCTCATTAACAGTTTCATTAAGCTAGTTTTGTTTTAAAATGTGCCGATATCATGGGGCAGTATTTCAGATTAAAAGTACTACGGCTGAAAATTCAGTAGCCTTAGCGCCTCATTTGAGGCGCTAGAGGGCCTTGCGCCGGAGTTATGGCCAGTAGTGAAATTCCCTGGGGCCCTAAATCGGCGTTGCTCCGGTAGCGCTGCGCCGGCACCGATGACGTCATCGGTGTGCGCAGCGTCCCGGTTGCCGTGGTAACCCGCCCGAACTCTGAAATTGAGTTGCGGCCGCCTCGCCCGTGGCAGCCGCAACCAGCGTTTTGTCAGAGGTGCCTTACTGCAGTTAGCGCCGGCGCATTAAAGGCCCCGCGGCGGCCGGCCGCTTTCCCGCCGGCCCGCAGCTCCCTCCCCGGACTTCTCTCCCCACCCCCCCCCCCCGGAACAGATGCAAGCCCGGCACTTGTCCGAGGTGCCGGGCTCATTTTTAAGCAGATTTGCGCGGGCCGCGGCCGGGTGCAGGCAGCTCCTCCTTAACGGAAGGAGGAGGCCTGCACTTCCCCAGCCTGCCGCACCGCATCGGGTGCCGCAGCGCCGGAATTGCAGCGCAAAACGGCAGTTAGCGCCCTTTTCCAGGCGCTAAGACCCTTCAGTAGCGCCGGCAGCCGTTTGGGCGCGGCGCCACTGAATTTTTGGCGCGCGCAGGGGACTTAGCGCCGGCACTAATTTCCGGCGCTAAAGCCCTGGCTAAGCCAAAACCCAATTTCTAGGCCCTACACTCTACATTTACCTTCTCCTTTAATGTTGCTGAAAAAATATTGTTACTCTGCTTAGAAGGGCAAAAACCAAAAGCACTTAAAGGAAAGTAACCACGATAACATTAATATGCTCACTCAGGAAAGCGCAGTTTACACGTGAAAGGCACTCGCTTACCTAATGGGAAGAGAAAAAATCATGGACAATACGTACACTGGAGATTCACTGCTTCCCAAAAGCCACTAATACAAAAGCAAAATACTGCGGATGCTGGGAATCTGAAATAAAAACAGAAAATGCTGGAAATGCTCAGCAGGTCAGGCAGCATCTGTGGAGAGAGAGAAACAGAGTTAATGTTTCAAAGGTCATCGACCTGAAACGTTGGGCTCGATTTTAATAGCCCTGTTTGGAGGTGGGTCTGCAGCGAAAATCGGAAAAAATGGCTTCAGACACCCAACCTGCCTCAATCCCGCCCCCACGCGATTTTCGTGAGTGTCTGTTCAGCCGCTCCCAAACTGACCCGACTGGAACTGGTGGGACAGGTAGTTAAGGTAGTTAAAAGCCTGTTAACTGCCTCGCTAATCCTATTGTGATGGTGGTTTCCCATTTTCGTGCTTCTGGCTCCTGTTTCCCGTCTTGTCAGAAACAGGCCAGCTTCAAGGAGACGAGTTGCTGGAGGAAATGATTTGTATTCTTGGTGGAGCACTTCAAAAGCGCTCTTGAAACATGGCTGACATTCAAATGCAACAACTTTGCTGTTGTAGGTTTGAGATAAGATTTTGCACATCTACTGACCTTGACTGTTCAAGCTGACACCCATCTTCAGTTTGACCTGAATGGAATAATTTTAAGCCACTTCGACTGTGCGCTTGCAAGCTTGTTGCCTCAAATGAAATCTATAGCAATGGGATGGGAAAAATTTATGCCCTCTCATCCTAATCCTTATAATCGGAGGAGCAGCAGCCGTGTGGCTCAGCGCAGATCTTCCTCGGAAGAGGAGTAGGAGGAGGACGAGGGGTGCCTTGCATGCCCTGTTGTGACCAATGCAGCATCCCTCCAGTTCACTGCTGCCCGTCAAGCAGGGTGTGCACACTGCCATGCCACATTAGCATAAGCTTACTCTTCAACCATAGGTGGCTACCATATGGCTCTGTAATTGTAGGCGACATTTTTCCAACGTCATACATCATCTCTGCTATAACTGGTTATTTCCTATCACTTTCACCATCAGCATTACAAAAGCAAGTCGTCCTGAGCCCTCAATGTGCATTTGCCATTTCCCAGAACAAATAGGGCACACAATCAACTGTTTGCCATAATTTTTCTTTATGACATGACAAAAGGATCACAAACCAAGGAGAGTCAGAAAAAAAAGAAAAACCACCCACATGAGTCCCCTTGTTCTTAATCTTTCTCTTATGCGTGCTTCTACGTGGTGCTACCCCTGTGGCTTCAGCAGATGTAGAGGCACCTTGCTGACTAGGATGCTGCGCCTGCTTACACGCCTTTGGGTTTGGGAGCCTGAGAGGGCTCTTCAACAGTCTGCTCTTCCTGCGGATGTGCAGGGGCTGAAACGGCCATCTCATTTGGCTCTGCAAAGTGGGTCTCTGACCAAGGGCTCCGCAGTGGCATGGTCGTGTGAGCGCTTGAAGAGGAGCCCATACTTCCTTGTGGCCTGCCAACAACATCCCTCTCATGGGTCAGCAGCACCTCAGTGCAGGCAAGTGGCTGGAGAGCACCTTGCTGCACATCAGGGGGCCACGAGGACCCGTATCTGCACTGGCAGTCCTCATCACAAGGACGCCCATGAAGCTCTGGTCTCTCTGCTCAATGGCTGCCCAGCTCTCCTCCAGAGATGACAATCTATTTTGAGCAATCACCATGTTTTCCTGACTCTGGCGACTTATTTCCTCCATGGCAGTAGCCAGCCTTTCCATGGAGGTTGCCATCATATCCATGGAGGTTGCCATCCTATCCATGGAGGTGCGTTCATGCGCCATTGCCTCCACCACGGCAGTGCTGATGTTACAGATGGACTCCTCCATTCTATTCACACTCGCACTAACCCTGGAGGCAAACCCTTCCAGAGACTCCTGCACTTGTTCCTGTATTTCCCAAACCACTCTTTTTCTGGATGGCCCCAGAGGCACAGCATCTGCATGCAGCTCAGCAGAGCTAGGAGTGTCCAGCGACCTCCACTGCTGTCGCTGTCTCCGCCATCTGATGATGCTCACTTGTGCGCTGTGATAGACCAGGTGGCAACACTACTCTAACTCACGAGGGCCCCACCGAGGTGTGCGTTGCTGCGCTGGTGCTGGGTGCGCTGAGTCCTGGTGACGCTGCTCCCTCAGAGGCTTCAGGTTCCTCTGAGGAGTCGTCTGGCTGTTCATCCTGGATCGTGGGGAGGGGGGCGCTCAATGCTCCTGTGGGAGAGTAAAGGCATGATTTAGACATCTAATATTGATGAAGCAGACACATCCTTTTGTGCAGATGATACAACGCGATTCTCTATGAGCATCATATGCCATTGCAGTCAATCACTAAATGTCAATGAGAGGGATGAAACTCTATTATGTCACCAGCTTCCTCTAGTGTGCCCGTCTCTCCATCACCCACTTCCAGACCCTCGCCACCTCCAACAATTTTGTGTGCAGCCTCCTCAGCACTTGTCATGGTTGCTAGGGTTGGTGTACCTCCTCTAGTCAGTGCTCTCTCCCTCTTATTGTGGGCTATCTTTTCCTGCAAGGAAAGTCACAAGCGGAGTTTCAACCACAGTGATGGAGTGAGTGTGAAGAATCCCTACCATAGAAGCTTTGAGAGAGACGAAGATGGGGCGAGGTGCCAAGAGGAAGCTAGCTCCCTGTGCATTGTTAGTTGTTGTCACTGCATGACAGTGAGAGCGAGTCTAAGGAATGCATAGGCAGGATGCTGAAGTGATTCAGTACAGAGACATAGATGGATAGGTAAGGGTGCAAGGGAAGTAAGGGTAAGGTGGCATGTGGAGGAGCAGGCTTACAACGCAGAGTGCTGGATTACACCGTTTCCTGCACTGGATCCAGGAGCGTGAAGAAATGGACCTTGCTCTGACCTTTTCAACAAGCTGATTTTACTAAAAGCTGATCCCGCCGGAAGAGGCTCCGGAACCCGACCTCAACCCGCCTCGGGAATAAACATTGAGCCCGTTAACTCTCTTTCTCCCTCCGCAGCCTGACCTGCTGAGCATTTCCAGCATTTTCTGTTTTTATCCCAAAAGCCACTACTTCTTACCCAAACACAGGATCTCGCCATTGTTCAAAAGGAAGCCTTTTGGGTCCCGTGTTTATTTTTCCAGCATCACCCTGAACGGGACACTGCTGAGGCTTGGAAATATGAATCAGTATGCAATATGGAGATTTTTTTTTTAAACCAGTAACTTCAATCTTAGAGTAGGAGTGTCAATCAAACATGACGAAGCTCAGTATTCTACAGCAAACACAATGGAACCACTGAATAAAATCAAACTTAAAATCTACATATTAACGCTTTCATTAAAATAACATGCTAAGTGTTTGCATCACAACAGTAATTTCCACTCTATTGTTTCCTCCAGTACTACTGATTTTATATCGATTCATATACACACACCACTCAAATGATATGTCCACTCAGTCCCACTTCAACCAAAATTGCAAACTATTCTTGTAAGTATTTATATATTAGGGAACAAGAACAGAAAATGCTGGAAGCGCTCAACAGGTCAGACTGCATGTGTGGAGAGATCCGACAAGTTAAAATTTCAATAGCAAAATACTGCGGATGATGGAAATCTGAAATAACAACAGAAAATGCAGGAAACACTCAGTCGGTCAGGCAGCATCCGTGGAGAGAGAAAAACAGAGTTAACGCTTCAGGTCTGTGAAAAAGTTTATCTGTTTTTCTCTCTCCGTGGATGCTTACTGACCTGCTGAGCGTTTCCAGCATTTTCTGTTGTTATTTAAGTTAATATTTCAGATGTGGACCTTTCATCAGTACCGTCCAGTTCCAACAAAGGGTCCACAGCCGAGTTATTGGCCCGGATTTTGCTCTCAGCTGCGAAGGAACAACGCTCACCGTTCATCTCACTGGCAGTTGCCCACAGACTTTCAGCTGAGATTTTCCCGAATCCGGTGTCTGTTTCAGTGTGGCGTCCTCTACAGGAGATCTGTGGAATCTTTGAGTAGGGAAGCAAAGTGAGGCTCTTCTACCAATCAGATTGAAGAATCCTCACTAAGACATACAGGGGGTGATTTTCATTCAGAAGTCGGGAAGGAGGCGGGACTACAACTTTCGGGGTTGTAGTCCCGCCTCCATCGAGATGCGGCCAATCCACGCAATTTTAACTTGATTGACCTTGTTGAGCCCGCCCAGCGGGCTCAGCAGGCCAATTAAGGGCCACCCGGCAACAGGTGACGTCACAGACTGAAATTTCATCTGTCAAGACGTTTTGACAGATGAAATATCAGTGGTTCACAGCTGTTTGAAGCTGTCAAACACTGACAGTCTTACTTCTAACCTGAGTCCTTCTCCACAGACTCAGTTAGAAATCTCACCGGCACAGAAAGCTGCAGGCTGTCACTTTTGACAGTTCGCGTCCATTCTGCTTTCTGTGCCGGTTAGATGATGGACTTCCGAAACCTAGAGGAAGGAAGGCTGAAAAGTTAAGTACAGGTCATTTAAACTTCTTTACACACTTTAGACACACCAAACACACTTACCTTTGCACTCATGCACCCATCACTCACCTGAACACCAACATCTCGACCCCTCCAAGTCCTTCAACCCGATGGCCTGTCTCCTCTAACTTGCCGTGGTTTGGAGCCGTCGGGAATCCCACATTTCAAGCTTTAAAATAGGGATTAGGCTAAAAACCGCCTGTTAACTAGCTGTTAACAGGCAGTTAATTAGCACTAATCTCTTCCCGCCTCGGGTAGGCAGGTCCCAGTACGGGGCGGGTACCCGCGTCCTTTGAAACTTACATGCAGGTGGGTTGGGGGCGGGATGGTGTCGGGACCCCCAAATTCGGGACTTTAACCCCCCGCATGCCTCCAACCCCGGCTCCACAGGTCAATGAAAATCGACCCCACAGAGTCCAAACCATGAAGTATAAAGCAGGAAATAGAAATTAGATTTAAGTGATGTACAGAAAGCAAAATAAAAATTGGGAGATAAGATAGGATTAAGGGAGAGAGATAAAAAGAGACAGACAGAAAAAAAAAATGTATTTTAAATCTCCAACATTCATTTTCTTCTGAGGGAATGAGACTCCAGACTTGTAAAATTAATTTTTCAGGGCCAGAGAGGTTCTTCAGCAGTAATTATCACTTATCACACCGTTAAAAACTCACTTACTCCTGAATGCAACGGCCCTAACTTTTTCAGCCATTTTTAGTGTGGAACTAGCGGGCAAGTACAGCAAGTTCACACCGTTGCAGTCAGTTCAATGCGGAGTCTATTGGCAAGGACTGAAATAGCGCACCCAGTGAAGGAGCAGGGTGTATCTGACAGCAACTTCTGGATTTCCGCGTTTAACTGCGCATATGCGGATGCCAGAAGTTGCTGTCAGATTTACCCTGTAATAACAGCGAGCGCTGAGAGCCTCACCGTTATTATTATGGCAAAAGCAAGTCAATTACTTGTCTGATCTCTCCACAGATGCTGCCTGACCTGTTGAGTGCTTCAGGCACTTTGAGTTTTCATTTCAGATTTCCAGCTTTATATTAGTGAATACACTTCAAGAATTACATGTCAGGTAATAGTAAAGTAGGATCAGACAGCAAGACTGTTTTGAGTTTCCATCAATAAGCTGAAAAACAGTTTCTACAGGAAACTCTTTGGTATCCGGCACCGACGGGACCGGGATGGTGCCGGTTGATTAAAAATTCCGGATAAGGAAGAAGGGACATGGAGTGACAATGGCTCAAGGTACGAGAGCCCCGTAACACAGCCAGAAGTGCTGGAGACCCGATCACACAGCCAGAAGTGCTGGAGCCCCGATCACACAGCCAGAAGTGCTGGAGCCCCGATCACACAGCCAGAAGTGCTGGAGCCCCGTAACACAGCTAGGAGTGCTGGAGCCCCGATCACACAGCCAGAAGTGCTGGAGCCCCATAACACAGCCAGAAGTGTCCATATGCAGCAAGACCTGGACAACATTCAGACTTGGGCTGACAAGTGGCAAGTAACATTCGCACCACACAAGTGCCAGGCAATGACCATCTCCAACAAGCGAGACTCTAACCATCTCCCCTTGACATTCAATGGCATTACCATCGCTGAATCCCCCACTATCAACATCCTGGGGGTTACCATTGATCAGAAACTGAACTGGACCAGCCATATAAATACTGTGGCTACAAGAGCAGGCCAGAGGCTGGGAATTCTGCAGCGAGTGTCTCACCTCCTGACTCCCCAAAGCCTTTCCACCATCTACAAGGCACAAGTCAGGAGTGTGATGGAATACTCTCCACTTGCCTGGATGAGTGCAGCTCTAACAACACTCAAGAAGCTCGACACCATTCAGGATAAAGCAGCCCGCTTGATTGGCACTCCATCCACCACCTTCAACATTCACTCCCTCCACCACCGGCGCACTGTGGCTGCAGTGTGTACCATCTACAAGATGCACTGCAGCAACTCGCCAAAGCTCCTTCAACAGCACCTTCCAAACCCGCGACCCCTACCACTTAGAAGGACAAGGGCAGCAGACGCATGGGAACATCACCACCTACAAGTTCCCCTCCAAGCCACACACCATCCTGACTTGGACCTGTATCACCGTTCCTTCACTGTCACTGGGCCAAAATCCTGGAACTCCCTTCCTAACAGCATTGTGGGTGTACTTACACCATATGGACTGCAGCGGTTCAAGAAGGCGGCTCACCACCATCTTCTCAAGGGCAATTAGGGATGGCACTAAATGCAGGCCTAGCCAGCGACGCCCACATCCCATCAATGAATAAAAAAAGTGCTGGAGCCCCGATCACACAGCCAGAAGTGCTGGAGCCCCATAACACAGCCAGAAGTGCTGGAGCCCCATAACACAGCCAGAAGTGCTGGAGCCCCGTAACACAGGTACAGGGGACCCGGTTACACAACCAAAGGTGCAGGAGCCATCGTTACACGGCAAAAGGTACGAGAACCCCGGTTACACAGCCGCAATTATACAGTATACGGAAGCCTCAAAACCTACTCCTGAATTTTGCCGGTTATTAGAGAATTCCGGATAATTAGGTGCTGTTTAAGCGAGAGTTTCCTGTACCCACTCCTACAGCTGGCAAATGAACTCCTCTCAGAATGAATCAGTTAGATTAAAACATGCTATAAATTTAGCCCAAGGCTTTTAAAACAAAATTTATCTCTTTTTAATCTTACTAACATTCCTGCTGGATTCTATTTTTAATCCACTTTATGATAATAATGGAACAAAAATATTCATAATGCACCATAATAACTGTAGCCTGCAAATTACCATTTGCAATATCAGTGGAGGTACAGTTAACGCATTTATATAAAACTCCTCTGTATTTCAGCAGGCTTTCGGGCCTTGCTCTGCTGCGCTCTTTATTTGTTCAGCCTCCGCTCTCGCTCAGGTCCGCTGCCTCTGCTCTCGGGCCTTGCTCTGCCGCGCTCTTTATTTGTTCAGACTCCGCTCTCGCTCAGGTCCGCCACCTCCCCTCCACTATACCCTCAACGAGGCAAGAGATAGTCTCTTCCACTGTGTCTCAAGAGTCCTGTTCGCGTTGTCCTCATTGGTTCCAAGAATACTTCGATCTCAGCACCAGTTAAGTATGATTCTCTCCTTCCTGCAGGTCTTATAGTTGTCATGACTTTTCGCCTTGTCTCCCAGGTTGTATTTGCTGCCAGTCCCCTTTAAGTTGCTACAAGATTTTAAAACCGTTGTAGCGTTTCAGTTTCTGTCACTCCTAGAGGGAAATCCAGCCAATCACTGGCAGGTCTCCAATGGGAGCCTGCTTATAATTACATAATAAGAACATAAGAAATAGGAGCAGGAATAGGCCATTTGGCCCTTCGAGCCTGCTCCACCATTCAATAAGATAATGGCTGATCTTCTACCTCATATCCATTTTACTGAACTATCCCCATATCCCTTGATTCCCTTAATATTCAAAAATCTATCGATTTCTATCTTGAATATACTCAACGACTGAGCCTCCACAGCCCTCTGTGGTAGAGAATTCCAAAGATTCACCACCCTCTGAGTGAAGAAATTTCTCCTCATCTCAGTGGTCGACCCCTTATTCTGAGGCTGTGACCCCTGGTCCTAGACTCCCCAGCCAGGGGAAACATCCTCCCTGCATCTACCCCGTCAGACCCTGTAAGAATTTTGTATGTTTCAATGAGATCACCTCTCATTCTTCTAAACTCTAGAGAATATAGGCCTAGTCTACTCAATCACCCCTCATCGGGCAATCGCCCCCCCCACGCCCCCCCCCCGCCCCACCTGCCATCCCAGGAATCACTCTGGTGAACCTTTGTTGCACTCCCTCTAAGGCAAGTTTATCCTTCCTTAGGTAAGGAGACCAAAACTGTACACAATACTCCAGGTGTGGTCTCACCAGGGCCCTATATAATTGTAGTAAGACGTCTTTACTCTTATACTCAAATCCTTTTGTAATAAAGGCCAACATACCATTTGCTTTCCGAATTGCTTGCTGTGCCTGCATGTTAACTTTCAGTGATTCCTGTACAAGGACACCCAGGTCCCTCTGAACACCAACATTTCCCAATCTCTCACCATTTAAAAAATACTCTGCTTTTCTATTTTTCCTACCCAAGTAGATAACTTCACATTTCTCCACATTATATTCCATTTGCCATGTCCTTGCCCACTCACTTCTCTCTTAGGCAGTCCCTCGGAACCAATGATGATTTGCTTCCACATTAAAAATTAGTTCTCAGGTGACTGATGAGTCCAATGCGGGACCTACAGTCTCTGTCACAGGTGGGGCAGACGGTGGTTGAAGGGGCGGGTGGGTGGGGTGCTTCGGTTGACGTGCGCTCCTTGCGCTGCTTGCGCTTGGCTTCCGCTTGCTCCAGGCGAAGAGGCTCAAGGTGTTTGGCGCCTTCTCGGATGCTTCTCCTCCACTTTGTGCGGTCTTGGGCCAGGGATTCCCAGGTGTCAGTGGGGATGTTGCACTTTTTCAAGGAGGCTTTGAGGGTGTCCTTGAAGTGTTTCCTCTGCCCACCTGGGGCTCTCTTGCCGTGCCGGAGCTCCGAGTAGAGCGCTTGTTTTGGGAGTCTCGTATCAGGCATGCGGACGATGTGACCCGTCTATCGGAGCTGATCGAGCGTGGTCAAAGCTTCGATGCTGGGGATGTTGGCCTGAGCAAGAACACTGACATTGGTGCACCTATCCTGCCAATGGATTTGCAGGATCTTGCGGAGGCAGCGTTGGTGGTACCTCTCCAGTGCTTTGAGGTGCCTGCTGTACATGGTCCATGTCTCTGAGGCATACAGCAGGGCGGGTATCACTGCTGCTCTGTAGACCATGAGCTTAGTGCCGGGTTTGAGGTCCTGGTCTTCAAACACTCTCTTCCTCAGGTGACCGCAGGCTGCACTGGCACACTGAAGGCAGTGTTAGACTTCGTCATCGACGTCTGCCCTTGTTGACAGTAGGCTCCCGAGGTATGGAAAGTGGTCCACGTTGTCCAAGGCCTTGTTGTGGATTTTGATAATCGGGGGGGGCAGTACTGTGTGGTGGGGGCAGGTTGGTAGAGGACCTTTGTTTTACGGATGTTTAGTGTAAGGCCCATGCTCTCGTACGCTTCAGTGAAGGTGTTGGCGATGGTTTGGAGTTCAACCTCCGAGTGAGCGCAGACGCAAGCATCGTCTGCATCCTGTAATTCGACGACATAGGATGGGACAACCTTGGATCTGGACTGGAGGTGATGGAGGTTGAACAATTTCCCATTTGTTCTGTAAATTAGCTCTACTCCAGTGGGGAGCTTACTGAGGGTGAGATGGAGCATTGCAGCAAGGAAGATCAAGAAGAGCGTTGGTGCGATGACACAGCCTTGCTTGACCCCGGTTTGTACGTGAATTGGTTCTGTGGTGGAACCATTGGACAGGATCACGGCTTGCATGTCGTCGTGAAGCAGGCGGAGGATGGTGACAAACTTTTGAGGGCAGCCGAATTTGAGGAGGACACTCCATAATCCCTTACAGTTGACGGTGTCGAAGGCCTTTGTGAGATCAAAGAAGGTTGGTGCTGAAAATACTCTGATTTTCTATTTTTCCTACCAAAGTGGATAACTTCACATTTCTCTATATTCCATTTGCCATGTTCTTGTCCACTCACTTAGCCTGTCTATAGCCCCTTGAAGCCTCCTTGCATCCTCCTCACAACTTACATTCCCACCCAGCTTTGTACCATCAGCAAACATGGATATATTACATTTGGTCCCCTCATCCAAATCATCGATGTAGATTGTGAATAGCTGAGGCCCAAGCACTGATCCTTGTGGTACCCAACTAGTTACAACCTGCCAACCTGAAAATGACTCATTTATTCCTACTCTCTGTTTTCTGCCCGTTAACCGATCCTCAATCCATGCTAGTATATTACCCCCAATCCCATGAGCCCTAATTTTGTTTAATAACCTCTTGTGTGGCACCTTATCGAATGCCTTCTGAAAATCTAAATACACCACATCCACTGGTTCCCCCTTATCTATTCTGCTAGATACAACCTCAAAACATTCTAACAGATTTGTCAAACACGATTTCCCTTTCATAAATCCGTGTTGACTCTGCCCAACCCTATTATTATTTTCTAAGTGCCCTGTTACCACGTCCTTAATAATAGATTCTAGCATTTTCCCTACTACTGATGTCAGGCTAACTGGTCTGCAGTTCCCCGTTTTCTCTCTCCCTCCTTTCTTAAATAGTGGGGTTACATTTGCTACCTTCCAATCCACGGGAACCGTTCTAGAATCTATGGAATTTTGGAAAATGACAACCAATGCATCCACTATCCCTATAGCCAACTCCCTAGGATGTAGGCCATCAGGTCCAGGGGATTTATCAGCTTTCAGTCCCATTAAGTTCTCCAGTACTACTTTTTACTAATACTAATTTCTCTCAGTTCCTCATACTCGCTAGACCCTTGGAACTTCACTATTTCCGGGAAGTTTTTTGCGTCTTCTTCCGTGAAGAAAGACACAAAGGCCGCAAATGTAATGGAGGAGGCGGGTTGGAGTCGGGTTGCCTGGTGGGCGGGTTCCGGTCCCGCTGCCGGTTTCAGCCGCTCCCCAATATAAATTTTGAGTTAAGTGGCCTCATTAAGGCCGCCGTGCGCGCTACCCGGCCCAATGAGTGGGATCGGGTCTGCTGCTCTCCACTGCTGACGTCACTCATTCAGTTGTTTTTAAAGGGCTCCATGTTGCCCTAGCTTCTCATTTGGTTTCTGCTGCTCTGGGAATCGTCCAGCTCATGATGACTATTGCAAGGGCAAAGGTACCACCAATGCTGCCTCCGCAAGATCCTGCAAATCCATTGGCAGGATAGGCGCACCAACGTCAGTGTTCTTGCTCAGGCTAACATCCCCAGCATCGAAGCTTTGACCATGCTCGATCAGCTCCGATGGACGGGTCACATCGTCCGCATGCCTGATATGAGCTCCCAAAACAAGCGCTCTACTCAGAGCTCCGGCACGGCAAGAGAACCCCAGGTGGGCAGAGGAAACGCTTCAAGGACACCCTCAAAGCCTCCTTGAAAAAGTGTAACATCCCTACTGACACCTGGGAATCCCTGGCCCAAGACCGCACAAAGTGGAGGAGAAGCATCCGGGAAGGCGCCGAACACCTCGAGTCTCTTCGCCGGGAGCAAGCGGAAGCCAAGCACAAGCAGCGCAAGGAGCACACGTCAACCCAAGCACCCCACCCACCCTCCCCTTCAACCACCGTCTGCCCCACCTGTGACAGAGGCTCTAGGTCCTGCATTGGACTCATCAGTCACCTGAGAACTCATTGTTAATGTGGAAGCAGGTCAACCTCGGTTCCGAGGGACTGCCTAAGAAGAAGAAAGGAGTGGAATCCCTTGCAGTTGACAAATACAGCTGGGTTCTGATGGGGTACCCTAATGGCCACATGTGTGCAGTCTTCGACGCCCTGCACCCTTGGGAAGCCGGCCATATTTACAAAGCCAACCGCACGTGGGGTCACACTTGCTTCATCTGTGGAGAAGTGGATGTAATTGTGCGACTTTGCAAAGAGGGTATCGGTAACCTGCATGATGCCAGTGTGTGCGGCCGACTGGAAGATGCCGCTGATGTCTGCAGCTGATCCCTGGAAGGAGCCTGAAGCAAAGAAGTTGAGTGCGGTGGTGACTTTGACAGCCACTGGTAAGGAGTGTCCACCCGCTCCTCTGGGCTCCAGGTGTTGGTGCAGCATTGCGCAAATGTCAGCGACTACCTCTCGCGAAAGTCTCAGCCTCCTTTGGCACTGCTGCTCGCTCATGTTGAGGAAGCTCATCCTCTGCCTGCAAACCCGGTGTTGGGGGTATCTCCTGAGGCGAGGTGCAGCCCTGCGCTGACGCCCTCTGCATCATCAGGTGGCTGAGGAGAAGGTTGGTACTCCTGTTGTTGGTGCTGCTGCTGTGCCTGGTTGTGCGGCTGCTCTTCCTCCGCATCTGACGACCAGGATGAGAGGATATAAATGGTTCCCATACCGCTGGAGTATATCTCAGTCGAGGAATAGAGGTTGTTTGCGCTCAGCCAAAGTGGCCAGAGGGTATTCCAAGGAGGTCACACTGCAGATGGATTTTAGCTTGAACTCTCACAAGATAAGTAGAGCTGCAAAATGTGTCTCAAAACCTCAAAGCACTAAGTTGTGGCATTGGAAACTCAGAGATGTTGCAGGATCGCTTTTAAGCTGTTCAAGCCGCTGCCAACAATTCAGGTCCTTGCTAAACCCGGCACAATGCAGCTGGCGTGTTTGTCTGACGACGGGCAGCATGCAGAAAAAGCTGCAAAATCACAACAGCCAGTTAAAATAAGATTATCAAGGCCGTTAACAAGCTGTTAACTGCCTTAAGTGCATCTCCCGCCGTTTGGTGTCGGGTCAGATCGGGAATCGCTGACCCGATACTTGCCAAAGTAGTGTGGAGGCGGGATGGCGGCGGGTTTGCAAACCTTCGTCAACCTTTTAGATTTTCGCTACCGACCCGCCTCCAAACCTGCCCTCTGAGCTCTCTTAAATTCGCGGCCAAAGTATTTGTTTAATTTCTCTGCCATTTCCTTATTCCCCATTATAATTTCTCCTGTCTCAGCCTGTAGGGGATCCACATTTACTTTTGCTAATCTTTTCCTTTTTACATACCTATAGAAGCTTTTACAGTCTGTTTTTATGTCTCTCGCTAGTTTACTCTCATTCTATTTTCCCTTTCTTTATCAATTTCTTGGTCCTCCTTTGCTGGATTCTAAAATCCTCCCAATCCTCAGGCTTACTACTCTTTTTGGCAGCATTATAAGCCTCTTCCTTTGATCTTTAACTTCTCTTGTTAGCCACAGTTGGACCACTTTTCCTGTGGGGTTTTTGTGCCTTAAAGGAATGTATATTTGTTGTAAATTATGTATTAATTCTTTAAATGCTAGCCATTGCTCGTCCACTGTCACACCTTTTAATGTAGTTTCCCAATCTACCTTAGCCAACTCGCCCCTCATACCTACGTAGTGTGCTTCGTTTAGATTTAAGACCCTAGTTTTGGATTTAACTAAATCACTTTCAAACTCAATATAAAATTCTTTAATATTATGGTCACTCTTCCCTAAAGGCCCCTTTACTACAAGGTTATCAATTAACCCTTTCTCATTGCACAATACTAGATCTAAAATAGCCTGTTCCCTAGTTTATGCTAATGCACTGACTCCAGGAGGTTTGTCAGAGTCAGCAGGGCCAATGGACAGGCAGAAGAGCACGTCTGTCGTACTTCTGCCGATTAAACGCTACATTAGGAAATCGAGGCCTACATCTCTGGGCTGATGCCTGGTTCATGTTGCGGACGACCTAGCTTGCTCCTCCTGAGGTGGCGGCATATCCAAAACAACAATAAAACGGCACATGTTAAGAACTTGCGCATAGTTCAGTAAGCCCTTAGTGTGTGCACAATACACGGCACATTTCACAGGGCACTGTTTTACACCTGCTAAAATGCATTTGCAGAAGATGATACGATTATAACTGTATAAACCAGGAGTGTCTCCTCCAACTTTCGCATCACCCACACCATGCACAGGCATTCAGCCAATGACCTGCATTACAGCCTCCTTGAATGAAGTGAGAGGTTAGACTTGCTGTACCCCACCACCCATGTGGCTCGGTGCTTTCCATTAAAAGTAACCCTTTTCTGCAAGGTGAACAATTTGCATTAAATGAAGGGGATACACGTCAGCAAAGAGGCATTTCAGGCAACAGCAATTTGAATAGCTTATCTGAATGTACGGTACCTTGGCTACAGAAAGCTTGAGAGCTCTGTGCTTTGCAATTGTCAGCTGTAAGTGACTGAATAATGACAACAAGTCTTCAATCTTTCTCACCTGCATGTTTCTAGGTTTTATTTTGGCTGGCTTAACAGCTCTCAACAATCTTCATTACATAGAAACATAGAAACATAGAGATAGGAACAGGAGTAGGCCATTCGGCCCTTCGAGCCTGCTCCGCCATTCAATGAGATCATGGCTGATCTTCGTCTGAGATCATAGCTGATCTTACCAGTTCAGTACCCCGTCCCCGCCTTTTCTCCGTAACCCTTAATCCCCTTAGCCTTCAGAAATATATCCAATTCTCTCTTGAAAATATTTATTGAATTAGCCTTCACAGCCCTCTGTGGCAGGGAATTCCACAGGCTCACCACTCTTTGAGTGAAGAAATTCTTCCTCATCTCTGTTTTAAATGATTTGCCCGCTATTTTTAGACTGTGGCCCCTGGTTCTGTGCTCCCCGGCCATTGGAAACATTCTCTCTGAATTCAGCCTGTCCAGGCCTGCCATAATTTTATATGTTTCGATGAGATCCCCTCTCAATCTTCTAAACTCCAGTGAGTACAAGCCCAAACTATTTAATCTCTCTTCGTAGGTCATTCCCGCCATTCCAGGTATCAGCCTGGTGAATCGCCATTGCACTCTTTCCATGGCAAGAACATCCTTCCGCAGATGGGGCGACCAAAACTGTACACAATACTCCAGATGCGGTCTCACCAGCACCTTGTACAGCTGTAGTAAGGTATCCCTATTCCTATACTCGAACCCCCTTGATATGAAGGCCAACATACCATTTGCCTTCTTAATCGCCTGTTGCACCTGCATGCTCTCCTTCAGTGACTGGTGCACAAGAACACCCAGGTCCCTCTGCACTTCCCCATCTCCCAATCTATTGCCATTTAGATAATAATCTACCCTCCTGTTTTTACCCCCAAAGTGGATAACCTCGCATTTATCCACATTATAGTGCATCTGCCACGTATCCGCCCATTCCCCCAACCTGTCCAAATCGCACTGTAGCCTCCTGACATCCTCATCAGAGCCCACCCCTCCTCCTAGTTTAGTGTCGTCAGCGAATTTGGAAATATTGCATCCAATTCCCTGATCCAGATCATTTATATATATTGTGAACAGCTGGGGTCCCAGGACAGATCCTTGCGGCACCCCGCTGGTCACTGCCTGCCACTCCGAAAACGAGCCGTTTATTCCAACTCTCTGTTTTCTATCCGCCAGCCAGTTCTCTATCCACGTTAATACTTTGCCCCCAATCCCATGAGCCTTAATTTTGCATGATAATCTTTTGTGTGGAACCTTATCGAAGGCTTTCTGGAAGTCAAGGTACACCACATCCACTGGCTCTCCCCCATCTATTTTACCAGTTACTTCCTCAAAAAATTCCAGCAGATTAGTCAAACACGATTTACCCTTTGTAAATCCATGTTGACTCTGTCCGATCCTTTCCCCATTTGTCAAGTGCTCCGCTATTTTATCCTTAATAATGGACTCTAGCATTTTGCCCACAACCGATGTAAGGCTTACTGGTCTATAATTCCCTGCTTTCTCTCTACCCCCCTTTTTAAATATTGGGGTAACATTAGCTACCCTCCAATCCACGGGTACTGTTCCCGAGTCAATGGAGTTCCGGAAGATGATCCTTAGAGCATCTGCTATCTCCAGGGCCACCTCCTTAAGTACCCTAGGATGTAGTTTATCAGGCCCCGGGGATTTGTCGGTCTTCAGTCCCCTCAACTTACCCAACACCATATCCCTAGAGATACTAATTTCTGTCAGCTCCTCCCTCTCATTAGTCCCTATGTTTGCCGATATTCCTGGGAGGTTATTTGTGTCCTCCTTTGTGAATACAGAACCAAAGTATGAGTTTAATTGGTCAGCCATTTCCTTATTCTCCATTATATATTCTCCCGAATCGGACTGCAAGGGACCGACTTGGGATTTTACCAGTCTTTTCCTCCTGATATACTGATAAAAGCTTTTGCAGTCTGTCTTTATGTTTGCTGCAAGTTTACTTTCGTATTCTATTTTCCCCTTCCTGATTAATCCCTTTGTCCTCTTTTGCTGTATCCTGTACTGCCCCCAATCTTACCTCCCTTTGTGTTGCAATTCCTGCAGGTTACTGGATCAATTTGGATTAAATTATTGAACAACTTAAGGGAACAGGTCCAATCGCTGTAATTTACATTGATTGGCATAAATGGATATATCATAATTATAAAAAATAAAATGAGCTCCACGCCATTGCGTAGTCTGTGAGTTGCAAGTTGTCATTGCTTAACCTAGGTTTACACCTGCTGTGCTCTCTGTCGATTTCCCCCAGAATTGGCCCATTATACATTAGTTAAACTGGCTAGCAGCTGTTCTGCTAACTGTGCTGCTTTCTCACCGGTATTTTTTGGATCGTTCACTCAATTGCTTGTTATTTTTAGCGCACCCTAATGCAGCCGCGCTTCCAGGAAGCCGAGAATAAAGTTGTCCTTCCTTGATGTTGTGCTACAGAAAAAAAAGAAATAATTGAACTCCCGTTTAACACACTGTGTGCCAGGAATTACACCCTAAAGTGATCCGGATGGACTGAACTGCCTTTTTTCATTCCTAGCTTCGTACATTTTAACTGACCTCAAAATGTGTCATGCTATTTTTATTGTGTTCATGGGATGTGGACTTCACAAGGCCGGCATTTAGGGATTTATTGCCCATCCCTAATTACCCTCGAGAAGGTGGTGGTGAGCCACCTTCTTGAACAGCTGCAGGTACTCCCACAGTAGCGGCTTGGTACAACTGAGTGACTTGCTAGGCCTTTTCAGAAGGCAGTTAAGAGTCAACCACATTGGAGTCACATATAGGTCGGACAGCAGATTTCCTTCTAAAGGACATTAGTGAACCAGATGGGTTTTTACTATTACTAGCTTTTTATTCCAGATTCATTTAAATAACTGAATTTAAATTCCCCAGCTGCCGTGGTGGGAGTTGAACTCATGTTTCTGGATCAGTAGATCAGGCCTCGGGATTACTAGTCCAGTAACATAACCACTATGCTACCGTACCCGTTATACTAATTGAACTATTGCGAAGTATTGTGTGAAGATTTATAAAGTTTACGTACCATTCTGTTCTAGTTTCCCATGAGCTTGTTTGACTAACCCACACTGGCGACTAATAGCTGCAAAGCGTTTCTCAACTTCGCTCAGTTGACTGAGCTGGTTATCCTTAGCTACAGTCTGCAACTGCACTTTATGCTCCTGTAAAACAAGAGAGAAAAATGCATTTAAACGCCAATTCTCATTCATTATTAAAAATAGTACTAAAATTCCATAAGGCTAAATGTGTCACTGAAATAGAATGGGGTGAGACCTTGGTGGTGTTTGAATGCAACAATAAGGACTTTGATAGGGGAATGGAAAGCCAGCAGGACCTGGTGAGGACTGGGGTAATGCAAGTCTGGGGTTTTGAGCGGGTAAGGAGTTTGGAAGTGATAAACAACAGCAATTTGCATTTATATAGCCCCTTTAATGTAGAAGAGGCGTCCCAAGGCATGCCACAGAAGCAGAAGCTGAAAAAAAACGAGTCCAAGCCAAAGAAGGGGATTTAAAGGAGGAGAGGGAGTTGGATAGGTGAAGAGATTTGCAGAGGGAATTGCAGAGCTTATGGCCTAGACGGCTGAAGACATGGGCGCCAATGATGGGGCGAAGGGTGTGGAGGACGCACAGGAGGCCAGAGTTGGAGGAACGCAGAGTTCTCGGAGGTTTGCAGGGCTGGAGTAAGTTACAAAGGTAAGGTGAGGATCAAGACCCTGAAAGGTAAGAATTTTAAACTCGAAGCGTCGGTGGACCGTGAACCAATGTAGGTTGCCAAGGGCTGGGGTGATGGCTGAGTGGGACAGTGCAGGGTGGGATACAGGTAGCAGAGGTGGGCTGAAGTTTATGGAGGGCGGAGGTTGGGAGGCCGGTCAGGAGAGTGTTGGAATAATCGAGGCTGGAGGCACGGGTGAGGGTTTCGGCAGCAGATGTGCTGAGGCAGGGGCGGAGACGGGAGGTGTTACAGAGGTGGAAGGAGGCAGTCTTTGTGATGGGGTGTGAAACTCAGCATAAAGTCATGCATTAGCATCTCAGGAACAATAAGGCAGAGATGGGGCAACATTTGGAAGGTGGAAGTTGGCAGTCTTGGTGCCAGAATGGATGTTGGGAAGGAAATAGTTCAGGATCAACTAGCATGTCAAAGTTTCACACCACCCTACTTAGTCTCAGGTAGCAGTTGGTTAAGTTAAGAGGTGAGGTGCATAGAGAGCTAAAAGGGTTGGCTTTAGTTTCGCCTAAATTGAGCTGGGGGAAATTTTAGCTCTTTCAAGACTAGCAGCTGTAGAGTCAAGCAACAGCCAGGGAATAAAAAGAGATGGAAGGGTAAAGTTGGGCATCATCAGCATATATGTGGAACCTGGTCCATATGTACATTCATCGTGAATTTCAGTACAGTGTCTGTGTCATGGATCTTATCATGACTCATGAAGTAACACTGGGCGGCCAGCTAGTGGCGCCGTCCAAGAAGTATAAATACTCGGGCGTGGGCCCAGCTTGCTCAGGATGTTTCTGTAACCAGGAACTAGTGATGTAACTAGAATCTCATGGTTGTGAAACAGTTGATTAAAGCCTTGTTTTATACTCCAACCAAGTGCTCAGTAGTCTTTTTACATCAGTCTGCTTTTGCATTTGCCTTTGCAATATGACAAAATTAACACTGGCAAAACAAAAGTACACAAATGTCCAGTTCCTTCACTGACTAATTGTTATATTGGGGAATACAAAATAAGCATACGATAAACTGTTTATACTGGTATTCAGTAAATGATCTTTATATTTCAGATTTCAGTCTGATCAACAAACCGAAGGTGTTCTTTCCAAGGAAGGTAGGTTTAGGTTATATGTGCAGAACTATCAAACATTTGTTCTAAATGAAGATCTTTCATGTGAGGAAAAAAAGATGAGCGTTTAAAGAAAAAAATGAAATAAGGAGGAGCATTATTTACACACACAAAAAAAAAACAATTTAGGGGAGAACACTCTCAATGAAGAAAGGATCATAACTTTGAAACAGTTAAATGATGTTTTGACAATTTCAGGCTGTGGATAAGGGAGATGAGAGAATATGTGCAGCACCCAGTAAAGGTTGAATCGTTAGTCCGCCTCTGATAATCAAAAATAGTACAATGAAATACTTTAATGGCGTGGCTTAATTCTCAACAGTCGTAGCATAAACAGATTTGTAGAAGTTTTATCAGCAACTACTGCCTAGAATAAGTTGAACAATAAGGTGTCTGGCATTGAAGCCAAACTCTCCTGCAGTGTTTGAGGTTCCAGTCACTGCCTCCCTATGCCTTACTACTGCTGGCCCATCCCCTTTATGTTTTCTGCCTTCAACTCTTCAACCTCCCTGTTTGGCCTGACAATGGACTGGATTAGCAATACAGGTCCTTACCAGTTCACTTAGTTTCTTTTCCAGGCTGTACCTGGAAACCTACGGGGAGGGGATATACACAGTGTTAATAATTTCTCAGATAAAAACAACAGTCTGAAACAAAGAAGCATGAAAGCTCGAGTCCTCCCTCACAGAATCACTTTAAAAACCACACGAGCAATATGGCGCATCGTAATTTTCTTCATATATCTTGCCATGTCTTTTTTTTTAAAGCTGTAAATAACGCAATCAACACATGGAGGACAAAATAGCAATTCATAAAACAACATTTACCTTCCAGCTCTGTTGGGCTTCTACGTTAATATGCCTGCTACACAATACTTAACACATTCATTCTAAATATACGGCAATAACATGCTTGAATAAAGGAAGACAACTGAGTAGGATTAAGGGTCATTTGAATTTATTGCGCTCCTCACGTTCCTAATTTTCTCTTTAAAAAGCATCATTGTAAATAGCTTTTCCAAATATTAGTATTTACACTTTTTGGCTTTCTACTATCTGACACAAAGTGGTTTTAATGGAATCCTTAGTGGCTTTGCAATTCTGTCATGTAAGAGCCATTTATGCAGAATATTTCAGTTCAAAATGCCTCACGAAGCTTGATCCTCAGCCGGCTTATTTTCTCAAGTGAACTGCAACATATCACAAAAAAACTGCAACATATCACAAAAAAACTGCTTATATTTACAGCTGCAGTATTCCATTTTTTGTTTTCCGTACTCTGATCTAATTAAAATTCCTGTATAAACAGAGTAGTTTGTTACTTGTGTCACCTTCTGCTTGTTTTAATCATCTAGTTAATGTAGGGTGCGCTTTCAAAGCCAACAAAATACCTCCTCGTGCCTGACCTTTTGCGCTGTAGCTGTAAGGATTTGTTTGGCTTGTTCAATCTGTGACATAGCATAGGTGATGTATAGGGTTTGCCATGCTCTGCTGCACATGACACATAGGTATTGTAGAGCAATAAAAAGAACTCTTGGCCTTCTCTAAGTGAGATAATGGAATTTTTTACATTAAACGATATTGAGACCTATATAGATAACACAGTATGATATTTGCCAGCACTTATGAGGTCAGCAGCACCCAGTCCAAGAGTTATTGTAGATGTTCCAGTCATTGACTTCATTTTGGATGCTGCTCTTTTGAGAACCAGCTGTCGAATTACCCAGGTAATCTATTTACAGAAGCACTTTTCCTACATTCAATGTACTTGAAATGACTAGTATTTTATTCAGAATTAATCCATTCCTATATAAAAAAAACTGTAAGTAAATGTCTCGTCCCTCTGTATGATATAGGATTCATTTCCTTGTTAATGTGAGTCCCATTAATGCAGTAGTAATGGCCACCATAGTCTCTTTGTGTTGGTCAGAATTTACAAGCTTTTTCTATTCCATTTTATAATATAAAGCATGAAAAATAAAAAAGCATGCTATGAGCCTGTTTATATCCATGCATGCCCAAGGATTTGGAAACTGGCTTCTGTGATATGTTGCAGTTAACCCATCCATGCTAAGCTCAAGCTGCTCACACAGTAATAAGTCACAGTTGCTTTTGTGGCAATGTGTGACAGTTATAAATTTACAACGTACTGTAGACTCCTTTACTGACAATCTGATGCAAAATTGTGTAGTTTAATCTACTATTTTGTACACGGACATCTTTATAACACTTGCATAATTACAAAGCCTCTGGTTTACTACGGAGCTTTCTTCTCAATTGTACATCAGAGTTTTGTGTTGGCAAGTCACTGCTAATTGATAAAATATCCAGAAACAAACAACTGATGGATTAAAAATAAGGAGCAATTGCACAGTTTATTTGGCATTAAATCTAATAGAATTCCCTTCTAATATTACAAAGCTATTCAAAATTATTTGAAAAAAACTCCAAACAATAATCTTTGTAACAAGCCACATCGAGTTTATTTCAAAAACGATCTTAATTAATTTCATGATCAATGTTGTATGGTTAATCTAGCTATTGAAAACATTTACCAGATTAAATGAGGCTGTGTAGATCCCTATTTAATGCTTTACTAACCACATTACTACTTTGTTTTTAAGAATGTGAAACACTGATCCAATTGTTACCTGCAGTACTTTCAGTTCTTCCTTAAGTCCAATGATTTCTCTTTCTTTTGACTCTGCGGTAAGCTGGAATTTTCCCTACAAAGAACAGTACACATTATCACAACTATCTAGCCTATGTGCAGATTTTTACATACAGAGATCAGCATGATTAGTATATGCAGAATAAAAGGAACAATTTCTTGTTTAGGATTTTAAAAGAAATCTATTTTAAAACTGAACAAAATTGATATTTCTGTCTATTCAAATATACCATGATTTTTGCTCTAACGTACAGTATATCCTTATAAATACTGGGTTCAGGAACATAACTGAAAGCTCATTAGAGAAGCAGCTGCTTTATGTGTGTTTTTTTATTCGTAATGGATCCATAAATTACGTGAAAGACTGTAGTGTATCAGTATTATGATGGGAGTCTACTGTATTTGCTGTGAATGGGTAAATTAAAATGAAGCCCCATTTCCATTATTAAAGTCTCTGTTTTGATAATTGTTTTGGTAAAATTACTAATAAGAGCAACTTCACCCCATAAGTCTCCCTTTGAGATCAATGTACTGATAATTAATTACCAGAAACTAGTTACATTTAGCAAAAGATGCAACTGAAATAATGGTTACAACAGTAATGGAAACAACAAAAGACACAATAACCATTTAGAAGACAAGTTTTACAGTAATGTGCAAAATGCTCTCCTTATACAGCGTTTACTATGTGGGTTAACATTCCTAATGATAAACAATACCTTCTCCTCTTCCACTGCAGTTATTTGTGTCTGAAACTATAAGGAAACAAATCCAGTTAATATCAATGCTCGTTAAAATAAAGATGAAACATGCCCACATCATAACCCTTTCCCACTTGACAGTATTTTACTCTTACAGTTCTGGGGCCACATGTGACAGAATAGCTTTTGACTCCTCAAATTTAAAATAAGGAGTTTACCATTTTATTGGTACAAATCTATACAAGAGCTTAGGAAGCAGATACTTGCTAGGTAGTCTTACTGTTGTGTGATCAATTAAATTTTTATAGCATGCTGTGCAGGGTCCACACATGAAAAAAGATGCAGTTCTATCAATATTTTAACTAAATTAATCAGAAGCATAAATTTAAAAATATTACTTTTAAACAGAATTGCACGACGCACAAACCCCATGTTGTTCTAAGAGCTTTAGCATAAAGTAAATGATGCAGTGATGGTTAGGTGCTTTGTATGTGAAAATTAATTGTATAGATTCATTTACAGTATACATATACCATTACTGACTATTTTAAGTATTTTTAATCTTGATGTATGGCATATGGATTTAAATCTGTGATAATGTCTCTTTATGTTTAATGCAGTAACAATCAATTATCTTTGATAGTGCTTCATATTTATGAGTAGATATGAACTGTTCCCTCTTACGCAAACAATGGAGGGATTGCTGATGTCCCACAGTACCATCAGATGGCAAAAAGGTTACAACACAGCCTCATAGATTAATAATACAAATAATTAAACTCCCATATTACAGATGCTTGTTCATTACCAGCAGCACAAAATAGGTTAATCCGTACAGTTTGTGCACCATTAGAATTTAACGATCATCTGTTATAAACTGCTTCATTGTCAAACAACATTTTCTTTCTCTTAAATCAATTACGGGAGATAGATACCTGCTTTTTTAGGACAGTCATGGCTTCTTCATGCTGACTGGATAGCGAATTGTACTGATGCTGTAGTGACTCCTGCTTTGCAGATAAACATCAGTGAACCAAACTATATACTGTGAATTACAGGTTAATAAATGAAACAAACAGCTGCCTCAGTTGTGCACATTTTAAGCCTAGATCTCAATATTTGGATACAATTGTTTGTCAGACAAAAATTATCGATTATTTCAATTCTATTGTATACTTTTAAAAATGGAACCTGTTATACATGATTAAATAGAACCAATTTTAATGAACACTATCACAATTAAAATATAGCTCATAAAGCAGAGCTTATATTATGTCCTCATATACACAAGAATTTGAATGTAAATCATAAAGCTAAAGAATTGTTTTTAAGGCAGTGGCAGCCTGGTAGCAGAGCAGGTCAGTGAACATCACACTCTGCAGTGTGGCCAGACATGGATTTGTACTTGTAATCCCCCACATGCTGAGCTCCTAATCACGGTCTAGCCATCGGGGTAAAGGCAGTCAAGGGCAGATATAGCACGAGAATGGAGGATCCAAAAGACAGATGATTAAAAAACTTTACAATGAAATGTACAGATTTTTTTTTAAAAAGGAACCTGCAGGTACAAGCTTGTAAAACCATAATCTAGGTAGGGTTATATGTCTACTTGCCACATAATGGAGTTGTTTACTGTGACCACCTTACCAAATAGTTGCTTAAAGGGACAATGTCCCTTACTGTTCCTCTCCCTCTCCCCCCGCCCACACATTTCTCCAGAATAAATGGAAGTCAAGTGAACGCGAGGAAAAAGTTATGTTCTGATCAATTTATTTATCATTTATTTTTGTAAACAAGTTTTTTTCCTCTCAAAAGATTTCTGTACATAATTCTCAAACATTAACTAATTCTTCAAAATTAGCAGATGGCAAATATGTCTAAAGATAATTTTTAGAAGACAATTTCTTGCTTCTGTTATGACCACCGTCCACATCATGACCATTACATCTTCCTCACTGGCTGTCTGTATTTGTCTCCTTCAGTGGATTATTTTGGCTATTTTCACTTTAGTTATTCACCAATCATATTGCATAAATCCTTTACCCCCCCCAACCCCCATTCCAATTTTCTAACCAATCACATTCCAGCACAAACAAATTCCAACATGCAGCTACCACGGCAGTTTCTCACCCACCCCGCAAATAACAACCATACACAAACAAAAATCACTAGCTTGTACCTAAGCTTGCCGCCGACAACTCCCACTACCCCTCCCAGACAGCATGATGAACCTTACAGGTCTCTGAACATACTGGATTCCAGGCACACCCTCTGTCCCATGCTTCATGATCCCTAACCAGCCAGCAAAGGCTCACTTTTTGGGGGCCCTGAGGTAAACACACAAAACGTGCACATGCAGGAGGGAGAGGGCGAGAGAGATACCCTGTTAACTGAAGAGAGAGGAAGAGAACCTTATTGAAGGTGGGGGGGAGGGGTGTGTAGGGGGCTGTGAGAAGGCAGCCAGCATATCTGGCTGTTCTGAGAGATGTTATTAAACAGCATATTCTAGGACTCAACAGGAGCAACATCACGAGAGATCCACTAACTGTATATAAACATACCTTATAAATTATAAGGTATTTCATTCTGTACTCAGTGATCCAGCCAAGGACTGATGTAGCTCACTACAGGAGTGTCAAGTGCATTAAGATGACAGACAGTCCCGGCGTTTAATCTACAATCATCGGCTTGGGAAACCAAACCAGTACTGTAATACAACTGGACTGCTCTCAGTTTAACTTTAACTTCTAGTTAAGTAAAACTTATCATTGTGTACAGAATAGATAGTTCAATATTAAGGACGGTTAAAAACAAGCACATAAAACAATCAACATTCTAATAAGGTGCTGCCATTTTAATCCAATCCACAGGATATAAAAGAACAACTGAATACTGGACAGCCTAGCAGTCACCGTGGTAGTGCTGGACCCCTGGAGACTCAAGCCCTCCCGTTAAGATTTCCCTAGAGACAAGTTTATCAATGACCTGGAGTAGGGACGGCAAAGCTCCAGAAAGGGATTCTTCTTTGCATTAATGTAGCACAGCTCCAAGCAAAATGGCTAAACAGCAGTAATATGAGCTGTGCCTTCCCAATGAACAGTAATAATGTAGATAAAAGGATTTAGTTAGCAAAAAAAAAGTAAAATAGGCAGAAAACAATCAAATAAATAAGCAAAAGTCTTAGATCGTACATTTCCTTTATAAGAGACTCTTGTATATCATAGCCACTGCTATATCACACATTAATTATGGCACTTCACTAATAGTACCCAAATGAGAAGTTTCCCCTCCCTTTATGTAAGGTATGTTTTTGTACGGCTCCTAATACTATACCATGTTTTCTCTATACATAATACAATACCTTTTGCCACTCTAGTTCTTGCTTTTCCACTGCAAGATTACTGATCTGTTCTTCATACCGACTTTCTGCAGCCTAAAACATACAACATGGTATTCTTCAGTAAATCAGTACAAAAAAGTATTTTTTAGTAAAACCCGAACTTCAATTATGCCAGCAGTGGTTTGATCCGCTGTATGATCTAGCAAAATAATTCAATAAACTCAACTGACTGCAACAATATCTTATGTGATATACAGCCTTTTATTGTGATATAATAAAAAATAAAGTTTGCAACACCAGTACTATAAAGAAAACAATTTTTACTGAAAGCTACATCACACAAAAGTGTAATTATTCCTCCTCCGCTTCCCCAAGGTGGAAAAATAAAGCAAATTACCTCATGCACCTTCTGATTTTTTATTTAGAGGTAGGAGTACAATCTTGTGCAGTGTTATTTATACAATGTCATTAGAGAGTGCTGCTACCATAACAGTGCAAATTACACACAAGATAAAGCACTTAAGTATTTCAAAGTGCAGAATAAAAAAAAAGATTATGCACCAAAGAAAGGTCATGTCTCCTTGCTGAAGTTTTATAGGGATAACTCAACAGCTACTTTTCTTTTTGTCTTTCTGCAGCCGCATATGGCACAACGGCAGAACTAATAAAATTCAGCACTCTGTCTATGTGACAAAGATAATGGCCCAGAACTTGGGGTCCCGATGACGGCAAACTGGCAGCGTTCGTCGTCATTTCGCCTTTGAAACTGACCGCAATTTCAGGATTTAGCGCACGTGCAGCCTAACGCGGAAATCTTGAAGTTGCGGTCCATCATTCACTGCTTCTCCACAAGGCTGCACTGTGGACCACCACCACCCCGGCAATCAGTGAAATCTGTCAAATCATGGAAACTGACGAAAACTTCGGTTCATCCGCGGTAATATCGCTGTTAAATACCCCATTAAAAGTTAGACCCTTTTTGGATTAGGTGTAACTGGGGTTTTAACAGCGTATTGACTGCTAAACAAAGGTTACAGCCATGTAAAACTAATTTTAATTTAGTGTAGTGTTAAATTTATCCATTAAAATTAGTAAGAAACTTGAAAAAAAAAAATTTTTTTAAGTTTGTTCATCTTTATTTCAGGTTTGCCTTTTCCCCATGTGAGAGCCCCAGCCTTTGTTTTGCTCTGTCATTTTTAAAAAGTTAGAATCAAAGGAGCTTACCCACTTCCTGGTTTGCTGTCTGTGAGAATTCTGCATTTTGATTGGCTGCTTACACAGCTTGTTGACGTCACAGCAGCTCACGTTAGGGATTCCCCATTAGCTTGCGTTGATTTCAATTGTGTGTCGGAAAAGCCAAACTTCTCGCCACAGAGATAGCAAGGTCTTTGTGGGAAGCTTACTTCTTACGCCTTTGCTTCACCACTGACCGCAAATTACGGGCCATTCTGTTGTTCACGTGCCTTGTGCAAAATCTGAATTCACCCTTTTGACTATACAAATTTGTTCCAACTTCAGTGAATAAGAGACACTTTATTCTTAAACCGACCAATCTTGTTGATGGCGCTCTATACACAAGACTTGAACACATAATCCAGATCAACACCGGTGCAGTACTGAGGGAGGACTGCACAGTTGCAGGTGCCGTCCTTTGACTGAGGTTGTGTCTGCTTGTTTGTGTGGATGTTAAAAGACCCCATGGAACTATTTGAAAAACAGGAGAGGGTTCTTCTGGAGTGTGGTCAATATTCTTCCCTCAACCAAGAACCACCAAAAACAGATTAACTGGATAATCGTCTCATTGCTTTAGTTGGGAATCTTGCTGTACACAAAACAGTTCACCCACACAGTGGCTGCACTTCAAAAGCAATTCCTTGTGTGTGAAATGCTTTGGGACTTCCTTTACCCACATAAAAGGATAATGGGGTATCTTTTTGTAACTTGTCGAGTTGTTTATAAAGAGATGGTACTAAAATAATTCAACCACTACAGACAAGCAACTTCATTGAAAGTTAATGCACAAAAATTCCTCATCAAATAATTTTCCTAATAGGTGGTTTATTATTAGACCTTTAAGTGTTTAAGGGATGATTCTTCACAAGATTTGAAATAATATATAGACACACACGACCTGCAAATAGGTCACCATTTGTCCCTGCAACATATTTGTGGTTGCATCGATCGTGAAGTAGAACCAAATGCGATGAAACAGTGTGGTTTTGGGTAGAAATGGACAAAACCTGCATCAACTTCCTCATCCTCTATTTTCAGCCACCGAATTCCACTGACAATAACAGACCTCTCCAAAATACAACCCTGTCACATTGCACTGGGATATTCAAATGTTTGAGGCTCCTTTGCAAATTGAAATTTGGTCTTTTAAAATATATATGTATTTCCCATCATATAACAGTGATAGTAACAGCTGCCATAAATTTTTAATAATGGACAAGACAGATCAATGGTGAAACGGATTGGTGGTTGCAGTTCTCCACAGTCAGTCAATCTCAGACAAATTAGTGGTAAGGACAGCAAAAAAAAACAACAGGAGAAAAGGGAACCCAGGAATCCTCAGTAAATGAACAACCACGGGCTGCCCTTGCACATTACATAGTTGGAGCAAGCCCCTAATCACTTACTTCTTCAGGCCTTAGCTCAGCCAGAGTCCTATAATAAATCATGTCATTAGATCTTAAAGAGCTTCTGCCCCCTTCAAGGCTCCTCTCCTCTCCTCTAGCAGTGCAGTGGGTGCCCTGCTACGCTCCTCTGAGCTGCAGCGGTGGGAAATGTCAGGCAGCAGGTCACTGGCTCCAGGTCCACCTACGCCTTGATTTTAAAATTCTCACCCTCATGTTCAAATCCCTCCATAGCCTCGCCCCTCACTATCTCTGTAACCTCCTCCAGCTCTGCAGTCCTCTGAGATCTGTGTTCCTCCAACTCTGGCCTCTTGTGCATCCCCAACTTCCTTCGCTCCACAATTTTGTGGCCGTGCCTTCCGCCATCTAAGCCCTAAGCTCTGGAATTCCCTCCCAAAACCTCTTTGTTTCACCAATGCTCTCTCCTCCTTTAAGACGCTGCATAAAACTTACCTCTTTGGCCAAACATTTGGTCACCTGGCCCAATGTCTCCTTCTTTGGCTTGGTGACAGTTTTTGTCAGATAACACTCCTGTATAGCGCCCTTGGGATGTTTTACTACGTTAAAGGCGCTGTACAAATGCAAGTTGTTGCTGTTGATATAAATTCCGGCCTTGACCCTGATCCAGGGCAAAGTTTCCTGAGGGATCACCCATTCAGTAAAACATCCTTGTGGTTAACAAGTAAAACTCATGTAGAAGACTACAAGTAGAATATTGTGAAATGTTTCCCTACGTTACAAATGCTGTATCAGAACCTAAGTAATGCTACATGCAAAGTAAATCAGCACCGAGTTTATCCTCTTCGCTCTTCAGAGTGATCAAATGTGGCCCAAGGAGCTCAAATACCCAGGAGGTGTCAGGTCAGTGAATGTCTGGCTGCACGAAAGGATTTAGGTGCTTCATGCTAACAGCAGACCAAACAGACAATGGATAGTCTACTATGCAGTTCTAACTCCCCCAAACAGCCAGTACATTTTTTATTTGTCGCAAGAAGTTATTTTCGAAGCAGAATGTTTTGATTGGAGAGATTTCTGCTTCTTGAACCTGAACTGATTTAGGGACAGACTGTAGCTGTGGCTTAGGTCAAGAAAGTTTTTTTTTTAAACTGCTGTTAGGTCCTTTTACTATTTTCTACAAGCTCATAATCTACCTCCTACAAAATAGCAATCTTCCCATTCTCATGACTCTAAGCCAAATAGTTTTCATACTTCACAGCCTCCTCTGTTTTGATACGCTGATTGGGATATCACAGAATGCCCCAGCAAAAAAGGTGAAACAAAGGGTAAGCTTAAGAAGATTTCCTGGCAACATAACATCAGTTGTAAAAACATGATCGTTTTACAAAAAAAATATAAATCATATTGATAACAGCATCCTTTAAGATGCTTTTTCTGCATTTTACGGGGAAGAAAGTTGACAAAATCCTATAAAACTGCTTTAATTTATGCTGGTCTCTTTTGCATATGATAGTATAACTGATCTTTAACTCACAATGAACAATTTCTACTCTGTATTTTATAAGGTCAACCATTCAGGTCCAAGTAAAACTTTCTTGATGTTGTTCAGCAAAAATAAAATTTCACAGAACATTCTGATAATAGTGCACAAGATGCCAGCTGGAGGCCAGGTAATAGGAAAAGTCTGTACTTCATTAAGTTTGGCATTCAAAGAACTCTTCATACATCAGGGTGAACGTGAAATCATTTACAGGAGTGGCTTGTGTGGAATTGGTCAGGCTTTTTGCAATACCTCTGTGCCTTTTATCACTCAGCAGAAATGAAATAATTCAAGTATTGTTACCACTTTGTTGACACTTTGAGGATTAAGCCCATTTCTCACTGAGAATCAACCTATTCTCAACGAGCGGGCTCGACACTGAGATTAATTACTGAGCACAGCCTATTTGTTGAAACTAGTTGTGCATGAGAAACGGGAATGGAGAGGGCTGGTGGTCTATAGTAAATAAACCACAGGCTAGCACCACCCATATAACTCATGTGTTTCAGGCTGGAGGATAAATTAACGTACCTCTCAAAAAAGGTAGATAAACAGAGGGAGAGAACATTTTATGAGCCGAAAACTGATTTTAAGTCTGTGATTCAAGGGAAGGAAAGTCTAAGGGGAGTATTTTGAATAGAAGGCACTTCAATGTCTGTGTCATAAAAGCACAAGAATGAAAGAAATGTGCTACTTTAAAAAGCAACTTCAAATTCCCACCCCAATAAAGATCATTCTGGGTCTGCTCGAGAGGTGCTATGGTGTTATCTCTGAGAGGGAGGAGCCACCTGGACCCACGATCGGCTGCACTCAATTTTAATGAGCGTTGTAACTTTGAACCGGTCTGCAATCTTTTATGAACCCACTCAACCATGCAAAAACAATTCACTGGCAGTGCATGAAGTGTACACAGCTAGTAGTATGTTTCCTACTGTCAATGTACATCTGGTGTGCAGACATCACATTTGCTTTTAATATTGGGTGCTTATGACTTAGAAACATAGAATAATACAGCACAGAAGGAGACCATTCTTCCCATCGTGCCTGCGCTTTGAAAGAGCTGTCCTATTAGTCCCACTCCCCTGCTCTGCAACTTTTTCTTTTTCAAGTATATATCCAATTCTCTTTTGAAAGATACTGTTGAATCTATTACCGCCGCCCTTTCAGGCAGCGCATTCCAGATCACGACAACTCGCTGCGTTAAAACAATTCTCCTCATCCCTCCTCCGGTTCTTTTGCCAATTGTCTTAATCCTGCAGATGAAACGGATGAGCCCTTTCCAATCTTCAAAGTTCCCTGATCAAACAACAATCAAACTCTGATTGACTTTTGGCTGTGTGTTTATTTAGAAACAATTAGACTTTCTGGTCATTAAAGGGACACACTTTCTTCTTAGCAGCAGAATGATACATTGGGCATTAGGTGCTATAATAGTCCTATCCTTATAGAACAGCACATCAGACAACTGACAACGAGCAATACAACGAGAGATTCACTTGTACATAAGCGTGCAAGCGGAACCTGGGATTGCTGAGTGGGTCGCAACATTCCGTCTCAAAATACTTCGAATACTCTAATGTCAGTGGGACATCAAACGACACTTACTTACTAATAAGTTGCTTGCCAATGCTCAGTTCAGGTTCTTGATCTTCTCTTAGCCTTGATGCAGACATAGATGGAAGAGCTGAATGACAGAGGAGAGGTGAGAGTAATTGCCCTATACATGAAGGCGACATTCAACCAACTGAGATCCATGGGGATTCATGGGGAAACCTTCCAGTGGTTGGAAAATGGTCATGTTTGTAGGAGGCCAATCATACAGCCCCAGGACATCGCTGACAGATTTCCTCAGGGCAGTGTCCTTGGCCCAATTATCTTCAGCTGCATCATCAATGATCTTCCTTCTATCATATGCTCGCAAGGTGCTGTTCGCTGATGATTTTACAGTGTTCAACTCCATTCATAAGTCCTCCGGTAGTGCAGCACTCCATACCAGCTTCCAGCAGGACCTGGGGCCAAACCCTAGCTTGGGCTGGCAAGTGGCAGGTAATTTCTGTGACACACAAGTGCCATGTAACGACCATCTCCAACAAGATGACTGTCAACAGCATCAGCAGAGCCAAGTTCCCCGTCATCAACTAGGCATTCCAACATAGTTGCTACAAGATCTGGGCAGAGGCTGGCTACTCTATGACCTCTCGATGCCTCTGCGCCCTCTACAAAGCTCAAGTCAGGAGCGTGATAAAATACGCACCACGCGCCTGGATGGGTGAAGCCACAGTCACATTCAAGAAGCTCAACATCACCCAGGTTAGAGCAGTCCGCTTGATTGGTGCCCAGCCACTGATCTCAATATGCCCTACACTAATGGCACACAGTGGCTGCAGAGTGTACATAATATAAGAACATAAGAAATAGGAGCAGGAGTCGGCCATTCGGCCCCTCGAGCCTGTTCCGCCATTCAATAAGATCATGGCTGATCTTCTACCTCAACTCCACTTTCCTGCACTATCCCCATATCCCTTTGATTCCCTTAATATCCAAAAATCTATCAATCTCTGTCTTGAATATACTCAATGACTGAGCCTCCACAGCCCTCTGGGGTAGAGAATTCCAAAGATTCACCACCCTCTGAGTGAAGACATTTCTCTTCATCTCAGTCCTAAATGGCCGACCCCTTATTCTGAGACTGTGTCCCTGGTTCTAGACTCCCCAGCCAGGGGAAACATCCGCCCTGCATCTACCCTGTCAAGCCCTGTAAGAATTTTGTATGTTTCAATGAGATCCCCTCTCATTCTTCTAAACTCTGGGGAATATAGGACTAGTCTACTCAATCTCTCCTCATCAGACAACCCCCCCCACCCCAGGAACCAGTCTGGTATTAACTAAAGGATGTACTGCAGCAACTTGCCGAGCTTACTTTGACAGCACCTCTCAGACGAATAACTTAACCAACAAGAAGGGCAAGTTCAGCAACATCATGGAACACCATCACCTGCAAGTTCCCCTCCAAGTTCACACACTTTTCTGACTTGGACATATTCCACCATTCCTTCATCATTTCTGGGTCAAAAATCCTGGAATTCTCCACTAACACCACAAGGACTGCAGCGGTTCAAGGAGATGACTCCGCATCATTTTCCCAGGCAATTAGGAATGGGCAATAAACGTGGCTTTGCCAGCATCACCCACCTCCCAAAAACCAATAAAAAAAAAAGTGTGACAGGCATAGAAACATAGAAGATAGGAGCAGGAGTAGGCATTCGGCCCCTCGAGCCTGCTCCGTCATTCAATGCGATCATGGCTGATCATCCAAATTCAGTATCCTGTCCCTGCCTTCTCCCCATATCCCTTGATCCCCTTAGCCTTAAGAAATATATATAACTCCTTCTTGAATATATTTAATGAATTGGCTTCCACTGCCTTCTGTGATAGAGAATTCCACAGGTTCACCACTCTCTGGGTGAAGAAATTCCTCCTCATCTCAGTCCTAAATGGCTTACCCCTTATCCTTAGACTGTGACCCCTGGTTCTGGACTCCCCCGCCATCGGGAACAGCCTTCCTGCATCTAGTCTGTCTAGTCCTGTTAGAATTTTTTAAGATCCCCTCTCATTCTTCTAAACTCTAGCGAATATAAGCCTAATCAACCCAATCTCTCTTCATACGTCATTCCTGCCATCCCAGGTATCAGTCTGGTGAATCTTCGCTGCACTCCCTCCATGGCAAGAACATCCTTCCTCGGATAAGGCGACCAAAACTGCACACAATACTCAAGGTGTGGTCTCACCAAGGCCCTGTACAACTGCAGCAAGACATCCTTGCTCCTGTACTCGAATCCTCTCGCTATGAAGGCCAGCATAACATTTGCCTTCTTAACCGCCTGCTGCACCTGCATGCTTACCTTCAGCGACTGGTGCACAAGGACACCCAGGTCTCGTTGCACTTCCCCTTTTCCCAATCTATTGCCGTTCAGATAATAATCTGCCTCCCTGTTTTTGCCACCAAAGTGGATAACCTCACATTTATCCACATTATGATGAAAATGGGGTGACAGAAAAAGTGTGATAGAAATAGGACAGGAAAGTGGTGCAGAAATTATGTGCATGATATAAAAAGACTTTTAATATATGATGGATAGCTGGATAGACAGACATATAGGCAGGCATTCTTCCAATATTTTTCCACATAGTCATTGAGGCAGTACCTTGAATAGAAAGCAGTCCCCTTCACCTTTAAAAATCCACTGCGTTAATAACTTACTAATTGAGTAGCACATTCTTAAAATGTGGCAGTTTTTCTTTAAGGCATGACAAGTTTAGCTTTGCCTTGACAGTGCATGACATAATTTTCATGCTATGCCGCTGATGCTGAAATCAATATTTTTAATGCATTCCACAGCCACATTGTGTGATGCTAATGAAGCAAATTGAGTTCCAGTGGTCACTGGGAGAAGCATAAACAAGTTTAGAGACGCCATCTATCAATAGTATAAAACTGGTTGCTTCTTCCATTATATATACACTGGCATTGTTCCAGCTGTTGAGTGCTGAATTCTATTAAATGTCAGCCTAAATAGTTTTGTGGAACACTCTACACCGCCCAATATTACCAGTAGGGTAGAAGATTCCCATAGTAAGGAAATTTGGTTTCCCTGGTTTCCCAATGCACAAGTAGTCAAAAAAGGGAGAAGATTTGAATATTATAGTGCATGTCATGTCACAGGATGTCCAAAAGCACTTAAACATCATTGTGGGAGCACCGTCACCACAAGACTGCAGCAGTTCAAGGAAAAGTCTCTTCACTATTGTCTCAGGGCAATTAGAGATGGACAATAAATGTGACCTTGCCAGTGTCGCCCACTTCCCGACTTTCACTGCCAATGAATTACTTTTGAAGTGTAGTCACTGTTGTTTTATAAGCAAATATAGCAGGCAACTTGGACGTAGCACAGTCTCCAACCAGCAGTCAGATGAATGATAAATTAATCTGTTTGGTGGTGTTGGTTGAAGGATAAATGTTTACTAGGACATTAGGAAAACTTCCTGCTCTTCGTCAAAAAAGTTTTTTTTAACGATTCATCCGAAAGACGGCACCTCCAACAATGCAGAGTATCCTCAGTACTGCACTGCAGTGTCAGCCTACATTATGTGCTTAGGACCTGGAGTGGACTTGAACCTTCTGACCCAGGGGTGAGAGAAAAAGTCACTTGCATTTCTATAGTACCTTTCATGACCTCAGGATGTCCCCAAGTGCTTTACAGCCAATGAAGTACTTTTGGAGTGTAGTCACTGTTGTAATGTAGAAAACGCGGCAGCCAATTTGCAAACAGCAAGCTCCCACATATGGCAATGTGATAATGACCATATAATCTGTTTTAGTGATGGATAAATATTGAGGGATAAATATTGGCCAGGACACCAGGGAAAACTCCCCTGCTCTTCTTCGAACAGTGTCATGGGATCTTTTAAGTCCATCTGAAAGGGCAGACGGGGCCTCGGCTTTAATGGCTCATCTGAAGGATTGCACTTCCGACAGTGCGGCACTGGAGGGTCAGTCTAGATTTTGTGCTCAAGTCTCTGGAGTGGGGCTTGAACTCAACCTTCTGACTCAGTGGCGAGAGTGGTACCCACTGAGCCACGGCCGACACTAAACCAAGAATAAGAAATATAAATGGACACAAGAAATAAAGATTTATTTACAAAAGAACATAACACTAAAAATAATTGGTACAAGACCATAAATTCTACTTTTGGCTTTTGCCAAATATATATATACATATACATAGATACATGTATACACGTAGATAGGTCATATTGCAGATAAATACAGGGTATTCTAATTTAGTGCTTTATTTGCATTACAAATTTGTTACACACTGAGCCCATAAATGAGTTACTTTCAAAGAATTTGAAACAAAAACTGGAAATTATTAACAGGTTTCATTTTAAATCCAAGTTTTTGCCTTACAGGAAAAGATGAGCCAAAGATATTAAAACCAAGATGCTCCACTCACACGACGGATACGAAGTTCCTCGACCACTTCAAGAAGGCTAGTTTTAAATTCTAGCTGCTGAACAGACCTAAGTGCAGCTGTAGCAGAGTTCTGAAAGTCGTATGCCATACATAAGCCAGCCTTTGAGACTCCAGTTTTTTTGTTGTCCATCTATGCAACAAGAAAGGTTTTTCCAATAGTGATCTTTACAATAATTCAGACCATTTTGCAATTTTATTATCTTATACTAAAAGGCAGCATTTTACCCAATGCCAAACCGCTTCAGTGATGTTCCGTGATAATTAAAGCACATTTCTTGAGGAGAAAACAAACCTACCACCGGGATTTATTAAATAAACCAAAGTTTCACAATTCCAGTTTGAAAATGATAAAGTAAACAGTTAGATAAATGTAGTTTCAAGAATATTTAATTATGCTGACTCTGTCTGCCTTCAAGAGGGAGCTGGACCAGTTCTTGACTGTGGCAGAGAGCGCATCATATAGGTGACGGATTTTACAGATAACACATGGTCCATGTGATCTCCTGGACTGGTTTCGATCACCTGAGGAAGTCGGAGAGGAATTCTCCAGAGTATTTCTTCCCTTATTGGCCCTCGGGATTTCTTTGCCTCTCTCAGGAGATTACATGGCTGCGGGTGGAAGGGGGGGGGAAAGTGTTCAGTTATGATGCTCCACGCATCACGAGTGTGGGGCAGGCTTGATGGACCAGCTGGTCTTTTCCTGGCCGTCAAGTTCATACGTCAGTATTTCCTACACAGTCGCTCAGAGATACATGGCTTTGTTCCATGTGATGTTATCAAAGCGACATTGCAGAGAGGGAGACCCAACCCAAAGATCTTCAGTTTAGTAACTACTTCTCAAGCTGTATTTTTTCCCTATAAAGCAGAAGAGTACGTTGAACTATAAGTACTCACTCCCCAGAGGCTTCCCATACCCTTTAGCAGTAGGGAACCAGTTCCTGTTATGTGCTAGCTACTTTAGTTCTCTACAATGTTGATAACAAGCTTGTTATCAGCATAACAGAGAATGGTTCAGAACAGTTAGGAACCATCTTCTATTACATTGATAACCCAGTTTTTTAAAACTATTTTCTGCAAGTCATTTCACATACAAACCTTACTAAGACAATAGAGAGAAGACTGTCATCCTATTAGCATGGCTGGATTTGATCCAGGTCCCAGAGGTGAGAAGACAATGTTCTCATCATAGCATCCCTGACCTCCAAAATGTTATCCTTTGTCTTTGCTTTTAATACATAACATGTTTAAATGTTTTGAAATAGGATGGATTCAAGACTTTAAACTCTTGCCTCCAAACCGATCACCGCTGGCCCTGAAGAAAGTTTCCCACAAAGATCTTGCAATCTCTGTAACGAGAAGTTCAGCTTTTCCGACATTCAGTTGAGATCAGTGTAGGGTAGTGGGAATTCCATAGAGTGAGCTGCTGTGATGTCAACAAGCTGTCTAAGCAGCCAATCACAATGCAGAATTCTCCAAGACCGGAAACCAGGAAGTGAATAAGCTCCTTTTACTCTAACTTTTTAAAAATGTTATAAAGAGCAAAACAAAGACTGGGGCTATAATGATTGTTTAGCAGTCAATACGCTGTTAAAACCCCAATTACACCTAATCCAAAAAGGTCTAACTTTTAATGGGGTATTTAACAGCAATATTGCCGTGGAAAAGCCCAAGTTTTCGTCATAACAACAGAAAATGCTGGAAAAACTCAGCAGGTCAGGCAACATCCGTGGACAGAAATTTGAGTTGACGTTTCGGGTCGAACCCTTCTTCAAAACTGGAAAGAAAAGATGGATCGGAGGCAGGGCTGCGATCGGACAAAAGAATAAAAGAAACAAAAGAAGTAAAAAAGAGGCAATGAAAGGTGTTAGAAGCTAGACGAGATGGTAATAGGCTGAGATTGGGTGTAAAGTGTACTGGCAGGGCAAGGGATAGCTGCCAGGTGTGAGAGCGAAACAAAAGGAAAGGGGGCGGGGGGGGGGGAAAGGAGTGGAAAAATTACAAGAAAAAATGAAATAGGGGCCGAGGTTATGATCTGAAATTGTTGAATCAGTTGCACTGATTTCCTTGGTTACATTGATTGCCAGCTATGTTGGGGGGGGGGGGGGGGTGAATCAGGGGGTCCACAGCGCAGCCTGTGTCAGAGCAGTTAATGACTGACCGCAACTTCAGGATTACCGCGTTAGGATGCGCATTCGCTACATCCTGAAGTTGCGGTCAGTTTTAAAGGGGTGATAACATCGAACGCTGTTCATTCACTATTATTACCCACCGCAAATTCTGGGCCAATGTTACTGGAGAATTCCATAGCCTACATTACTGCACTTTCACAACTTTAATGTTTTTTTTAAACCTTGATTTCTTAATTTAAGAAAACTGGAAGAAGATACGCCTGAAAACAAAAAAAAACATTTATAATGAGAGGCACAGAATATACATGTACCTTAGCGCTGGAATACAGGATCAAATTTCCTTCTCTCTTCTATTCAGCGCTGTTTTCTGCTATCTTTGAATCCGACCATCCAAACCATCACTGGTGTAAAAATTCTATTCTGTGAAAGCATAGAGAATTTTTTTTTTTAAATCACAATATTTTTAAGGGTCATTGCTTTATTATTGACAAAGGGGGTTTTCAGTTACTATCTAGGAAACTAGTACTAAGGTTCAAAAATGGCATGCCAAAATACTCCTGGGTATGTCAGCAGAATAAGCAAGGAGGTAGAAGCTGAATTTTTCTTTCTTCTATTTAGCGTGACAGTCAGTCAGGTGGTACGGTGTTTTATGACAGGAGCATTATACCATGTAACACACTATTATACTGCTGCTAAACTGGAACTGCGTTTAAGCTGACTTGTCCTTTTACGGCATTAAACGGTCTAATGGTTGTAAGTGAACACAGCCTGAGGGCAATCAGAGTTTAATTGCTGTTTGATGGGGGGACATTACTTTGCTTGTAAACTTCTAGCTCCAGGTCAGAAAAGGTCAGCACGAAATGACATCTGACGTGTCACAGACATTCTAAAAATTTCGATCTAGACTAGTGTATCTCCCCTGGCATTGCTCACATGTGGTCGCAAGTTTCGAGCGTGTTTGTGATGTTTAGCTGTGAACCTGGCCTGTGCTTTTAATGCCATGGCTCTAAATTGGCAAATCCAGGTGATTATAGCTATTTTTAAAGTGTTCAGATCAGAGAATACCGCTTATGAATTTCAGACTCCAGGTCAATGACTGGCTTTTTTTTTGTATATAAAGATTGTTTTTGCATTGAAGATATTAGTCACCCTTTTTTTTTGTTAAGAAATGAACTCCTGTCCACACCATCAGGAAACACTAAACTCTTTGCGTGCGTGTCTTTTGTGCCCAACCACTTATGACAGTGGAAAACAGCCACTGAGGTGGAAAACGTGCAGTAAGTGATTACTAATGTGCACATTACATAGCAGAGTGAGGAAATAATCAACTTATTGATGCTGGCAGGATTCAGGCTGAAGTCAAAAGTTAATTAGCAACCACACAAAGAATTAAAGAAACCAGTTGCATAAACAGTGTGGTTGATGGGAACACCTCATTGCACTTGTCACCTAGGCCCATAAAACTTGCAGGAAAATGTGTTCGTTTTATTAGGTTCACCTGACTTCTGCAAAATAGCACATTACTCTCATCAAGTATTCATATTACAAAAGTTATTTTTACCTCTGTGAGGCACACAGCATAAATGCACACAGAACATATATGTAAATAAAACACAAATAAATAGCACATATGTGAAGTCTATAGTCTAAATAGTACTATTCCTTTTTCACCCAGAGGGTGGTGGGGGTCTGGAACTCACAGCCAGAAAGGGTGGGAGAGGCAGAAACCCTCATCACATTTAAAAAGTACTTGGATATGCACTTGAAGTGCTTTAACCTTCAATGCTACGGACCAAGAGCTGGAAAGTGGGGTTAGGCTGGATAGCTCTTTTTCGGCCGGCACGGACACGATGGGCCAAATGGCCTCCTTCTGTGCCGTAAATTTCCATGATTCTATTGTGGCTGTTTTCACAATATGATTTAAAATGCCCCAATTTGAAACACCCTACCTCCCCGCCCCAGACCCCACCCAGATGGTCCAGTGGGTAAATGGATTTCATGGTGTAGTATTAAAACATAAAAACCACAAAGACCAAAAAATCCCAAGTTGAATGCCTAGTTTGTGCTGAGTTAGCGGACCTCGGCAAGCGCAGTGGTAGAAGTGCTACAATTAGCCTGTGCTCCTGGGGAGAGGGGAAGTCAAGCAGTGTTCCCCTGCCTAAATGTTGCTCAGTGACCTATGCTGGAAAAGTGTACACACGTCAGTCAAGGACAGGACCAGAATTGAGTGTCATGTTCTATGATTGATAGAGACTCAGCCTCATACACTTCAGTGAGCTGCCAGTATGCATGGGACTGTACCCCATCAAGAGTCAGCACCTTCAGTAGAGGAAAAATCTAAAGCGCCAAACCAAACAAATCTGTCAAATTTGTAAATTAGGTGCTGTTTTTGAATCTGAATTAGTAACGGTGTTAAAATAACTTGGAATTTGCTACACTTGATCTTGTTTTTGTTTTTTAAAAAGTGACTTTTGAAGCAAACATTCCGTGTAATAAAGTGATTTTAGCACCTGTGGTAAGGATGAAGTTGGGGAAAGAAATTGCTTCACCATTCTCATTAAGCTCATTGAAAATCACTGATTATTATAGGAACACAATGTTACATTTAATATAATACATGCGTTTATATAACAATATATCATATCGTCAAAGCACTTCACACAGTGAATTAATTTCAGAGTGGAGTTACTTTTGCTCTGTTGGTAAACACAGCAACCATTTTGCACCAACATCCCACAACAGAAATGAGACAAATGGCAATGTTACAAATATGGGTCTGTCACAGACATTTACTCAGATCCAGTGGAGTCAGTCACTCCCTTTTACACGGTCTAATCACCTGCTTACAACAGAAGTCAGCTCCCACTGCCCCACACCTACTCGCGCTACAAACTTCCTTGTGTTCCGCACTAGATCACTGCATATTACTCGCACGTATTCCTTCAATTTCTCCGAAGGAGGACTGGCCAGACGAGGTTTGATTCAGTTAGATTTGTAAGCTTCTTTATTCCACAGAGTTAAAACATACAGAACACAGTGTATGATGAGAGAGACTTAGTACAATCGGTACACCTTCTGTTCACGTACTATTACAAAAATAAAGAACACATGACTGTTAGCCTACTCTGGTGGGTTGTTCTTAAAAGCACAATCGCTCCATTCCCTGTTCTAAAGCAGTTCACAGCCTTATGGTGCTCGGTTGCCTCTTTGTTCTGATTTTTAAAATAATGTTTTAAAGACTCTCACAGCCCCAATAGAGAGAAAAAGATGGTTTCGCACACCAAGGTGCAAAGTGTCTCTCTGAATAAACAGACATGGCTAACAAACTGTCCATTGCTTGGAGCCGAGAGAGAACTTCTTGGGCCGGAATTTGTGGTGGGTAATAACAGCGAACTAACACTAGGGATTCCCCATGATATTGGACTGAAATCATTTGTGTGTCGAAAAAGGCAAACTTCTCGCCAGAGATCACAGGATCTTTGTGGGCAGCTTTCTTCAGGGCCAGCGGCGAACGCCTTTGCTGCCCCACTGACCGCAAATTCCAGGCCCTTGTCTCCAACCGTAATGATAAATCGTCTGTTGACCAATCCCATAACTCACTATCGGCCCGTCTTGGAAAGCTAACTCCTTTTAGGCAAGCTTTTTCTGGAAAATAACAGCAGCAATAATACCTTGCATTTATACAGCACCTTTAATGTAGTAAAACATCCCAAGGCAAATCACAGGAGCATAATCAAATATAATTTGACATCAAGCCATATGAGATATTAGGCCAGGTGACCTAAAGCTTGGTCAAAGAGGTAGGTTTTAAGCAATGTCTTAAAGGAGAGAGGCGGGGAGGTTTAAAGAGGTAATTCTAGAGCTTAGAGCCGAGACAGCTGAAGGCACAACCGCCAATGGTAGAGCGAAGGAAATAGGGAATGGGCAAGAGGCCAGGATTGGAGGAGCGCAGAGATCTTGAAGGGTTATAAGGCTGGAGGAGATTACAGAGATAGGGAGGGGCGAGGCCATGGAGGGATTTGAAAACAAAGATGAGAATTTTAAAATTGAGGTGTTGCTGGACCGGGAGCCAATGTAGGTCAGCGGGCACAGGGGTGATGGATGAACGGGACTTGGTGCGAGTTAGGATACGGGCAGCAGCGTTTTGGATGAGCTCAAGTTACACATCTTAACATGGCTCATGTCTAAATCCTTTCTGTGAAAACATGGTCAGAGAATCCCAAACCATCGCAGACGCATTCATCTATTTTTTGGTAGTGCTGGTTGAGAGGGGAACTTTGGCCAGGAGGTCCCAGGTGTAACGATCAATAACATGTCATTCTATAGTGGACACTAGGTGGAGCCGTAGAGCTGTATATAGCTGTATGTATATAAGACTACACTACCCAGCTGTATAGATATTAAGACTACATTACCCATGAGGCACTAGGCTACCCACAAGGCAACAGTCAAGATGGAAGCCTCTACAGATACTGTACCTAGTCCACATGTGCTCAATAAAGTAACTAGCAAAAGCTAGCTGTGTTCATAATAAGAATGTCTATTTATTAATGAACATGACATGGTACCAGGGTGGTGAAGATCTGCTGAAAATTGTGAAAAGCGACATGGAGAATTTGAAGCCACCAGAGCGCTTGAATCTCGAGGGAAATGTCGACTACAATTGGCGGATTTTTAAACAACAATTCGAACTCTACATTGCAGCCATCGGATTCGGTACGAAGCCAGACGCAAGGAAGATAGCGTTGCTGCTTACGGTTGCAGGCCCACAGGCGATAGAGGTATTTAATACATTTGTATTTAATCCAGCGGAGAACAGAGAAAAATTAGAAGATGTGCTAAAAAATTTTGATGCACATTGCCCTCCCAAAAAGAATGAGACGTATGAAAGATACATCTTCCGTTCTCGGACACAGCAACAAAATGAGACTTTTGATAGCTTTATAACTGAGCTGAAACTGAAAGCACAGACATGTAATTTCTCTGAGCTCAAAGTATCCATGATTCGTGACCAGATGGTGTTTGGTATTCATGATAAAAAAGTCAGGGAACGTCTGTTGAGAGAAACCGAACTAAATTTGGAAAATGCGGTGAAAATATGCCAAACCAGCACGCTAGCTCGAAAGCACGCGAAGACGTTCAGTGAAATCAATAATGATGCGATTGTAACGAGTGATAATGCTGCTGTCGGTGCTGTGTCCTATAAGGGGAAGAAACATGGGCAGAACAGAAATGAAAAGCAGTTCCGGTGGATACTCCTTCTTCCCTCAGGCCAATCTTTGGTGTTCCATTAGCCGAGGCTGCTGAGAGGACTATGCTGTATGATGGGATCCAGCTGCCAGCAGTTTTTCGAGAGTGCATTGACTACATTGAGAGTTATGGCATGAAGAGTGAAGGAAACACCGAAACCCTCTCCAAGCAAAGATCGCAAGGAGACCTCGATCTATACAAGAGCAGATTGATGACAATGCCGCAACTGCATCTTGTCATTCACCGCCAGAACAATCTCATGAAGACACATCAGACTTACCCGTGTTGAGAAGATCCACACGTGAAGTAAAAGAGCCTGATAGACTTAATCTTTGAGTACAATGTAAAGCTTTGAAAATGTGTTGACTGTTTTGAAAATGTTTATGTTTATAGAGCACTAACAAAAGTGTTACTGATATTATCTTTATTGTTTTCTTGAAAGTTGATTGATATTGATTTTGTTAAACCTCAAAGAAAGGGGGATGTAACGATCAATAACATGTCATTCTATAGTGGACACTAGGTGGAGCCGTAGAGCTGTATATAGCTGTATGTATATAAGACTACACTACCCAGCTGTATAGATATTAAGACTACATTACCCATGAGGCACTAGGTTACCCACAAGGCAACAGTCAAGATGGAAGCCTCTACAGATACTGTACCAGTCCATATGTGCTCAATAAAGTAACTAGCAAAAGCTAGCTGTGTTCATAATAAGAATGTCTATTTATTAATGAACATAACACCAGGGACAATTTTCCTCTCGGGGCTCCCTTTGGGAGCCCAATAGGCACAGAGTACCAAAGGTTCACTATGTCGTTGAGGAGAGGAATGCACTCGTTTCCTGAACCAGGTGCCCAACGGGAAAAGGCTCACCTCCTAACAGGGCCCTGGCCCTCGCACTGGGACCAGGGAGTGGTAGCAGCATAGCTGCAGGCCTAAGGGAAGCTAGGCTCTTCACTAGCAGCATCAGAGCTCTCAGTACTGATGAAGACTATTTTTGAGACAGGGGGTGATAGGTGGTTGGCAGAACCACCACGGCCCCTCCAGTCTGGAAGGTCCCAGCACAAGTTCCAGCATTCCCCAGGCACAAAGAAGGACGCAATCTAGCCCCAGAACTCCCTGCTTTTTCTTGGGTGCCTCGGGTGAAACGAGAGATCAGGAACAGCTCCTCTTGTCTTGTTTACATTGTTATGCAGGGCTAACACCAACTGGAGAATCCCCAGAAATCCCAGGCCAGCGTTGAAGGAGGCAGAGACCCGAATCAACGAGCATTCCCCAGGCACAAAGAAGGGCACAATCTAGCCCCAGAACTCCCTGCTCTTCTTCCAATATTGCTCTAATGTCCACCTGAACGGGCAAATGGGACCTGTTCCATCCGACAATTTAGCATTCCCTCAATACTGGACTGTTCTGGTATGGGACTTGAACCCACTGCTTTCAGACTCAAAAGGTAAGAGAGCTCCCAGATGAGTCAGACAGACACACACACATACACTTGCATTTATACGACACCTCATCACTTAGGACCACTTCAAATGAATCACTTTTGATGTGCAGCGGCTGTTACCAAGTCAAACACTTGTCAAACGCAGTTGCTTTCCACAACTGTTACCTTTTTTTTTAAGTGGTGGTGGTTGAGGCGGAAACACTGGCCAGTCTCTTTATTCTACAACTATGGCAAGTTTAAACTGGCACAATATATATCTTTTTAAATAGCGCAACTTTAAAAACTTGCTCTCAGCTATAGTTAAAGGAATATTACTGCTTAACACTCAATTTTCCTTCAGACCTTTTTTCACAGCACTGAATGCTGTAAATGTCTAATCTTGAACTTTTATTTATTAAAAAAAATTACATCTTAAACACCCTGGGGTGGGATGCAAGGTGGCCTACAAGTCTGATAGGGGTCAAGGTAATAACACAGAATGGACAAATTACACTGTCATTCCAGTTAAATTATTTAAGTTATTTAATTTGACCTGTAGATAGTCTCTTGTCTTCTCATCACAGATGTTGCCATGCCTGACTTTTAAGTGGGAGGTCTTCACTAGAGATGATCCTTTAATGGAAGCAAACCATTCTCCATTTAACCCATAACGTTATCAATCATGTACAGGGATAAATGAGCCTGTAAGAATTTGCCAGTATCACAAATGACACTGTGACCCGAGGCCAACGTCTTTATTTGCTTCTCCACTGGTTCAGTTCAGTGGATATTAACCAATTTTATAATCCATGAAAGGAAAAATTAAAAGGACACCATCCATAAAGCAGAATTATTTCTAGCAGCAACAAAGTGATTTCTGTATTATCTTTATGAATTATATGGCCTTACAGTAACAATGTAATGAAAATAAAGATGATAATAATCAAGTGCCTTGGGCAAACACTAATATGCATTTAATCACATTGCAAAAACCCATTTGTCACTGGAGTTGAATGTAAGCAACAGTGAAAGGCATGTGTAATCCTTACTTTCCAAAGATCAGGACATCTAGTGCGACATTTACCTACCCTGAGCATTACAACTGTAATTTATTTAAAAATTAAGAAAGCCTATATTTATGAACTGTCACTAATAAAGCTATTCTATTTTGGATAGTTTAGTTTAAAATGTTCGATTTAATGCGACCTTTCTGGATGGTTTTATACCCGAGATTCTCAAAACTGATACATTCTGAACAGCACGCTGTAAGAATTCTTTCATAAGTAAGAAGCACTGATGTATAAATGACATGCAATGGTCTTTTGCGCAAAAGAATCACAGCAACACGCAAATGATGTAAAATGTGAGTTAATATGCGACAGTGTTTTTTAAAAGCGCTCTGGAAGCATCACACTCTGACATCCGTTTAGTAACTAACTGCAGATAGTCATCAATTACACAACAAAAATTATTGATTCAACACAATTCTAATTCTTTTCAAAATTATTTCATACAATATTGTCAATTGTCTCAGTAATTCTCAATTTATTTCTGAAGTTATCAAATATGGACAGTCCATATTGTACCAATAGATGTTTTGCACAACATTAGGATGTAGGTTCACACTGAAATACTCAAACACGTTACTCATCCCAGAGTAAGTTGGTGGGGATGTGTCATGGGGAGTCTTACCCCCATAGAGAAGGGAAAATTCAGAACTATTCAACAATCATAATGCACCTTCCTGGTGCAGTTCCCATTTCCATCAATTTGTAAAGCTTAGATTCAACTTTTAAAAGCCATTGAAAACACGTTTCAAAGGTGTTCTCTAAAACTCGCTGCATTTCAGCCGTTTTCTCTGAAGTATTTTTTCTGCTAATTTTTGGTCTCATTTTGCTAAAATTGTTCCAGATTAATATCAATTTATAAAATACTGCATGGTTCTGAAATATTATACAGCAAGACAAACAGGAATATAGGTTAATGCTCTCAAGTGCAGTTTGCTCAAGCCTAAACATAGCTTCTTGACAGCAAAAGGGCTATTGTACACTGGGCATCACTTACAAAATAAACTGCATCAATTTGATTTCATAGTATATGACTGAGATCTAAAATGCAAATGAAGATTCAGTTGGAACATTTTGCGTTTGTTTGAAGGGCAGCACAATATGCACAAGTTACAAACAATATTTCCACAATATTTAAATATCATTGTTGCTCGAATCCAAAAGTATTCCCATCCTTGTTATAGTCCAGTTCCAAATCGTGTATAAGTGTACTGTAATAGCCACATGCCATCCCATCTCACATTGCATGATGTTGACAGACTAGACCAAGAGCTGTTCCTTTCATGATCCTATGGTGTGGTGGCTACAGTATAACTAAAAACCAGTTTCAGATCACCAAAGTGTTGCCCCATAAGCACGTCATAATATTCACCTTTCTATATTTAAACCTAGTAATCATTATTTTCGGATGATATTATAGCGTAACATACATTCTAGTGAATGAAGTACTTTCATACTGAAATGACTCAACCATTCTATTCCTTCCACTCCTGTAAGACAAACAGTTTGCAAAAGATTAAGTAACTGTTGTGGGTGTGGAGATTCTACATGATTTCCGGCCAGATGACGGCAAAAGTGAGTTGCGCCCATAAACACTTTACGCTGGAGTTTCCGCGAAATTTTACACTGTTTCAAAAGTCCTTTTGCCACAAGCAGTTCCCGGCCACGCTCCCATGTCGGAATGCCGAGTTTCCACCGACTTCACCCGTTTGGAGTCAGTCATCACATTAGGCCCAGAACCATCGTAATTATTTTAAATTCAGTTTAAATTAGTTGGTCAATTGATCTGCCCTTGGTACACAAGACCTATGACCAGCAGTCACCTGCTCTGCTGCAGTAAAGTATTTAATTTACTGTCAGCTGTGGTTCAGTGGGTACCACTCTCGCCTCTGAGTCAGAAGGTTGTGGGTTCAAGTCCCACTCCAGGAACCTGAGCAGAAAATCTAGGCTGACACTCCAGAGCAGTACTGAGCGAGGTGCCGTCTTTCGGATGAGACGTTAAACCGAGGCCCCGTCTGCTCTCTCAGGTGGACGTAAAAGATCCCACGGCACCTATTTCGAAGAAGAGCAGGGGAGTTCTTCCCGGTGTCCTGGGCCAATATTTATCCCTCAATCAACATCACTAAAAACAGATTATCTGGTCATTATCACATTGCTGTTTGTGGGAGCTTGCTGTGCGCAAAATGGCTGCCGCGTTTCCTACATTACAACAATGACTACACTTCAAAAAAGTACTTCATTGGCTGTAAAGCACTTTGGGACGTCCCGAGGTTGCGACGGGCGCTATAGAAATGCAAGTCTTTCTTTCTTTAATTGGAGACAGCAGTGACCAGCAGTCAATTGAAGCCAATTAAAAAGTAAGACTGAGAGCATTAAATCAGTCAGTTGAAGAATGGCTAATTGCCTGGCAATCCCACTCCTCTTTGTGATGCTAGAGGATGCCCTGCTCCATTATGATCGATAACGCTGCTTCATGGGAGATTTTACGTTCGAGTTTATGCTAATGTGTTTGCGCTGAAACCTGGGCATAACTCCACCTACGCAAAATCGGCACATGACGGTTGTATTTTCCTGATTGCGCTGCTCGAGGAAACTCCACGCCTTGGTGTCCAACTGTCTGCTGCTAGGTTTAACTTGGCCTTCAGTCTCGTGCATTTTTCAGGAGAGAAATATGGACTTACACTAAAAATTTGCATAAACTAACATATTTCAATTTACTGATTTCATTTCCAACAATATTGCCATATCCATGTAGTTGGTCAGCAATCCTGCAAGGTGCCAGTGCTTGCAGTAATTTTAACTGCAAACCTCAATAAATCTATTTCTGTGGATTCAATGCCTACACCAGCACTGTACTAGTAACAAAAGGTAAAGGAGTATAAGCTTCAAGTCCCTAATACAGCTTGTTCCACTTGTGTTTTGTGTTAACAACAGAAAACGCTGGAAAAACTCAGCAGGCCAGGCAGCATCCGTGGAGAGAGAAACAGAGTCAACGGGCTGGATTTTGCTACGGGGGCGGGTTGGAGGTGGGAAACCCACATTCGGGCTTGTTGTCCTGCCTCCATGGAGATGTGGCCAACCCACTGGATTTTCCTCTGATTGACCTTGTTGAGCCCGCCCTGTGGGCTCAGCAGGCCAATTAAGGGCCACCCGGCAACAGGTGACGTCAGAGATTGACATTTCATCTGTCAAAAGCTTTTGGCAGATGAAATATCAGTGTTAAACAGCTGTTTGAAGCTGTCAAGCAATAATACAATACAATACAAATCGCTTTATTGGCATGATAAGGTACATCTTATGTTGCCAAAGCATCAAAATACATTTATGGTTGAACACATAAACGCGGTTCCATTCATACACTGAAAAACTGCTAATTCAGCCTCAGTCCTTTCTCAGGATAACTTTAAAATCATTTTGCTGCAGAAACCAAGAAGCTGATTTTTTTTTAAAAATCGGAGCTTCTGTGGTTCTTGCAGCCGACTCCCGACACCGGAATGCAGGACTCCTGTAAAGGTAAGTAAAAGTAAGTTAAACTTATTTAAACACTTTAAACACTTGCAAAACACTTACCTTTGCACTCCTGCACCCCTCACTCACCTGAACACTGGGCATCTCGACCCCTCCAAGACCTCAGACCCACGTCCCGCCTCGAAAACTTTTCGTGGTTTGGAGCTGTTGGGAAGCCCACAAACCAGCAATAAAAATCGCGAATAGGCAAAAAACTACCTTTTAACTACCTGTTAACAGGCAGTTTAATTGCCTTTAATCCCTTCCCGCCTCTGGGAGTCGGGTTCCAGCACTTGTCGGCAACCCGACTCCTATGAAATTGGCATGGAGGTGGGTTGGAGGCGGGATGGGGTCGGGACCCCCGGATCTCCGATTTTTATCGCCCGCACGCCTCCAACCCGACTCCAGGGGCTTAGGAAAATCCAGCCCAACGTTTCAGGTCTGGGGCCCTTCATCAGAACTGGAAAAAGCTGGAGATGTAACAGATAATAAGCAGGTGCAGAGACAGGGCGGGGGAGGGAGGAATTGAAGGTTTGAACATTCCAATACTCCTGCATTCAATCTATAGAAGCCTATTCTGGTTCAATAGGTGTGCAATAATAAGGGCCGTTTTAATAAAATGTACAGCTTGCAGACCAACTCACAAAGCATATTTAAAGCAATGGGAAAGTCATGGGCCTAGAAATTCGGTGGAGCCCCAAACGGGGCGCCAAGCTCGCCTGGGCGCCGGAATTACCGCTGCGAACAGAGCAGTTGCGCCCGCCGGAAATTCAGTTTGAGCGCCCCAAGAGGGACGCGGGGCGCTGCTCGAGGTGCCCCGCGTCCCTCTTGGGGCGCTGAAATTGAATATCGCAGCGCAACGTGCCGCAGCGCCACACGCTGCGGCACGGCGCGCTGTGGTACTGCAGGCCTTCCTCCCCTTCTTAAGGGGGAGGGGCCTGCACCAGCGCGATGACCGATCGTGAGTGCCGGCAAAAGAGCCCGGCACCAAGGAGAAGTGCCGGGCTCTCGGAAAACAGCCGGCACTGCCCGGGGGGGGGGATCACGAGGCCGGGGACGGAGGTGCTGGCAGGCGGCCACCAAAAAAATGGCCGCCCCGCACCTCCACCTTAATTTGCGCCACTACCGCCACAGGTAGGCCCCATGAACCGGGCGCGATTTGCGATCGGCGTTACAGAGGCGGGTGCGACCAAATATCGCGATCGGGGCAGCAGCAGGGCGCTGCGCACACCAACGACATCATCGGTGGCGGCGCAGCGCTACAGGCTAACGCCGCCATTAGCGCCCCGCTAAATATCGCAGGAGGCGCGGCCAGTGGCGCTAAAGCCACTGAGTGCCCTCTTTAGGCGCTAACTGGTGGCACAGCCCACCAAATTTCTAGGTCATGATATTTTACTTTGTTAGTCTATTCCTTACTTCATTCATTCTACTGCATTAACTTCAAACCATTATGTCGACAATATGCAAACATATATTGACAAATGCAAACATGGTGTAGAACTCTATATTCCTTACAGTGTCACCTGTGGCTCAGTGGGTATCACTCTCACCTCTAGAGTCAGAAGGTTGTGAGTTTAAGCCCCACTCCAGAGACTTGAACACAAAAATCTAGGCTGACACTCCAGTGTAGTGCTGAGGGAGTACTGCACTGTCAGAGGTGCCGTCTTTCGAATGAGGCCTTAAACCAGTATCCCGTCTGCTCTCTCATGTTAACATAAAAGATCCCATAGCATTACAGGAAACTTTCTGGTATCCGGCACTGACGGGACCGAGCTGGTGCCGTTAGATCAAAACTGCCGTATAAACCAACGCTAATGTTGAAACATACAGAGCTTTTCAGCTCCGTGTGAATCAACAAACCCTGTTGCTTAGCAACAGCTTCAAAACAGTCAGCTGCAGCTGCAAGCGTCTCTAGCTGAAGCTGTTGCTTAGCTACAGACCTTGCAGAGCCTGACTGGGAAAAAAAAAGCAATGAGAAGTAAAAAAACTTATGGAAAACGGCTCCTGAATTTTGCCGGTAGATAGAGCTTTCCGGGCTTTTAACCTCCGGTTAAACGAAAGTGTCCTGTATTTCAAAGAGGAGCAGGGGAGTTATCCCCAGTATCCTGGCCAGTATTTATCCCTCAATCAAAATTTAAAAAAACAGATCATCTGTTCATTATCTCATTGCTGTTTGTGGGAGCTTGCTGTGCGCAACTTGGCTGCCACATTTCCTACATTACAACAGTGACTGCACTTCCAAAGGACTTCATTGGCTGTAAAGCGCTTTGGGACGTCCGGTGGTCGTAAAAGGTGCTATATAAATGCAAGTCTTTCTTTTCTTTCTTTCAAGTCTCAGAATTCAAAGCTTAAATTGGTGCAGCCATAAAAGTAGAAAGAAATTGTTGTCTCACAAAGTTGAGATACAACTTTAGAAAATTAAATTTGTTAAAACATCAGTATGCAAACTTCGTGAACATTTGTGTCAGTATTATGGAAGTTAAGAAAATTGCGACACCAGTTCTGAAAATTGTCAGGAGGTGGAAAATACTCGTAGTAGACCTTTAGGATTTGTAACGGGTTACTTGAGACAAGGTTAAGACCATTAATGACCTGAAGATGAAGGGAAGGGCCCAAATGTAAAGGTCATGATAGACATGCTTTATTGTTAACAACATGGTTAAACGCCTGTAGGACGAGTGTTAAAACATTAGTCCAGATACATATAACCTTTAGACAATAATGCCCCAAGCAATATATCCACTGCACTTCAGATTACAGTGTAAGTGGTGTCTTTCTCTAAAAATTCAGCATACAGTATATCTATTTGAATAGAGAAACTACCTTCATTAAAATATTAGCTGGCAAGCTGAGCATTTACACACTATAACCAGATGAGTGCAGGTGAAGTACTATTTACATTGTGCAAGAAAATATATAAAGCTTCCCTAATGGCTCAGTTGGTAAAAGCGTTTAGCACAGTGATACAGTACACAAGGCCCCCAATTTGATTCCCTGTCTATGCTGAAAAAAAACTGAAGAGTGGGGTCAACTTGATCCAGAAACTGGCAGGATCCACAGGGGGAGCAGCTGCTCAAACCCTCCGTACGGCAGCACTCGCCCTGGTGTACCCTACAGCGGAGTACTGCTCTCCGGCATGGCTATCAAGTCCGCATGTCAAATCCGTTGATGTCCAGCTGAATTCTACTATGAGAATTATCACTTTTATCTACACCAACACCTTGACTGCCTGTGCTTGCAAACATCGCACCACCACACCTACGCTGCGAATATGCAGTCTCCAGAGAATACAGTCGCTACACCAGCAAAGACATGCCGGCTTGAACAACCTACCATCAACCCGCCTCAAATCTAGAAGGCCATTTTGGACCGTTGCCGAAGCCCTTCAGCGATCTCCCCTCAGCCTTGATGATTGATGGCGAAGTACTTGGAAAGAACTGACATACGGAATGGATTCCTTATAGAGGACCCCACAGTACAACCTGAAGGATCGAACCTTCCGCGCAAACAGTGGATAACCATCAACCGCCTCAGAACCGGTCATGGTAGATGCTGCCACCTTCTCCATAGAGGAAAGATTAAAGCATCCCATCGTGCGACTGTGGAGCTCCTAATCAGACCCTGGAGCACATCACTGAGCACTGCCCTCAGAGGAAATTCGCAGGCAGCCTACAAGATATCCACGCTGTTACACCGGAAGCATTGACCTGAATATCTGACTTAGATATTGACATTTGATTTACTTTGCGACTACCGTACGAACGAAGAAGTCTATGCTGAGTAAGTTGATCGCAGCTGAAGTGGTAGCTGGGGCACTCGAATTGGGCTCAAGTGTGCTGCTTTTGGGAGGGGCAGGACAGGAAAGAGGAGGGAATCAGCCAGAGTTTTCAATACCCAGTAACCCCTACAGTCACCGTGCTGTTGAATGTTTTGTTTTAAAAAGTGGCTTCACACCAGGAGTGATACTACACCAGTGCAATACCAGAGCGTGTGAAAGCACCTATGGAGGTAGTTTCACTTCTTCAGCCAAATTGATCAATCACCAATCCAGCTCCCAAGCTGCGTTGACTTGGCATCAATTGTTTCACATAAAGTTTGCACAATTAGAATAAAATAACATTCTCAATAAATGCTATTTTACCAAAGCTTTTAACCCATCTCCTTAAAATTAGGATAACAACTTGTATTTATATAGCGCCTTTAACGTAGTAAAACATCCGAAGGCGTTTCACAGGAGCGTTATAAAACAAAATCTGACGCTGAGCCACATAAGGAGATATTAAAACCTACCTCTTCGACCAAGCTTTTGGTCACCTGCCCTAATTTCTCCTTATGTGGCTCTTAGTCTTACTTTTTATCTTCTAATACTCCTGTGAAGCACCTTGGGATGTTTTACCACATTAAAGGTGCTATATAAATACAAGTTGTTGTTGTTGTTAGGGCAGATGACCAAAAGCTTGGTCAAAGAGCGAGGTTTTAAGGAGCATCTTAAAGGAGGAGAGAGAGAGACGGAGAGGTTTAGGGCGGGAATTCCAGAAATTAGTGGCAGCTGAAGGCATGGCCAATTACTACTTTTTATAAAATAGCTCATGCAGGAATTTCACACTAATGCATTACCCAGTGAGCTAACGGTAGCACAAGAAGAATTTCAAGCCCTGGACACCAGCCGTCCCATTGCAACTGATCACAGCTGCTTAAGGCAGGCGCTGTATTCCATGTAATAGATTTCACAAAAATGTTTTGATTGCTTGACCCTCATTGCTGGTTATTTTTTTTTATTCATTCACGGGATGTGGATGTCACCGGCATGGCCAGCATTTATTGCCTATCCCTAATTGCCCTCAAGAAGCCGCCTTCTTGAATACAACTGAGTGGCTTACTAGGCCATCTCAGAGGGCAGTTAAGAGTCAACCACATTGCTGTGGGTCTGGAGACCGGGTAAGGACAACACATTTCCTTCCCGAAGGACATTAGTGAACCAGATGGGTTTTTACAACAATCCGGTAGTTTCATGGTCGCCATTACTGATACTTAGGGGGAAAAATTCAGTTGTTTGCACCTCCCATTAGCGCCTTAAGAGGGCACTAATGGGGCGCAAAGCAACTAGCGCCTGGGCGCGGCGATGTTTGCACCGCTCACAAAATTAACCAGACATTTTGCGGAGGCGCTAAACAATACTGCCACAATCTCCTGCGCCGGCAGATCAAGACATCAGTCGAGTGCGCAACGCCCCGGTAGCGCCCCGGACCAGATATTGAGTGGCACCTCCTGCCTTACCGCCTGCCGCTAGCAACGACAGATTGAGGGGAGCGTTTTGCAGTCAGGAAGGGACTGGGGCAGCGCTATTTAAAGGTGACCGCTTCCTGCCTTTTTTTGTTGGTGACATTTTTGCACCACGCATTCTGAGAGAGAGAGAGAGAGACTTCTGGAGAGATTCAACACTGTGTGAAGGAGTTTTGAGTACTGAGCAGCACTTTGCAGGTTCATTTTGATATGCACTTCCTTGCTGCCCCAGCACTCTGAGGTAGCGCCTCGCTCCTCGGACTTTGCGCCTTAAGACAGGTGTGAAGCGCCTGATTTAGCGCTCCAATCACCTCCAGGGGCGATAAAAGCCAAGTTTGCCGTCGGAGGCGATAATTAGTGCCAGGCGCTAAACTTTGCGCATGGCCGATAATGGCGCCCCAAACGAGGCGATACTGAATTTTTCCCCCTTACTTTTTAATTCCAGATTTATTTAATTATTTTGAATTTAAATTCTTCAGCTGCCATGGTGGTGACCTGAACTCATGTCTCTGGATCGTTAGTCCAGTAATATAACCACCACTGTACCCCATACATACTCCTGTAACTGGTATCCTGTTAAAACACTATCCCAGTTGTGGGATAACAGGTACAAATGTTTAACATACTCATCTGAAATTCTTTTCTCAGTTACTTTAGTGTTAACCTGTTTAAAATAAATAAGTTAATGCTTTTTCTAAAATAAAGCAGGGAGGAATTTCAGATTAAGCATTCATACATTATTTAACCCACAACATAATTTTACGGTTTTCAGTTAAATGAGAAAACTAGAGTTATTAACTCTACTGATGGTATTTTATTATAGAGTTCCTTTTTGGGGAAAAAGTGCTGTTTCATTCAGATATTTCATTTTCACTTACTTATTCATACACTTTCTGCTTAAACATTCTGGTCTGGGCAAAATGACAAAAAACAAAAAACCATGAGCAGGTGATGGTGACTATGCATTACAAATTAGTTTGATCAAATTCAATAGAAAAAAAATAATCACTCCAATGCTAATTAATGCATTTGGTATGTAACCAGCATGCTATAGTGGCCCAACCCGGTATAAATCTAACTCCTCTTTCGACAAAATCAAAGTGAATTTTAGACGTCAAATATTCTAAAAATTAACACTGTACATGAAAATGCACATAGAAACATAGAAGATAGGAGCAGGAGTAGGCCATTTGGCCCCTCGAGCCTGCTCCGCCATTCAATGCGATCATGGCTGATCATCCAAATTCAGTACCCTGTCCCTGCTTTCTCCCCATATCCCTTGATCCCCTTAGCCTTAAGAAATATATCTAACTCCTTCTTGAATATATTTAATGAATTGGCTTCCACTGCTTTCTGTGGTAGAGAATTCCACAGGTTCACCACTCTCTGGGTGAAGAAATTCCTCCTCATCTCTGTCCTAAATGGCTTACCCCTTATCCTTAGACTGTGACCCCTGGTTCTGGACTCCCCGCCATCAGGAACATCCTTCCTGCATCTAATCTGTCAGGTCCTGTTAGAATTTTATAAGTTTCAATGAGATCCCCTCATTCTTCTAAACTCTAGTGAATATAAGCCTAATTGACCCAATCTCTCTTCATACGTCATTCCTGCCATCCCAGGTATCAGTCTGTCTTCGCTGCACTCCCGCCATGGCAAGAACATCCTTCCTCAGATAAGGCGACTAAAACTACACACAATACTCAAGGTGTGGTCTCACCAAGGCCCTGTACAACTGCAGCAAGACATCCTTGTTCCTGTACTCGAATCCTCTCGCTATGAAGGCCAACATACCATTTGCCTTCTTATCCGCCTACTGCACCTGCATGCTTACCTTCAACGACTGGTGCACAAGGACACCCAGGTCTCGTTGCACTTCCCCTTTTCCCAATCTATTGCCGTTCAGATAATAATCTGCCTTCCTGTTTTTGCCACCAAAGTGGATAACCTCGCATTTATTCACATTATACTGCATCTGCCATGCTTCTGCCCAATCACCCAACATGTCCAAATCATACTGGAGTTTCTCTGCATCCTCCTCACAGCACACACGCCCACCCAGCTTTGTGTCATCTGCAAACTTAGAGATATAGAAACATGGAAACATAGAAGATAGGAGCAGGAGTAGGCCATTCGGCCCCTCGAGCCTGCTCTGCCATTCAATGCGATCATGGCTGATCATCCAAATTCAGTACCCTGTCCCTGCCTTCTCCCCATATCCCTTGATCCCTTTAGCCTTAAGAAATATATCCAACTCCTTCTTGAATATATTTAATGAATTGGGTTCTACTTCCTTCTGTGGTAGAGAATTCCACAGGTTCACCACTCTCTGGGTGAAGAAATTCCTCCTCATTTCTGTCCTAAATCGCCTACCCCTTATCCTTAGACTGTGACCCCTGGTTCTGGACTCCCCGACCATCGGGAACATCCTTCCTGCATCTAGTCTGTCCAGTCCTGTCAGAATTTTATAAGATTCAATGAGATCCCCTCTCATTCTTTTAAACTCCAGCGAGTACAAGCCCAATCGTCCCAATCTCTCCTCATGTCATTCCTGCCATCCCAGGTATTAGCCTGGTGAATCTTCACTGAACTCCTTCCATGGCAAGAACATCCTTCCTCAGATAAGGCAACCAAAACTGCACACAATACTCAAGATGTGGTCTCACCAAGGCCCTGTACAACTGCAGCAAGACATCCTTGTTCCTCTACTCAAACCCTCTCGCTACGAAGGCCAACATACCATTTGCCTTCTTAACCACCTGCTGCACCTGCATGCTTACCTTCAGCGACTGGTGTACAAGGACACCCAGGTCTCGTTGCACTTCTCCTTCTCCCAATCTATTGCCATTCAGATAATAATCTGCCTTCCTGTTTTTGCCACCAAAGTGGATAACCTCACATTTATCCACCGTATATTGCATCTGCCATGCTTTTGCCCAATCACCCAGCCTGTCCAAATCATCCTGGAGTTTCTCGGCATCCTCCTCACAGCACACACGCCCACCCAGCTTTGTGTCACCTGCAAATTTGGAGATATTACATCTAGTTCCCTTGTCTAGATCATTAATAGATATTGTGAATAGCTGGGGTCCAAGGACCGATCCCTGCGGTACCCAACTAGTCACTGCTTGCCACTCGGAAAAAGACCCGTTTATTCCAACTCTTTGCTTTCTGTCTGCCAACCAGTTCTCTATCCAAGTCAATACCTTGCCCCCAATCCCATGTGCCTTAACTTTACACGCTAATCTCTTATGCGGGACCTTATCGAAAGCCTTCTGAAAGTCCAAATACACCACATCCACTGGTTCTCCCTTATCTATTTTACCAGTTACATCCTCAAAAAATTCCAGTAGATTAGTCAAGCACGATTTACCTTTTGTAAATCCATGTTGACTTTGTCCGATCCTGTCACTGTTTTCCAAATGCTCTATTACATCTTTTATAATGGACTCTAGCATTTTCCCCACTATCGATGTCAGGCTTACCGGTCTGTAATTCCCCGTTTTCTCTCTACCACCTTTTTTGAATAGTGGGGTAACATTAGCTACTCTCCAATCCATGGGTACTGTTCCAGATTCCATCAAATGTTGGAAGATGATCAGCAATGCATCTACTATTTCTAGGGCCACTTCCTTAAGTACCCTAGGATGTAGATTATCAGGCCCTGGGGATTTATCGGCCTTTAATCCCATCAATTTCCCTAACACCATTTCCCTACAAATACTGATTTCTTTCAGTTCCTCCCTTACATCAGACCCTATGTTCCCCGACATCACTGGGAGGTTATTTGTGTCCTCCTTTGTGAAGACAGAACCAAAATATGAATTTAATTGGTCTGCCATTTCTTTGTTCCCCATTATAAATTCCCCTGATTCTGACTACGCTTGACTTCACCAATCTTTTTCTCTTCACATATCTATAAAAGCTTTTACAGTCAGTTTTTATGTTCCCTGCAAGCTTACTCTCATATTCAGTTTTCCCCTTCTTAATTAATCCCTTTGTCCTCCTTTGTTGAATCCTAAACTGTTCCCAATCCTCAGGTTTACTGCTTTTTCTGGCCAATTTATATGTTCTCTCCTTGGATCTTATGCTATCGCTAATTTCCCTTGTTAGCCACAGTTGAGTCACCTTTTTTGTTTTATTTTTATGCCAAACTGGGATGAACAAATTTTGTAGTTCATCCATGCTGTCTTTGAATGTTTGCCATTGCCTATCTATCGTCAACCCTTTGAGTGACATTCCCCAATCAATCCTACCCAACTCGCACCTCATACCATCGTAGTTTCCTTTATTTAAATTCAGCACCCTAGTCTCTGAGTCAACTACTTCACTCTCCATCTTAATGAAGAATTCGATCATATTATGATCGCTCCTACCCAAGGGGCCTCGTACAGCAAGATTGCTAATTCATCCTTTCTCGTTACATAATACCCAGTCTAAGATGGCCTGATCTCTGGTTGGTTCCTCGACATATTGGTCCAGGAAACCATCCCGTAAACACTCCAGGATATTCCTCCTCCACAGTATTGTTACTAATTTGGTTAGCCCAATCTATATGTAGATTAAAGTCACCCATGATGACTGCTGTGTCCTTATTGCACACTTCTCTAATTTCCCTTTTAATGCCGTCCCCAACCTCCGCATTACTGTTTGGAGGTCTATATACCACTCCCACTAACGTTTTCTGCCCCTTGGTATTTCTCAGTTCTACCCATACAGATTCCACATCATCAGAGCTAATATCCTTCCTTACAATTGTGTTAATCCCTTCTTTAACCAGCAATGCTACCCCACCTCCCTTTCCTTTTTGCCTATCTTTCCTGAATATTGAATACCCCTGGATGTTGAGTTCCCAGCCTTGGTCACCCTGGAGCCAAGTTTCCGTAATCCCAATCAAATCATATTCGTTTACCTCTATTTGCGCAGCTAATTCATCCACCTTATTACGAATGCTCCTCGCATTAAGAAACAAGGCCTTCAGGCTTGTTTTTTTAACGCTCTTAGACCTTTTAGAATTATTATTTACTGTGGCCATGTTTGATTTAAACTGTTGATTTCTCTGACTGCCACTTTTGTTTTTCTCCTTCCTATCTTTTGCTTTTATCCTTATTTCCCTTTCCTCTGTCCCCCTGCTCAGGTTCCCAACCCCCTGCCATTTTAGTTTCAACCCTCCCCCAGAGCACTGGCAAACACTCGCCCTAGGACATTGGTCCTGGCCCTGCCCAGGTGCAAACCGTCCGGTTTGAACTGGTCCCACCTCCCCCAGAACCGGTTCCAATGTCCCAGGAATTTGAATCCCTCCCCCTTGCACCATTCCTCTAGCCACATATTCATCTGAAATATCCTTCTATTTCTACTCTGACTAGCACGTGGCACTGGTAGCAATCCTGAGATTACTACCTTTGAGGTCCTATTTTTTAATTTACCTCCTAACTCCCTATATTCAACTTTTAAGACCTCATCCCGTTTTTTACCTATATCGTTGGTACCTATATGCACCACGACAACTGGCTGTTCACCCTCCCCTTCCAAGATGTTCTGCAGCTGCTCTGAGACATCCTTGACCCTTGCACCAGGGAGGCAACACACCATCCTGGAGTCTCGTTTGCGGCTGCAGAAATGCCTGTCTATTCCCCTTACAATAGAATCCCCTATTACTGTAGCTCTACCCCTCTTTTTCCTCCCATCCTGTGCAGCAGAGCCACCCCTGGTGCCAGGAAGTTGGCTGCTGCTGCCTTCCTCTGATAAGCCATCCCCCGCAACAGCACTCAAAGTGGTGTATCTGTTTGAGAGGAGGATGTCCACAGGGGACCCCTGCACTACCTGCCTGTGCCTAGTACTCTGTCTGTTGGTCACCCCTTCCCTTTCTGCCTGTCCAACCTTTGCCTGCGGTGTGACCAACTGATTAAACGTGCTATTCACGACGTCCTCAGCCTCGCGAATGGTCCAGTATGCATCCAATCGCAGCTCCAGCGCCGCAATGCGGTCTGCCAGTAGCTGCAGCTGGATACACTTCCTGTGCACATAGTTGTCAGGGACACAGGAAGTGTCCCTGAGTTCCCACATAGCGCAGGAGGAGCATACCATGGCACCGGGCTCTCCTGTCATGACTTACCCTTTAATTAATTGAAATTAAATGAAATCAAATCAATCCCACCAATTACACTAGTTAAATGGTATATTTATGGGCCCTGGTTTACAAAGAGAGCTTAGAAACTATAAACCACAGAATTAAGTTTAAAAAGAGAAAAATACTCACCAACCAATCACTTACCTGCTTTCTGGTGACGTCACAGTTCGATTACTTTTTACTTCTCTCTCCCGCTCTCGGAGCTGAGATTGGAGATTGGTAAGCCTACCTGCTGCTCTGCCGCCTCGGGATCGCTTTAAGTACCGCCACCCCCCGCCGCTGCTTCCCACACAGGTCCGCACTGCTGCCGCTCCGGGGCCTACCTGCTGCTCTGCCGCCTCGGGGTTGCTTTAAGTACCGCCGCCGCCGCTTCCCACACAGGTCCGCACTGCTGCCGCTCCGGGACCTACCTGCACCTCTGCCGCCTCGGGGTCGCTTTAAGTACCACCGCCGCTTCCCACACAGGTCCTCACTGCTGCCGCTCCGGGGCCTACCTGCTGCTCTGCCGCCTCGGGTCGCTTTAAGTACCAGCGCCCTCCGCCGCCACTTCCCACACAGGTCCGCACTGCTGCCGCTTACATCTAGTTCCCTCGTCTAGATCATTGATATATATTGTGAATAACTGGTTGTTTGACAGCATTTACCATACATTATACGAAATTTTTGGCATGGCCTATTACTTTTAAATCCATGACATTATGACGTTTCCTTGTGGCCTTTGTGCTCTACGGATGAGCATTCATTGCATCTTGGGTAATGCTGCCAGATATCTTCCCCATTGCAGGTGTTAATCTAACTGGCCTATAATGTTCAGGTGCATGTCTCACACCTTCCCCACACCGCCCCCCACAACATTGGGATTACATTTGCAATCTACCAATTCTCATGTACTGCTCCTGTGTTTATGGAGCTTCTAAAAATATTAACTAGCACCTCCCCTTTCTCTTCTTGCATGTCTTCTGAGAATTCAAGGGTGCACCTTATCTGACCCAGGCACCTTGTCCAATTAATTCTTTGAATTACTTCACAATACAGTATATACTTTAATGCTGTTTACAACTTGTTCTTTAAAAAGGACCATTGTAGTTGTTACCTCACTATTACTAACATAGGTAAAGCAAAAAGTGCATTGGATCCCTCCCATTGCTGTCTACATTCTGCTTTTCTATTGTTCTCCTCTGTCCTTCAATACTCCTTTTCAGTTTTAACTCAGCAGGTCAGGCAGCATCTGTAGAGAAAGTAACATTAACATTTCAGGTCTGTGAAAAGTCATCGACCTGAAACGTTAACTCTGTATTTTGCTTCTCCTTTTAGTTTTCTTCATTTGAATTTATATAACACCCAGTACTCAATTTTTGTGTCCTTTTAAAATACTAGAGCATTGCTCACAACCCAATTATAAGGGAGTAGCCTTCTTCTTCTTCTTAGGCAGTCCCTCAGAGCCGAGGATGACTTGCTTCCACACTATGAATGAGTTCTCAGGTGACTGATGAGTCCAATGTGGGACCTACAGTCTCTGTCACAGGTGGGGCAGACGGTGGTTGAAGGGGCAGGTGGGTGGGGTGCTTGTGTTGACGTGCGCTCCTTGTGCTGCCTGCGCTTGGCTTCCGCTTGCTCCCGGCGAAGAGACTCGAGGTGTTCGGCGCCTTCCCGGATGCTTCTCCTCCACTTTGTGCGGTCTTGGGCCAGGGATTCCCAGGTGTCGGTGGGGATGTTACACTTTTTCAAGGAGGCTTTGAGGGTGTCCTTGAAGCGTTTCCTCTGCCCACCTGGGGCTCTCTTGCCATGCCGGAGCTCTGAGTAGAGCGCTTGTTTTGGGAGTCTCGTATCGGGCATGCGGACAATGTGACCCATCCATCGAAGCTGATCGAGCGTGGTCAAAGCTTCGATGCTGGGGATGTTGGCCTGAGTGAGAACACTGACGTTGGTGCGCCTATCCTGCCAATGGATTTGCAGGATCTTGCGGAGGCAGCGTTGGTGGTACCTCTCCAGTGCTTTGAGGTGCCTGCTGTACATGGTCCATGTCTCTGAGGCATACAGCAGGGCGGGTATCACTGCTGCTCTGTAGACCATGAGCTTAGTGCCGGGTTTGAGGTCCTGGTCTTCAAACACTCTCTTTCTCAGGCGACCGAAGGCTGCACTGGCACACTGAAGGCGGTGTTGGGCTTCTTCATCGACGTCTGCCCTTTTTAACAGTAGGCTCCCGAGGTATGGAAAGTGGTCCACGTAGCAGCAGAGTACCAGACATGCAACACTTGACCTCAATAGGAGGAAAGCAGTGAGGATGTTGCACTGAGTTGGGGGTGGGCAGGGGGGGGAGGTTGGGGAGAAGTCCAGGGGCATGGGAAGTAGGAAAGAAAGGGGCATGGGAAGTAGGAAAGACTGGGGAATGGAGCACACAAGCAGGGCCTTTGTAGAAGGGAGTAACTGGAGCTGTTTCTGGGAACACCTAAGGTGGCTTGGAAGGGAGAGAGCAGAAACGAAGCACTTGATGAGGGTGGCAGATCTGTGAAGGAGCAGTGTTCGGGTACAGTGAGTAAAATGCCCAGGTGAAAGACTAGCAAGAGGAGGGAATGAGAATTTAGCAGAGCGACCAAAAATGAGTTGAAATTCTTTTCCCAAAAAATTGGTCCAGTGTGTCACATATTTAGAATGGATAGTTGGGTTCCAACCATGTGACACAACCACATTTCAAGATTTTTAGCTATTTAGTCTGGAAGAGATTGTGGGGTTAATTTATATTATGTTTCTAGGAAGTTAAATTCACTTCACAAGGGTTTAACTCCCGGGCACACAAAAGCTTTTCAGGATGTCGATTAGGACCTTTCGCTGGGGGTTAACAGACAAAGTGGCCATTAGAATTGTGTAGTCTCACAACACTATCAGTTTGAGACAATTGGAGGGTCATTAGCAACTATAAGGTTGAATGGGTTTCATTGAGCACAGCTGAAGGCCTAGCTAAACAGATAATGTAGTTGCCAATGCTCCCACACCATCAGGAGGGCGCACCCTCATTCAAGGCGGTAAGCTTTGATTGGTAGCTCAACAAGCAAAGAGAGAACTGAGGGCGGGGGCAGATATTAAGTTTTTGGTTTCCCATTCTGCTGGAAGAGGTTTACAATAGTTTTAGATCTGGAATAGTGAGAGAGGCAAAGAAGCCTCACTTTCTAAGTTAGAGCCATTAGTTCAACGGTGCTGACTTGTAAAGTGAGTTATGCCCATAATCACTTGAATGCTTATCAATTCGACTTTGGAAAGATAAGAGAAATGCATGTGGCAACATGTGCAAGATTACAGTATCCAGTACGCACAAGGGGTCTTATTGTTATGGTTCCCGAGTCACATTATTGTTTAACTAGATATTGGGTGGTATAGATCAGTGGTTCTCAAACTGGGGTGCGCGAAATAATGTGAGCAAGGCCAGCCTTATGGGTGGGCGACGTAGTCAAGAGTAAGCAAATGAGCGGCAGCCAGAGGCGGGAGCGGAGTGCGGCCGCCACATGTGCAGCGCAGAGTGGGCTGGCTGTCTCACCTAGGAGGGGAGCACACATGGAGAAGCACTGAGAGCAACATGAAGAATGTCAGGGAGACCTGCAGTTACCAAGGCTAGTGGTGGGCGCCAAAAAGCTGATCGATGATAGTGTGGCACACCCATCTCACTGATATCTGTAAGTAAACATATAAGATTCTGAGGGGGATTGACAAGATAGATGCTGAGAGGTTGTTTCCCCTGGCTGGACAGCCTAGAACTAGGGGGCATAGTCCCAGGATAAATTGCCTTTTAAGACTGAGATGAGGAGGAATTCTTCACTCAGAGGGTTGTGAATCTTTGGAATTCTCTGCCCCAGGGAGCTGTGGAGGCTCAGTCTTTGAGTATATTCAAGGCCGAGATCGATAGATTTTTGGACTCTAGAGGAATCAAAGGATATGGGGATGAGGCGGGAAAGTGGAGTTGAGGTCGAAGATCAGCCGTGATCTTAGTGAATGGCGGAGCAGGCTCGAGGGCCATATGGCCCACTCCTGCTCCTATTTCTTATGTTATGTTCTTAAATACCTGTTTTCTTAAAAGCATTATTAAAACACTCTTTATATGCAGCACTTTCATATTATATAGTATTATAATTTAGATGGGGGGGGGTCTGTGATTACTAATCCATTTGAAAAGGGGTCCTTCAACCAAAAAAGTTTGAGAACCACTGGTATAGAAGTTCTCCAGTTTAATGGGGGACACGAGGTCCACTAATGAGAATGACCAGTGATGCTGCTCCCAAGAGAATATCTAACACAGACCTATCATTTGTAACAAATACCACAGACGAATGAACCGAGCTGGAGACCCACCGCAGTATAATGCAACAATAAAATATTACAGGCATAAACATAGATTTAGGTCTTCTAATTAGTTTTGACCTTCTTATGCTTTAGAGGATAGGTTTTCAAACTGGGGTCTGCGAGTCCGCTTGGGGCCTGACTTACCACATGCTGCAAGCGGTGTCTCGAGAATTCTGCAGTCTATATTTTTCTCTGCTTACGAACACAGTATTACTGTAGTTATATGATCATTGCTTTCCTTTGGGGAGCTAAATAAAGTTATGACTGGGAGTGCACCAAGATTTATAGGGTGTCCACCAAAAAGCCATTAGTTTCTTTTTTTTAAATATCAGAAAACATTTCCTTTTCATATCTCCTTAAAAAGTTTTTGTTTTTTTTAAACTGTTTTTCTTGTTTTATTTTCCAGTTCTGCTTGCTACTTAATTCTCCATTAGGGCTCTTTTTGTGGATCCAAAGTTTTCTATTCCATTTCCTTATTGCTATTTCTTGGCTTTGGTCTTCAATAAAATATCAAATCTAACTACACGTTGATTATAGCCCAATTTCTCTGTTACTATTCAGTCCTTGTGGGCTGCTAAGCACTAAAGCTAATGTAACATCTACTCCAGTATTCTGCTTACAGAGCTCCCCAAGGCATCCACATGTTGGAAAATATGTTCCTTTTCAGGCTTAAGGCAAAAGAACTGCTTGTTGAAATCCTGGATTTGTTGAAACTCAGCCACCAGCTTAACAAAGAATTTATGATGTAGTTAAAACACTGCCTTTAATTCAACCCCGAACAAGGAATGGCTGTTTTGTGACAAGAATATGCTGCTCATTCATTTTCCTGGCTGATAACAGTGCAGCGAGATCGACAGCTTTCCAAATTAGGAATTTCACATCAGTGGCGGCCATAAGTTCAAGAGGAGGGTACGGTTGTTTATCAATCTGAGTTTGTGCCATTTATAAATTTGAAAGTGGTCAATCTTCATTGTAAGAGAATAGAAGACTAATGTAGTTGCAATGTGCACGCTGACACTGGATTAGTCACTGATTTTCCAGATACCAGGAGGAGATAGAATTGTGGCGTATTCCCTCCGATCCAAAGTTCATGTCTTTTAATTTGTCCCTCTCAACAGTCGGGTTGCCAACTGCAGATGATGGCAAAATTACTCTCTACTTAGGTAAGAAGTGCTCATTTGGTAGGTTCCATTGAACTGAAGAGGTGTGAAAGCTATATTTTTTTTAATTCATTCATTCACAGCAAAGCCAGCATTTATTGTCCATCCCTAATTGTCCTTGCGAAGGTGGTGGTGAGCTTGACAACTGAGTGGCTTGCTAGGCCATTTCAGAGGGGCAGTTAAGAGACAACGGCCTAGAAATTCATTAAGGCGCTGCCAGCTTTGTACCCAGTTAACGCCTAAAGAGTGATTTTGCGCCAGAAATGAGTTTGCGCAGATATTCAGCGCAGCAGTATTGGTGGCGGTAGCCGTTAGCGCTGCGCCGGCACCGATGACGTCATCGGTGTGCGCAGTGCCCCGGTTCCGCCCCGAAACCGGCCCGATCCCCATATTTAGTTGCGGCCGCCTCCTCCGAAGCGGCCGCAAACAGCGACCAGAAAACAGGGCCGTCCTGCTGCCTTAGTGGGGCGCTTTAAAGCGGAAGGTGCGGCCGGCCGCTTTTTCGGCGGCCGTCTGCCCGCACCTCCTTCCCCGGCCTCCTCCACCCCCCCGCGGCATTGCCGGCTGCTTTCCGCGAGCCCGGCACTTCTCCGTGGTGCCGGGCTCATTTGCCGGCACTATCCAGCGGCGATCTCCCCGTTGCAGGCAGCTCCCCCTTAAGAGAAGGAGGAGGCCTGCAGTACCGCAGCCTGCCGCTCCGCAGCGCCTGGCGCAGCGGCGCCAAGAGCGCTGATATTCAGTGTCAGCGCCCCAAGCGGAGGCGGGCACACCCTGGTAAAGCGCCCGGTTCCGAATTGGGGCGCTAACAATGAATATCTGACGATCGCTATAGGCTTCCCGCCCAGCGCTAACTTTTGGGCGCTAGCCAGCTGGCGGGGCCATAGTGAATTTCTAGGCCAACCACATTGCTGTGGGTCTGGAGTCTGAGTAAGGACAGCACATTAGTGAAACAAATTTGGGAGTTTCATACTAGCTTTTTAATTCCAGATTTATTTAAATAACTGAATTTAAATTCCCCAGCTGCCGTGGTGGGATTTGAACTCCCGGATCATTAGTCCAGGCCGCTGGATTACTAATCCGGTAACATAACCACTACACCACCGTTCCTGTTATCTCCTGCACCAAGGTGTTATAAGGAATCCCTACACAATTGGTCCATCCTTATGTCATCTTTATAACACGAAGGTGCACTCGCAGTTATTTTTACTGGGACAGCACCTTGACTATCTGTAATATCTCCACCAAACTGTAGCGCGCCATCAGTCTGGCACAGGCACTGAACATGCATCGGCTGTAAGTTATTTTAAAGATGTTACATGTGGAGTGATCAGCCTCACTGTATTGGAAGTGTTCAGTTTCACTGTATCAAACTTTGTCCAGCATTTGCAGCTGTAAAACACTCATTAACTGTGTTCTGGGTCCATGCCAACCGACACCCAAAAGACATTCATCAATTAAGAGAATGAGAAACTTACATTTATATAGCACCTTTCACAACCACCAGACATCTCAAAGCACTTTACAGCCAATGAAGTACTTTTTGGAGTGTAGTCACTGTTGTAAGGTGGGAAACGCGACAGCCAATTTGCGCACAGCAAGCTCCCACAAACAGCAATGTGATAATGACCAGATAATCTGTTTTTGTTATGTTGGTTGAGGGATAAATATTGGCCCAGGACACCGGGGAGAACTCTCCTGCGCTTCTTCGAAATAGTGCCATGGGCTCTTTTACGTCCACCTGAGAGCAGAAGGAGCGGACCTGGAGGGCGCGCAGCGAGAGCGGAGCAGTTAAAAGGTGCAGTCCCAAGCGGCAGGAGCCTGAGAGCAGAAGGAGCGGACCTGGAGGGCGCGCAGCGAGAGCGGAGCAGTTAAAAGGAGCAGTCCCAAGCGGCAGGAGCCCGAGACCGGAAGGAGCGGACCTGGAGGGCGCGCAGCGAGAGTGGAGCAGTTAAAAGGAGCAGTCCCAAGCGGCAGGAGCCTGAGACCGGAAGGAGCGGACCTGGTGGGAGCACAGCGCGAGCGGAGCAGTTAAAAGGAGCAGTCCCAAGCGGCAGGAGCCTGAGACTGGAAGGAGCGGACCTGGAGGGAGCACAGCGAGAGCGGAGCAGTTAAAAGGAGCGGCAGCAACTCAAAAGAGGCAGTTTTTGAAAAAGTGACGTCAGAGTAAAAAAATGATGTCGGCACAAGGGAAGGAGCTGATTGGCGAGTAGCTGGTGAGTGTATTTTTTTTAAATTTTAATCAGTCTTTTTATATATTTTTTTAAATTTCATAAGTTTATTTCTGCTAAGTTAGTTAATAGCCTATAAAATAGAGGGAAAGAGCAGATTGGTGAGTAGCTGGGGAGTGCTTTTGTTAAGTTTAACGTTTATCTGCTGGGTTAGTTCTTAGTCTATTAAATAGAGGCATGGCAGGGCAGCTCAGTCCTGTGGAGTGCACATCCTGTGCCATGTGGGAAGTCCTGGACGCTTCGCGTAGCCTGAACGACCACATGTGCGGGAAGTGTCACCAGCTACGGCAGCTCGAGCTCTGGGTTTCGGAACTTGAGCGGCGGCTGGAGTCACTGCGGTGCATCCGCGAGGCTGAGAACTTCATGGAGAGCACGTTTCGAGAGGTGGTCACCCCGCAGCTTAAGAGTGTGCAGGCAGAGAGGGAATGGGTGACTGCCAGACAGAAGAGAAGGACCAGGCAGGTAGTGCAGGGAGTCCCTGGAGTGCATCGCGCTCTCCAACCAGTATTCTTTTCTGAGTGAGGACGATGGTTCCCTGGGGAGTGCAGCCAGAGTGAAGTTCACGGCACCACGGGTGGCTCAGCTGTACAGTGGGGGAGGAAAAAGAGTAGAAGAGCAATAGTGGTAGGGGATTCGATAGTTAGGGGAGCAGACAGGCGTTTCTGCGGCCGTAGACGTGACTCCAGGATGGTATGTTGCCTCCCTGGTGCCAGGGTCAAGGATGTCACTGAGCGGCTGCAGGACACTCTGAGGGGGGAGGGTGAACAGCCAGAGGTCATTGTCCATATCGGTACCAACGACATAGGCAGAAAGAGGGATGAGGTCCTGAAGGCAGACTATAGGGAGTTAGGAGAGAGATTAAAAAGCAGCACCTCAAAGGTAGTAATCTCCAGATTACTCCCGGTGCCACGTGCTAGTGAGTACAGGAATAGGAGGATAGAACAGATGAATGCATGGCTGGAAAGATGGTGCAGGAGGGAGGGCTTTAGATTCCTGAGGCATTGGGACCATTTCTGGGGAAGGTGGGACCTGTACAAACCAGACGGGTTACACCTCAACAGAGCCAGGGCCAATATTCTCGCGGGGAGGTTTGCTAGTGCTGTTGGGGAGGGTTTAAACGAACTTGGCAGGGGGGTGGGCACCAGCATATAGGAGTAGAAAAGAGAATAAGGTGCATAAAAGAGTGAATGTGTTGGATAGTAGTAGAGAAGATAGTAGTACTAGTAATACCATATTAGATAGGAGCAGACTAAGAAAGACTACGAAAAATTCAAAAATCGGTTTAGAATGCATGTACATAAACGCACAAAGTGTGGTGAATAAGGTTGGTGAGCTACAAGCACAATTAGCTGTGTGGCAATATGATGTTGTGGCAATAATGGAAACGTGTCTTAAAATCGGTGAGGACTGGACACTTAATATTCAAGGGTACAAGGTGTTCAGAAAAGATAGGGAAGGAAAGAAGGGAGGTGGGGTGACAGTGCTGATTAAGGAAGACATTGTAGTGTTGGAAAGGGAGAATGTTCTTGAGGGGACAAAGGCAGAATCCATTTGGTTAGAGTTGAGGAGCAAAAAGGGTATGATCACGCTATTAGGGGTATTCTATAGGCCTTCAAATAGTGAGAGGGAGGTAGAGGAGCAAATCTGCAGAGATATGCAAGAGCTATAGAGTGGTGATATTGGGGGTCTTTAATTACCCAAATATCGATTGGGATAATGCTAGGGTAAAGGGAAAGGAGGAGGAGGAATTTCAAAAATGTGTTCAGGAGAATTTCCTTGGCCAATATGTTCTTGGCCCAACTAGGAACACAGAAACATAGAAGATAGGAGCAGGAGTGGGCCATTCGGCCCTTCGAGCCTGCTCCCCATTCAATGAGATCATGGCTGATCATCCAAATTCAGTACCCTGTCCCTGCCTTCTCCACATATCCCTTGATCCCTTTAGCCTCAAGAAATATATCTAACTCCTTCATGAATATATTTAATGAATTGGCCTCAACTGCTTCTGTGGTAGAGAATTCCGCAGGTTCACCACTCTCTGGGTGAAGAAATTCCTCCTCATCTCTGTCCTAAATGGCTTACCCATTATCTTTAGGCTGTGACCCCTGGTTCTGGACTCCCCCGCCATCGGGAACATCCTTCCTGCATCTAGTCTGTCTAATCCTGTTAGAATTTTATAAGTCTCAATGAGATCCCCTCTCATTCTTCTAAACTCCAGCGAGTATAAGCCCAATCGACCCAATCTCTCCTCATACGTCATTCCTGCCATCCCAGGTATCAGCCTGGTGAATCTTCGCTGCACTCCTTCCATGGCAAGAACATCCTTCCTCACATAAGGCGACCAAAACTGCACACAATACTCAAGGTGTGGTCTCACCAAGGCCCTGTACAACTGCAGCAAGACATCCTTGTTCCTGTACTCAAATCCTCTCGCTACGAAGGCCAACATACCATTTGCCTTCTTAACCGCCTGCTGCACCTGCATGCTTACCTTCAGCGACTGGTGCACAAGGACACCCAGGTCTCGTTGCACTTCCCTTTCTCCCAATCTATTGCCGTTCAGATAATAATCTGCCTTCCTGTTTTTGCCACCAAAGTGGATAACCTCGCATTTATCCACATTATACTGCATCTGCCATGCATCTGTCCAATCACCTAACCTGTCCAAATCATACTGGAGTTTCTCTGCATCCTCCTCACAGCGCACACGCCCACCCAGCTTTGTGTCATCTGCAAACTTGGAGATATTACATCTAGTTTTCTCGTCTAGATCATTAATATATATTGTGAATAGTTGGGGTCCTAGAACCGATCTCTGCAGTACCCCACTAGTCACTGCCTGCCACTCGGAAAAAGAGCCGTTTATTCCAACTCTTTGCTTCCTGTCTGCCAACCAGTTCTCTATCCAAGTCAGTACCTTGCCCCCAATCCCATGTGCTTTAACTTTACATGCTAATCTCTTATGCGGGACCTTATCGAAAGCCTTCTGAAAGTCCAAATACACCACATCCACTGGTTCTCTCTTATCTATTCTACCAGTTACATCCTCAAAAAATTCCAGATTAGTCAAGCACGATTTACCTTTTGTAAATCCATGTTGACTTTGTCCGATCCTGTCACTGTTTTCCAAGTGCTCTGCTATTACATCTTTTATAATGGACTCTAGCATTTTCCCCACTACCGATGTCAAGCTTACCGGTCTATAATTCCCTGTTTTCTCTTTACCACCTTTTTTGAATAGTGGGGTAACATTAGCTACCCTCCAATCCATGGGAACTGTTCCAGAGTCTATAGAATTTTGGAAGATGACCAGCAATGCATCTACTATTTCTAGGGCCACTTCCTTAAGTACCCGAGGATGTAGAATGTCAGGCACTGGGGATTTATCGGTCTTCAATCCCGTCAATTTCCCTAACACCATTTCCCTACAAATACTGATTTCTTTCAGTTCCTCCCTCTCATTAGACCCCATGTTCTCCGACATCTCTGGGAGGTTATTGTGTCCTCCTTTCTGAAGGCGGAACCAAAGTATGTATTTAATTGGTCTGCCATTTCTTTGTTCCCCATTATAAATTCTTTGTTCCCCATTATAAATTCCCCTGATTCTGACTGCAAGGGACCTACGCTTGACTTCACCAATCTTTTTCTCTTCACATATCTATAGAAGCTTTTACAGTCAGTTTTTATGTTCCCTGCAAGGAGGCATTGATGGATCTGGTGCTGGGGAATGAGGTGGGCCAGGTCGACCAAGTGTCTGTGGGAGAACACTTGGGTACGAGTGATCATCAAATCATAATATGAATGGATACATACTGGAGCATTCGCGATTCTGAGGACGTCGTGGATATCACGTTTAATGAGTTGGTCACACTGCAGGTAAAGGCTGCACAGGCAGGAAGGGAATGGGTGACCGCCAGGCAGAGTAGTAGGCGCAGGCAGGTAGTGCAGGAGTCCCCTGTGGCCATCCCCCTCTCAAACAGATATACTGCTTTGGATATTGTTGGGGAGGATGGCTTATCGGGGGAAGGCAGCAGCAGCCAACTTCCTGGCACCATGGGTGGTTCTGCTGCACAGGACGGGAGGAAAAAGAGGGGTAGAGCTATAGTAATAGGGGATTCTATTGTAAGGGGAATAGATAGGTGTTTCTGCAGCCGCAAACGAGACTCCAGGATGGTATGTTGCCTCCCTGGTGCAAGGGTCAAGGGTGTCTCAGAGCAGCTGCAGGGCATTCTGGAGGGGGAGGGTGAACAGCCAGTTGTCATGGTGCATATAGGTACCAACGATATAGGTAAAAAACGGGATGAGGTCCTAAAAGTTGAATATAGGGAGTTAGGAGGGAAATTAAAAAATAGGACCTCAAAAGTAGTAATCTCAGGATTGCTACCAGTACCACGTGCAAGTCAGAGTAGAAATAGAAGGATATTTCAGATGAATACGTGGCTAGAGGAATGGTGCAAGGGGGAGGGATTCAAATTCCTGGGACATTGGAACTGGTTCTGGGGGAAGTGGGACCAGTACAAAATGGACGGTATGACAGGAAGGAGAAAAGCAAAGGTGGCAGTCAGAGAAATCAAGGGTTTAAATCAAACATGGCCACAGTAAATAATAATTCTAAAAGGTCTAAGAGTGTTAAAAAACACAAGCCTGAAGGCTTTGTGTCTTAACGCAAGGAGCATTCGTAATAAGGTGGATGAATTAGCTGCGCAAATAGAGGTAAACGGATATGATATGATTGGGATGTCGGAAACATGGCTCCAGGGTGACCAAGGCTGGGAACTCAACATCCAGGGATATTCAATATTCAGGAAAGACAGGCAAAAAGGAAAAGGAGGTGGGGTAGCATTGCTGGTTAAAGAGGGGATTAACACAATAGTAAGGAAGGATATTAGCTCTGATGATGTGGAATCTGTATGGGTAGAACTGAGAAATACCAAGGGGCAGAAAACGTTAGTGGGAGTGGTATATAGACCTCCAAACAGTAATGCGGAGGTTGGGGATGGCATTAAATGGGAAATTAGAGACGCGTGCAATAAGGGCACAGCAGTTATCATGGGTGACTTTAATCTACATATAGATTGGGCTAACCAAATTAGTAACAATACTGTGGAGGAGGAATTCCTGGAATGTTTACGGGATGGTTTCCTGGACCAATATGTCGAGGAACGAACTAGAGATCAGGCCAATTAATTAGCAATCTTGTTGTGCGAGGCCCCTTGGGGTGGAGCGATCATAATACAGCTGTATGATAGAATTCTTCATTAAGATGGAGAGTGAAATAGTTGACTCAGAGACTAGGGTCCTGAATTTAAATAAAGGAAACTACGATGGTATGAGGTGCGAGTTGTGTAGGATTGATTGGGGAATGTTACTCAATGGGTTGACGGTGGATAGGCAATGGCAAACATTCAAAGATCGCATGGATGAACTACAGAATTTGTTCATCCCTGTTTGGCATAAAAATAAAACAAAAAAGGTGACTCAACCGTGGCTAACAAGGGAAATTAGGGATAGCATAAGATCCAAGGAGAGGACATATAAATTGGCCAGAAAAAGCAGTAAACCTGAGGATTGGGAGCAGTTTAGGATTCAGCAAAGGAGGACAAAGGGATTAATTAAGAGGGGGAAAATAGAATATGAGAGTAAACTTGCAGGGAACATAAAAACTGACTGTAAAAGCTTCTATAGATATGTGAAGAGAAAAAGATTGGTGAAGTCAAGCATAGATCCCTTGCAGTCAGAATCAGGGGAATTTATAATGGGGAACAAAGAAATGGCGACCAATTAAATACATACTTTGGTTCTGTCTTCACAAAGGAGGACACAAATAACCTCCCAGAGATGTCGGGGAACATAGGGTCTAATGAGAGGGAGGAACTGAAAGAAATCAGTATTTGTAGGGAAATGGTGTTAGGGAAATTGACGGGATTAAAGCCGATAAATCCCCAGTGCCTGATAATCTACATCCTAGGGTACTTAAGGAAGTGGCCCTAGAAATAGTAGATGCATTGCTGGTCATCTTCCAAAATTCTATAGACTCTGGAACAGTTCCCATGGATTGGAGGGTAGCTAATGTTACCCCACTGTTCAAAAAAGGTGGTAGAGAGAAAACGGGGAATTATAGACCGGTAAGCCTGATATCGGTAGTGGGGAAAATGCTAGAGTCCATTAAAAAAGATGTAATAGCAGAGCACTTGGAAAACAGTGACAGGATCGTCAAAGTCAACATAGATTTACAAAAGGTAAATCGTGCTTGACTAATCTACTGGAATTTTTCAGGATGTAACTGGTAGAATAGATAAGGGAGAACCAGTGGATGTGGTGTATTTGGACTTTCAGAAGGCTTTCGATAAGGTCCCGCATAAGAGATTAGCGTATAAAGTTAAGGCACATGGGATTGGGGGCAAGGTACTGACTTGGATAGAGAACTGGTTGGCAGACAGGAAGCAAAGAGTTGGAATAAACGGCTCTTTTTCCGAGTGGCAGGCAGTGACTAGTGGGGTACCACAGGGATCGGTCCTAGGGCCCCAGCTATTCACAATATATATTAATGATCTAGACGAGGGAACTAGATGTAATATCTCCAAGTTTGCAGATGACACAAAGCTGGGTGGGTGTGTGTGCTGTGAGGAGGATGCAGAGAAACTCCAGTATGATTTGGACAGGTTGGGTGATTGGGCAGATGCATGGCAGATGCAGTATAATGTGGATAAATGCAAGGTTATCCACTTTAGTGGCAAAAACAGGAAGGTAGATTATTACCTAAACGACAATAGATTGGGAGAAGGGGAAGTGCAACGAGACCTGGGTGTCCTTGTGCACCAGTCGCTGAAGGTAAGCATGCAGGTGCAGCAGGCTGTTAAGGCAAATGGTATGTTGGCCTTCGTAGCGAGAGGGTTTGAGTACAGGAACAAGGATGTCTTGCTGCAGTTGCACAGGGCCTTGGTGAGGCCACACCTTGAGTATTGTGTGCAGTTTTGGTCGCCTTATCTGAGGAAGGATGTTCTTGCCATGGAGGGAGTGCAGCGAAGATTTACCAGACTGATACCTGGGATGGCAGAAATGACGTATGATGAGAGATTGGGTCGATTGGGCGTATACTTGCTGGAGTTTAGAAGAATGAGAGGGGATCTCATTGAAACTTATAAAATCTTAACAGGACTAGACAGACTAGATGCAGGAAGGATGTTCCTGATGGCAGGGGAGTCCAGAACCAGGGCTCACAGTCTAAAGATAAGGGGTAAGCCATTTAGGACAGAGATGAGGAGGAATTTCTTCACCCAGAAAGTGGTGAACCTGTGGAATTCTCTACCACAGAAGGCAGTTGAGGCCAATTCATTAAATATATTCAAGAAGGAGTTGGATATATTTCTTAAGGCTAAAGGGATCAAGGGATATGGGGAGAAGGCAGGGACAGGGTACTGAATTTGGATGATCAGCCATGATCTCATTGAATGGCGGAGCAGGCTCGAGGGGCCGAATGGCCTACTCCTGCTCCTATCTTCTATGTTTCTATGTTTCTATAAGATTTTGATTAGCAATGGAGAGGAGCAAAGAACAATCTAGAGTGGAACTTCTAAACTGGAATAGGGCTAACTTCAATGGGATGCAAAAGGATCTAGCCAGGGTAAAATGGAACCAAAGACTGACAGGAAAAACTGTAACGGAATAATGGGTGACATTTAAGGAGGAGATGTTCCAAGTACAGGCTAGCTACATTCCAACAAGAGGGAAGGGTAAGGGAACCAAAGCAAGGGCTCCTTGGATGACGAGGGAGATAGAGAAGATGATGAAACAAAAAAAGAGGGTGTATGATGCATGTCAGGTGAATTCTTCAAGGGAGAACCAGACCAAATACAATAAGTTGAGAGGGGAAGTGAAGATGAAAATAAGATTGGCAAAGAGAGAATATGAGAGTAGAATGGCGGTTAACATAAAAGGGAACCCAAAAATCTTCTACCGGCATGTAAACAATAAGCGGGTAGTAAGAGGCGGGGTGGGGCCTATTAGAGACAAAGGTGGTGATATATGCTTAGAGGCACAAGGCAAGGCTAGAATACTCAATGACTACTTTGTATCGGTGTTTACTAAGGAGGTGGATGCTGACAAAATATCGGTAGAAGTGGAAAAGGTAGAAGCAATGGAAGGGGTGAAAATTGATAGACAGGATGTAGTAGAAAGGCTGGGTATGCTTAGAGTGGATAAGTCGCCTGGTCCAGATGGCTTGCATCCCAGGTTGCTAAGGGAATTGGGGGAGGAGATAGCGGAAGGGCTTGTCATAATTTTCCAATCTTCCCTAGATGCGGGGGAGGTGCCTGAGGATTGGAATGTGGCAAATGTGACACCATTGTTCAAGAACGGGCGTAAGGACAATCCTAGTAACTACAGGCCGGTCAGTTTAACATCAGTGGTGGGTAAAGTTTTAGAAACAATAATCAAGGAAAAAATTAACGGTCACTTGGAGATGTTTAAGCTAATTAAAGAGAGCCAACACGGATTTGTAAAAGGCAGATCATGTTTGACTAATCTAATTTAATTTTTTGATGAAGTAACAGGGAGGATTGATGAAGGGAATGCAATGGATGTTGTCTACATGGATTTTTGGAAGGCATTTGACAAAGTACCACGTAGAAGGCTGGTTAACAAAATTGAGGCTCATTGAATAGGTGAGTCAGTAGCAGTTTGGATAAGGAATTGGCTTAAGGACAGAAAACAACGAGTTGTGTAAATGGCTGTTTTTCAGACTGAAGGATGGTAGACAGTGGTGTTCCCCAAGGGTCAGTGCTGGGGCCACTGCTTTTATTGATACATATAAATGACCTGGATATTGGAATACAGAGTAAAATTTCTAAATTTGCTGATGACACCAAACTTGGGGGTGTGGCAAACAGTGAGGATGATACCAATCGACTGCAACAGGACATAGAAAGGCTAGCAGAATGGGCAGACAAGTGGCAGATGGAATTTAATACAGAGAAGTGTGAGGTGATGCATTTTGGCAAAAGGAACAGGGAGAGGCAATATACACTTAATGGCCCAGTTTTAAAGAGTGCAGGGACAGAGGGACCTGGGAGTTACTGTGCATAGGTCCCTGAAGGTGGCAGGGCATACTGAGAGAGTGGTTAGCATAGCATACGGGATCTTGGGCTTCATAAATAGAGGTATTGAGTACAAAAGTAGAGAAGTTATGCTGAAACTTTATAAAGCGCTGGTTAGGCCACAACAGGGGTATTGCATCCAGTTCTGGTCACCACACTTTAGGAAGGATGTGAAGGCCCTTGAGAGGGTGCAGAGGAGATTTACCAGAATGGTTCCGGGGATGGGGGATCTTAGCTACAAGGACAGGTTGGAGAAGCTGGATTTGTTTTCATTAGAGCCAAGGAGATTGAAAGGGTGATTTGATAGAGGTACACAAGGTTATGACGGGTTTGGATAGGCTAGATGGGGAAAGGCTGTTCCCACTAGTTGATGGTACAAGGACTAGGGGACACAGATTTAAGGTTTTGGACGAGAGATACAGGGGGGATGTGAGGAAAAAAAAATTTACGCAGCGAGTGGTGATGACTTGGAACTCGCTGCCGACGGAAGTGGTGGAAGCAGAGACACTCAGGCCTAGAAATTCAGTTGCGTTCGCCAGCTGTTAGCGCCATAAGAGGAGTAGATCTCGAGCGCCAGGCACTTAGCGCCCGGGCGCAGAACGATCTGCGCCTACGCCCAACTTCAGTTGACATTTAGCGCCGGCGCAAAGTGTTTGCGCGCGCTCAGCTGCGCGCGCACCTTATGACATCATTTCATCGTGCAACGCCGTTTGTGCGCCCCAAACCGGAACTTCAGTGGCGCCCGCCCAATGTGGGCGTGGCGCTGTTAAGAACTGTGAAGAGGAACGCAGCAGAGGCCCTGCGGGCCTCGGGGAGCGCTAATTAAAGGGCACTTAGACTGAACTATAAAGGCCAGCCATTTTGCTGCAATGACTTTAGTGCTACGGATTTCTGGACAGAGACCAAGGAAGAGACCTTACTGATTTGGGCCAACATAGGAGAGGTATTTTTGGCTTCTGGCCAGAGCTTGAAAATTTGACTCATTGTGATTTAACTGTTTGCAAGTATATTTTGGGGGCTGCATGGGGTTCCAACCCTCAGTTCCAGCATTATGTGCGAAGGGCTCGCAGACGCTGTGTGAGAGGGGCAGCCATGCCTAGACGCAGAGGGGCCATCAGGCGTCGGCAACGTAGGCCTTACCCACTCAGGGAATACCGCCAGCAGGTGTCCTATCTCACCATGACTGCCGTGCATTGTGTTAAGAGGCTGCGCTTCAGAAGGGAGGTGGTTGCAGAGATCTGCCAGCTGCTTCACAGAGATCTGCGTCCACAGCTGATGTGCAGGACGTCTCTGTCGGTGGAAGTGAAGGTCACGGTGGCTCTGAACTTTTATGCAAGCGGCTCCTTCCAAGCCGCTGCTGGGGACATAGCGAACATCTCCCAGTTCGCCATGCATCGCTGCATCCGGCAGGTCACCGATGCCCTTTTCACAAGGAGACACCAATTCATCTCCTTCCCCATGACCCTAGAGAGGCAGGAGCAGCGTGCAGTCGGATTTGCGAGGATCGCCGACTTCCCCATGGTGCAGGGCGCCATTGACTGCACGCATGTGGCTATGCGGGCACCTATCGACAATGCCGAGGATTACCGCAACCGGAAGGGCTACCATTCCCTCAATGTACAGCTGGTGTGTGACCACAGGCAGCGCATCCTAGCTGTCAATGCCCGGTTTCCAGGCAGCAGCCACGATGCATTTATCCTGCGCCAGACTACTGTGGCTGACATGTTCCAGGCACAGCCTCCCCCAAGAGGATGGCTTATCGGGGACAAAGGCTATCCTTTGTGTACATGGCTCATGACCCCGCTCCGCGCGCCCAGGACCCCTGCTGAGGAGGCCTACAACGAAAGCCATCAAGCCACAAGGAACATCATAGAGCAAACGATTGGCGTCCTCAAGCAACGGTTCCGCTGCCTGGATCGCTCCGGCGGATCTCTCCAGTATTCGCCGGATAGAGTCTCCCAGTTCGTCGTCGTTTGCTGCATGCTGCACAACCTGGCTATCCGCAGGACTCAGGCACTGCCACCTCACGTTGAACCACCACCTCAGGAGGACGAGCAGGAGGACCATGAGGAGGAGGAGGAGGAGGAGGAGTACCAGCCCAGGAGGGAGCCACAAGGTCCAAGGGCCGTCCGTCGGCGGCTTATTGAACGACACTTCTAGGCCCCCTCTCAGGGAATGGCTTGCGGCAATGAAGGCACATGATTGCAGCCGCTCCGCAAGCCCTCAGCCGGTTAACGCAACAACCACTTGAAACATCACACATGGACAAGCTGATTAAATAAAAAGCTTTATTGAACAAACTCAGGGCCCTTCCCACATGAAACCCAAAAACAGACAAGACCCCCAAAAAACAGTCAAAAACATATCTCACTCCCACAACCTGGGGAGGAATAACAAAACTTGTCCATCCAAATGGCCTTCATCCTCGGCCTTACCAAAAGAACCCCCCCCATAGAGAACACAACCACCCCCATATAAAAAAACAATGGCCTTCATCCTCGGCCTTACCAAGATAAACCCCCCCATAGAGAACACAACCACCCCCATATAAAAAAACAATGGCCTTCATCCTCGGCCTTACCAAGTTAAACCCCCCCAAAGAGAACACAAACACCCCCATATAAAAAAACATTTGCCTTCATCCTCGGCCTTACCAAAATAAACCCCCCCATAGAGAACACAACTACCCCCATATAAAAAAACAATGGCCTTCATCCTCGGCCTTACCAAGATAAACCCCCCCAAAGAGAACACAAACACCCCCATATAAAAAAACATTTGCCTTCATCCTCGGCCTTACCAAAATAAACCCCCCCCATAGAGAACACAACACCCCCATATAAAAAAACATTTGCCAACACACTCTACTTTGTGTGCCGAGAGGGCGAGTCCTTGTGCAGGCTTTTCCGGCCCCTGGACGACCTGCTGCTCCGCCTCAACCTGGGCCCAGTGGGTGTTGCAAGGCTGGGGGAAGGCTCCTGAGGGGCACATTGCGTGACGGCAGATGCCCTTGGGGGTCGGCCTAGACGAGCTCCGGCCCTCGAGGGGCCGGCTGCTGACTGCTGCAGCTGTGGCTGGGCAGCATCAGTCTCTCCAGCAGCTCGTCGCAGCTTTGCTGGGGGAGTGGCAGTGGCGGCTGCAGCAATGGGGGCAAGCTGGCTGATGCCAGGCGCTCGCTGGTCGCCAGAGACACTGGCACTCGGCCGGGCTGGCACTGCAGCAAGCGCAGCAATCTGGTGAAGGCCAGACCGCTGTGCTGCAGCAGCGCGGCGGGTGCCCTGGCGATGCGTGCGTGACACAGCGAGTGTGGCAGCAGTGAGTGCCCGTACTGCCCTGGTCTGTGCCCGCATCAGAGCAGCCAGTGACTGCACGGCACCACTGATCATCTCTCCACTCGCTGCCTGTGCTGCCCTGAATTCGGCCCGACTCGCGTCCTGTGATGCCCTGAATTCGGACCGACTCGCGTCCTGTGATGCCCCGAATTGTGCCCGACTCGCGTCCTGTGATGCCCCGAATTGTTCGAGACCCCTGGCCTGTGCTGCCGCGAGTTGTTCAAAACCCCTGGCCTGTGAGGCCCCGAAATCGGCCACACTATGAGCCAGGGACTCAATGGCCTCAGGCAACCGTGCCACAACCCCCATGAACTCGGTGTGCCGGCGATCCGAGTCCGCGGACATTTGATCAAGGAGGCGCACCTCCTGGGCGAGGACCGTCTCCGGACTGGAGGCCGGACTCTCCCTCTGGGGAGAAGGCCGCCGAGCTGCCCGACCCTTCCCGCGTGGCTGGACGCCACTGGGCCCAGCAACTGCACTCCCCTGCAACACCTCCCCCCTCTGGGGAGAAGGCCGCCGAGCTGGCCGACCCTTCCCGCGTGGCAGGATGCCACTGGGCACAGGAGCTACACTCCCCTGCAACACTTCCCCCCTCTGGGGAGAAGGCAGCCGTGCTGCCCGACCCTTCCCGCGTGGCTGGACGCCACTGGGCACAGGAGCTACACCCCCCTGCAACACTTCCCCCTGGCTCTCCTCCAGGCAAGACGTGTCCCCTCCATTGCCATCCCCTGGCGCGGATGAGGGTTCCCCCGATGTGCCGCCTTCCTCTTGCTCCTCGTCGTCCTCCTCTTCCGAGGGACTGACACTCGCAGCTTCAGGGACCTCCTCCTCACCAGCTGAAAGCAGGAAGGCACAAGAGTAGCTTTAGAGTGAGGACAGGGCGTCAGCGAGGGAGGCATGAGTGGTGGCATTATGCGCATTGGTCGGACAGTGGCAAAGGATGTAGATCTGAAGCGCAAGGGGAACGAGAGAGGTCCAAACGGTCATGTCCTTACCATTGGGGCCCAGCACAGGGTCGGCATCTCCAATTGCAACGGGGCCAATCACCCGGCCACCCATGAGTCGACCCATGCGCTCCTCCAGGTCACTGAGCTCCTGGAACTGGGCACGGCCTCCCCCGGTGACAGTCTGGCTCTTCAGATTCTGTGCCAGCTTGGCCTGCAAGAGAAAGGACGGCCTCTAAGTACAGTGTGGTGCCCTGTTGTTGTGTGCACTGCCTCCCATGGTGGAATAGCTTGGCCAGTGTGTAAAGTGCAGAAAGTGCTATTGATGTTCATGCCAGTGCCAGAGCTGCTGGAGGAGGGCTGGCCATGAGGCCTTTGAGGTCCCTTTGCCCATAATGTGAGGTGCACATGCAAGGATGAGGAGGACACTGGAAAGGGTACTCACCCTGACCAACCGAGTGAGGTCATTAAACTTTTTGCGGCATTGGTCAGCAGTCCTGGGGACATCGCTGTTGGCTGTGACCCTCTGGGCGATTTCCCTCCAGGCTCTCCTGTACAGCCTCTTGGGAGCCTTCTTGCCACTGTCCGGGAACAAGATATCTCTTCTCTTCTCCAAACCCCTAACCAGCACCTTCAAATCATGGGCAGAGAAGCGCTGCGCTCGCTCACGGGCCCTCTGCATCCTTGCTGGCGCTATTTCTCTCCAGCAGCAGTGTTTAGGCCTAGCTGGAGGGCTGCAGTATCCAGGGCGTGGCAGCAGACCAAGTCGACCCTTCCCCCTTTAAGAACTGGCCGGCGCCAGGGTGTCTGCTGTCAATCAAAACATGACCGCACCTGCGCTGCGCCCGGCCTCGGCGGTATCAGTCTGCACCGCCGGCTTATCGCCTAAAGATAGGAGTGCAACGCCAGTTTTAGCGCTCGAGCAAACTCCTTGGCCAAAGCTACTGAATATCGGCGAAGTGGCCTCCACTTTCCGGCGGGTGCAAACTTTAGCGCCCGCCCGACTTTACCGCCCCAAAAGTGGCTATACTGAATTTCTAGGCCTCAATGTTTTCAAGGGGAGACTGGATAGGCACTTGAGGGGAATAAACTTGCAGGGCTCTGGGGATAGAGCGGGGGAATGAGACTGGCTGGATTGCTCTACAGAGAGCCGGCATGGACTCGATGGGCCTAATGGCCTCCTTCTGCGCTGTTATGACTCTATGACTTCAAAAAGTACTTCATTGGCTGTAAAGCGCTTTGGGTTGTCCGGTGGTCATGAAAGAACATAAGAACATAAGAAATAGGAGCAGGAGTAGGCCAATCGGCCCCTCGAGCCTGCTGCGCCACTCAATAAGATCATGGCTGTATAACTGCAAGTCTTCCTTTTTAAGGAACAGAACATATGTTAATATAATAAAAAGTCTCACATTTAATGTGTAGTGTCGTATTTAAATGTGTCATAGCACAAAAGAAACCAGTCATACCATTCCAATTGTTGATCAATCAAAAACGGGAATGGTGGTAAAGTGGTTCTGTTACTAGACCAGTAATTCCTATGTTTGGACCACTGAGCCGGAGATATGAGTTCAAATCCTAAAATGGCAGCTGGGGGATTTAAATTCAGTTAATTAATTAAATCTGGAATAAAGAGCTAGTATCAGTAATGGCGACATGAAACTCCCGGATTGTCGTAAACAAACCCACCTGATTCACTAATGTCCTTTAGGGAAGGAAAGCTGCCGTCCTTACCTGGTCTGGCCTACATGTGACTCCAGACCCACAGCACTGTGGTTGACTCTTAACTGCCCTCTGAAATGGCCCAGCAAGCCACTCAGTTGTCAAGAAGGCGGCTCACCGCCACTTTCTCAAGGGCAATTAGGGATGGACAATAAATGCTGGCCTTGCCAGCGATGCCCACATCCGGTGAATAAGTATTAAAAAAAACAAGGCCACTATCCACTGACTTCACAGTCTCTCTAAATGTTTAACCATATCCTTCAAATCACTGGACAATGTCACCTGAGATACTAGTTTGAAATAAAAGAGGACCTTTTTCTAATAACCACAGGGGGAACAAAGTCCTTAAAACTAATTCCAAATCTTTCTTGAAGTAAAACTGTATCAGCATGTCGAAATCTACATCTGATTTGTCCAGTGTTCTTCATGTGTTACGTTAGCAACGGGTGCACCGGGGTTATTCTTACAATAAAACAACTATGCTCGTCCCACTTGCAACTTTAAATTTCATTAAGCTTCAACACGACTTCTAGTAAAATAGGAAGGGTGTTAGGACTATGTGACTGCCTTCCTTGATAAACTGGATTTGCTAATCGCTCTTAATGAAAATCTCGGCCTCAGAGTTGTGCCATTCCCAACTCTGTGCAACTGGTCAGATATTGGAAATCAAAGCAAAAGCAAGAACAGAGGTAGGAAGGATAACAAACTACAGAGAAATATGATAAGAAAAGAGAATTAAGAAAGGTCTTAAGTACAGAAATACATCTACAGACAGAAAAAACAAAGTGCAAAACAGAAGAGGGAAATATTTTGTCTCTTAACTGAAAATAAAACACTGCCACCTACTTGGTGCAGTGAATCCTTAACCCTGCCAGTCAATCTCCATACTGAGCCTGGCGAAGGGCTCTGCACAAGAAACAGTGAGCCATCTTTTCTCTATTGTGTCAGCTGTGGCTCAGTTGGTAGCGCCATCGCCTCTGAGTCACTCCAGAGACTTGAGCACATAAAATCTAGGCTGACACTCCAATGCAGTGCTGAGGGAGTGCTGCACTGTCGGAGGTGCCGTCTTTCGGATGAGACGTTAAACCGAGGCCCCGTCTGCTCTCTCAGGCGGACGTAAAAGATCCCACGGCACTATTTCGAAGAAGAGCAGGAGAGTTCTCCCCGGTGTCCTGGCCAATATTTATCCCTCAATCGAACATCACTAAAAAACAGATTATCTGGTCATTATCACATTGTTGTTTATGGGAGCTTGCTGTGCGCAAATTGGCTGCCGCGTTTCCTACATTTCAACAGTGACTATACTTCAGAAAGTACTTCATTGGCTGTAAAGTGTTTTGGGATGTCCGGTGGTCATGAAATGCGCTATATAAATGCAAGTCTTTCTTTCTATTCAGACATTAAATGGACCCGTTTCTAGCATTTTACGATTATATTTCTGACTTCTTGAATTTGCAGCTTTCTGTGTCTGTCTCTAGTGAGCCTAACTACTCTGTCGTGCAGGGTGTGCTTCCTGGGAAACGAGGTCAGACTGCAGACAAGTAGGAAAGTTCAGTCACAATTCCATCAACAGACCAAGGTCAGGGGCAGCCAGTGAAACGATCCTCTGGTTCCAATACATTATTCAAGAAAATTGTGGGGCTTTATATTTTCACTCATCAGGCTGATAAAAATAGAATTGCAAAAAGTTAGCAATGCTACCACAAAAGATCCTGTCCCTTCAAAACTGGTAAGAATGAAAAATACTGCAAAACTGTGGTAATGACCAGTCAGTCAAAATTCAAATCTGAAAAAGTGGACAGTCCTTCTGGTCTCACAGTAACATTACTGTAATCTCCTCCAGCCCTACAACCTTCCGAGATCTCGGCGCTCCTCCAATTCTGGCCTCTTGCGCATCCCCCGATTTTAATCGCTCCACCACTGGCATCCGTGCCTTCAGAGCTCTGGAATTCCCTCCTTAAACCTCTCCGCCTCTGTACCTGGCTCTCCTAATTTAAGACGCCCCTTAAAACCTACCTCTTTGACCAAGCATTTGGTCGCCTGTCCTAAAATCTCCTTAAGTGGCTCGGTGTCAAATTTTGTTTGATAACGTTCCTGTGAAGCACCTTGGGACGTTTACTTTAAAGGCTCTATATAAATCCAAGTAGTTGTTGTTGTAACAGCAAGAAATGAAGTAGGGTGGGAGGAGGCTCGCAAGGAGCATAAATACCAGCATAGATCTGTTGGGCCGAATGGCCTGTTTCTGTGCTGTATAAATACGATGTAAATGTCCTGTGGGGGGCTAATATGCCCCATAAAATGTATCCCTTCCTCTTTCCCTAGCATCGATAACACAATTAAATGCAGAAGGTCCTCAAATATTAGGATATAAGTCTGTCTGATGAAAGCAATGGGGTCTATGACCTCAAGACTGGCTGAAAGCTGGCTTCAATATTGTCGAGGCATAGTCCTTAATAGTGCCAAGGAACATACCTTACGCATCACTGTTAACACGTGCCTTAAGTAATGTAATTCTGGTGTTAGCGGACATCAAGTTTTCAAAGGAAAATTCGATACTAATTGAAAAGGTGGAAATGAGATACAATGGCATAAATAGCATTTGAAAGAGAAAGATTTAAGCCCACATGGGCTTCACTTTTGTTCTCCCTGTAATCCAGTAACATTAACTGGATCCATCAGTATTTACTCAAACTTATGAAGCTGTATTTTATCAGCACATAACACAACCTGCATCGCCACCTAGTGGGCTACAATGTCAACATACATGGCAAATGGGCATTTTATTTTTTTTTAGTCGTACTCAATGGCCCGGAATTTGCGGTCAGCGGCGAAGCAAAGGCGTTCGCCGCTGGCCCCGAAGAAAGCTGCCCCACAAAGATCTCGCAATCTTTGTGGTTTCTCGACGCGCAAGTGAGATCAGTGTAGAATAGTGGGGAATTCCGACTGCGATGCTGCGGCGACGTCAACAAGCCATCTAAGCAGCCAATCACAATGCAGAATTCTCACAGACCGGAAACCAGGAAGTGAAGAAGTTGCTTTTACTCTAACTTTATAAAAATGTTAGAGAGCAAAAACAAAGGTTGGGGCTCTCACGCGGGGAAAAGGTCAACCTGAAATAAATATCAACAAACTTTTAAATAACGTAATTTTTTTTAACCGTTTCTTAAAAATTGTAATTTCCATCATTATGGAGAAACCTGACACTCCACCAAATTAGAATTAAATATGGAGAAACTTAAAAAAAATATAGGGGCAGAAATCGCGGTCTCCGAGATGACGTACGCTGTCGTAATCCATCTGACGGGCCCCACAGGTTCTGGGTTTCCGCATGTGTTTGCTCACGCGCAAAACCCGGAACTCGCGATCTGCCAAAGTACGCCTTGTCAGATCATACGAACTGACAATCAGTATCGCTGGCGCAGAGTTGGGCTACTGCCCAGCAATTGCCCACGATCCTCTTACGGCTTGTAAAAGCGGGCGTAGGGCCTGCTATCATCAGCGTAAGGGTATATATAAGCCTTAAAAATAAACATTTAAAAATCAAAAATTATGCCCTTTAAATTAGTTTATGAAAATACTGGCCCAGATTAAGATGTTTAGAATTATTTATCAAAAAATTAAATGTTCATTGTATTTGGTGTAATGAAGGGACTTATGACTAAAATTGAAAATCAGTACATTTATATTTATTGGAATTGTGTAAATTGTTTAATTATTTGGGGATTTCATCACCTATCATTAGGGGATTCCCTTCGTAAATTATTGCAATGGAATCCTCCTTTGTGATTAGAGGACCAGGCCCGCCTGTTCCCAGGGACACTTCCAAACCGCCTGCATCCCTGGGATCCGTGGGCCTTTACGCAGACGTCCGCCTGGAGGCCCGAGAATACAACTCTCCGCAGCCTGGGCGCCTGGAGGTAGGTGTGGAAATGTTTTGCAGGTCGGAGGCGTACTCCGGAGATGCGCCTCTGACCGCAATTTCTAGCTCATCATTTTTTTTAAAAAGTTTCTTAAAATTGTAATTTTCATCATAGTGGGCAGCACGGTGGCAGTGGGCAGCACGGTGGCATAGTGGTTAGCACTGTTGCCTCACAGCGCCAGAGACCCGGGTTCGAATCCGGCCTCGGGCGACTGTCTGTGTGGAGTTTGCACATTCTCCCCGTGTTTGCGTGGGTTTTCTCCGGGTGCTCCGGTTTCCTCCCACAGTCCAAAGATGTGTGGGTTAGGTTGATTGGCTATGATAAATTGACCCTTAGTGTTAGGGGGATTAAATACGTGGGGTTACAGGGATAGGGTGGGATATGTGTTGGTGTAGGGGTTACGGGGATCGGGTGGGATATGTGTCGGTGCAGGCTCGATGGGCCGAAATGGCCTCTATCTGCACTGTGGGGTTTCTGTGTGATTCTGTGATTTCTGTGAATACGCTGTTAAAACCCCAGTTACACCTATTCCAACAAGGCCTAATGTTTAACAGGGTATTTAACAGCGATATTACCGTGGAAAAGCCCAAGTTTTTGTTAGTTTTACTGATTACCGGCGATGGTGGGCGGGGGGGCAGTTCCACAGCACAGCCTGTGTCGGAGCAGTTAATGACTGACCGCAATTTCAGGATTTCCGCGTTAGGATGCGCCAAATCCTGAAGTTGCAGTCAGTTTCAAAGGGGTAATAACAGCAAACGCTGTTCATTCGCTGTTATTACCCACCGCAAATTCCGGGCCAATATGAATTTGTTGCTGGAAATATGTTATCAAGTGATTAAGCACCCACTATTTTTTTTTTAACCTCATCTCATATGATAACTTGGGCCTCTAGAATGGGTTAAAAGGGAGAAGCTGTCCAATGTGTTCTTCATACAAAGAACATGCAAGCGTGGAAATGGATGAGACACATGCAATGATTTTCATTGGGCAGGATTTTCATTGGGCCGTGGAGGCGGGATTGGAGGCGTGTGGGGGGCTAAAATCCCGAAATCGGGGGGCACGAACCCATCCCACCCCCAACCCGCCTCCATGCCAGTTTCAAAGGAGGCGGGTACCCGACCCGCACTGGGACCCACCTCCCCGAGGCGGGAAGGGGATTAGTGCCAATTAATTGCCTGTTAACAGGTAGTTAACAGGCAGTTTTTAGCCTAATCCCTATTTTCATTGTTGAAATGTGGGATTCCCGACGGCTCCAAACCACGCCAAGTTAGCGAGGCGGCCCGTCGGGCTGAAGGGCTTGGAGGGGTCGAGATGTCCGGTGTTCAGGTGAGTGATGGGTGCATGAGTGCAGAGGTAAGTGTGTTTAAAGTGTTTAAATAAGTTTTACTAACCTTTACTTACCTTTACAGCCTTCCTTCCTTCAGGTCTCGGGAGTCCCTCATCTCACCGGCACAGAAAGCAGAATGGCCGCGCGCGAGCTGTCAAAAGTTCCAGCATTCAGCTTTCTGTTCCGGAGAGATCTCTAAATCATCCTGAGAGGAAGGAATTAACTTAAGAGTATAGATTGTCAGTGTTTGACAGCTTCAAACAGCTGTGAAATGCTGATATTTCATCTGTCAAAAGGTCTTGATAGATGAAATATCAATCTGTGACGTCACCTGTTGCCGGGTGGCCCTTAATTGGCCTGCTGAGCCTGCTGGGCGGGCTCAACAAGGTCAATCAAATCAAAATCGCGTGGGTTGGCTAGAACTCAATGGAGGCGAGACTCAACCCCGAAAGTTGTAGTCCCACCTCCTACCCACCTCCTCAATGAAAATCCAGCCCATTGTGTTCAATTCTGGGTACCACACTTTAGGAAGGATGGCAAGGCCTTAGAGAGGGTGCTGAAGAGATTTACCAGAATGGTACCAGGGATGTGGAGAGACTGCAGAAGCTGGGTTTATTCTCCTTCGAGCAGAGATGGTTAAGAGGTGTTTTGATAGAGGTGTTCCAAATCATGTACAGTTTTGATAGAGTAAAAAATTATAGGAAATGGCAGAAAGGTCGGTAACAAGGGGACACAGATTTAAGGTGATTGGCAAAAGAATTAGTGGAAACAGTTTTTTATGCAGTGAGTTGTTGTGATCTGGAATGCGCTGCCTGAAAGGGTAGTGGAAGCAGATTCAATAGTAATATTCAAAAGGGAGTTGGATAAATACTTGAACGTTCCCCACGGAGGCAAAGAGGGCCAGCTTCAAAATTAAGGAAAGGTGGCAACTGCTGGACTTTGACAGTAAACTCAGTAAAGCTGTTAGTGCTGCCACTGTCAATGCAGTCTGCTGGCTTATCCCCGACAACTAGCAACAGACCTAGCCAGGCCGATACTGGAGGTCAAGATCAATTACAACAGATGCAGAGCCCTCGTGGTATCCTCGTGGATACAGGGAATGGACTCCCGAGACACCATGTGGGACCCTTGTGGCACTGGTAAATCCAGATGCTACTCAGCACCGCTGACGTGAACATTGCCACAATTCTCCCGGACATTAGCAGCCGTCTAAAACCGCACCCCAGTGGATGCAAGAACTCGTCACATGGATGGGAGGCAAGGATGTTGTTCACACGCTGGAACAAGCTTCTACACTGAGAGTCGTACGTTGTTGCAGTACCCGATTCCAACAACTTGATGGTGCTGTGCATACCTGCTGTGCTGTTCCCCTATACACGCTGTGTGGCTGAGAAATACATGACATAGAATTTTACAGCACAGAAACAGGCCAGTTGGCTCAACAGGTCTATGTCAGTGTTTATGCTCAACACAAGTTTCCTACCACACTTTTATCTCACTCTACCAGCACATCCTTCTATTCCTGTCTCTCTCACATACTTATCTAGCTTCCCCTTAAATGCATCTGTGCTATTCGCCTCAACAATCCACGTGGTAGCAAGGTCCATATTCTCACGCCAACGTGGTTGACTCTGAACTCCTAGCAAGCCTCTCAGTCAGGGCAACTGGGGATGGGCGATAAAGACCAGCCTTGCCAGCGACGCCCATATCCCAAGAACAAATGAGTTAAATGAATGAATGGGAGTCTTGTCTGCTGCCGATGTTAATACGGAAATTCTTTGTTCAAGCACCAAGATTCAGGTACTACAACATAATATTTACTATGCCATCTGTTTTATTTTCTTGCATATAACCCCCCCGCCGACCACTTCCGCTGACATCCTCACCCACTGCCTTGTCAACTTCTCCAACGCACTCCTCTAAACTCCAACTCTCTCTTTAAATTTAATCAAGATGTAGGCAACTTTTTCCTCAGAACAATATAACAAAAAATTAACAGGTACAGCCACATTTATTACCTCAGAAAGTGGAGAGGTGGGTCTCCTTCGTGAGACTTTCAGAGAGCAGTCCGCCTAGTGTGGGACTGGAGTCACTTGCAGATCTTTACAACAGCCCAGCAGCAGCATTCATGGTCAGCTTTCTAGTCCTGTACTAGCCCACAAATTACCCAACCTTGTTACAGGAAACTTTATGCTATCCGGCACCCACGGGACTGAGCTGCTGCCGTTGCCTCAAAACTGCCATACTCTCCAGAGTTAATGTTGAGAGATACGGAGATTCTTATCTCCGTATTTGACAACAAACACTGTTGCTTAGCAACAGCTTCTAAACACTCGGGTGTGGCCCTAAAGCTCTGTAGCTGAAGCTGTTGCTATAGCTACAGACCTTGCACAGCTTGACTGTTCAAACAAAGCAAAAAAAACAAACAAAAATAAAAAACGGCTGCTGATTTTTGCCGGTGGCTCCAGATTGCCGGATAGCTCACCTCCGGATAGCACAAAGTTTCCTGTACATTCAGTTTGAACTCACAACCTCGATGTTGCTAGTACTGTGCCATAGCCACACTATTCTACTGTAGCCTATATTTTATCCTGCACTAACTCCTCTACTAGCTACCTATTTCCAACACATTTTTAAATGGTGAGAAACTTTCAACTGTTGGTGTTCAGAGAGATTTGGGTGTCCTCGTGCAAGAAACACAGAAAGCTAGCATGCAGGTACAGCAAGCAATAAGGAAGGCAAATGTCATGTTGGCCTTTATTGCAAGGGGGTTGGAGTGTAAGAGTAAGGAAGTCTTGCTACAATTGTACAGGGCCTTGGTGAGACCACACCTGGAGTACTGTGCACAGTTTTGGTCTTCTTATCTAAGGGAGGATATACTTGCCTTGGAGGTAGTGCAACGATGGCTTATATTCGCTAGAGTTTAGAAGAATGAGAGGGGATCTCATTGAAACTTATAAAATTCTAACAGGACTAGACAGACTAGATGCAGGATGTTCCCGATGGCAGGGGGAGTCCAGAACCAGGGGTCACAGTCTAAGGATAAGGGATAAGCCATTTAGGACTGAGACGAGGAGGAATTTCTTCACCCAGAGAGCGGTCAACCTGTGGAATTATCTACCACAGAAGGCAGTTGAGGCCAATTCATTAAATATATTCAAGAAGGAGTTAGATATATTTCTTAAGGTTAAAGGGATCAAGGGATATGGGGAGAAAGCAGGGACAGGGTACTGAATTTGGATGATCAGCCATGATCTCATTAAATGGCGGAACAGGCTCGAGGGGCCGAATGGCCTACTCCTGCTCCTATCTTCTATGTTTCTATGATGGTTCACTAGATTGATTCCTGGGATGTGAGGGCTTTCCTATGATGAGAGGTTGTGTAGAATGAGTCTATACTCTCTGGAGTTTAGAAGAATGAGAGGTGATCTCATTGAAACATACAAGATTCTGAAGGGGATTAACAGGGTAGAGGCTGACAGGTTGTTTCCCCTGGCTGGAGTGTCTGGAACTAGGGGGCATAGTCTCAGGATAAGGGGTAGGCCATTTAAGACTGAGATGAGGAGGAATTTCTTCACTCAGAGGGGTGTGAATCTTTGGAATTCCCTGCCCCAGAGGGCTGTGAATGCTGAGTCTTTGGGCTTGATTTTAACTCCGGTGCGGGCTGTTGTCGTGTTATCCGAATTTCGTGTTTCCCACACGAATCTAAATGGATGTGGGAGATTGATGCAATTTTAACTCAATTGGCCAATTGATTTCCAACGTGTGGGAAGCCTTTGCAAAGGGGTTTTTCATGACTGAAAGTCCCCTCCGATGACGTCATCATTGCTGCTGCATTTAAGGTCCACAGCAAGCCTTGCTTCTTCTGCAGGCTTCCAAGCTTTCTCCATTTGGTGTCAGAGGGACCTGCAGGAAAGATGACAAGCGTTTTGATGAAGCGGCACTGCAGGCATTAGTCGATGGGGCTAGGGCCCACAGGGAGGTCCTGTTCCCTTCATCAGGGAGGAAGAGGCCTCCCACTCAGACCAAGGCTGTGTGGATGCAGGTGGCTGAGAAGGTCAACTCATTGGGAGTCACCCGCAGAACCTGGATGCAGTGCAGGAAAAGATTTCATGATCTTCAGCGCACTGGAAAAGTGAGTATGAATTTCCCATCACCCTCAATCTGATCCCCATTGCCTTTCCTCACCAGCACTCAGCTTTAGCAATCTCTTCCTCCACATCCCACTTGACACTGACATCCATGCACCCTTACCCATTCCCTCTCTCTCTATGCTCACATTCACATAACTATTCCACCATGCAGCCCTCACACTCCCTATCACTCTGATGCTTTGAACACAACTGACAACACACAGGGAGGGCCCTTGGTCTTGCAACCTCACTCCATCTTTGTCTCCTTCTAAGTATCTATGCTATGCAATCTCTACACTCACTCCTTCATTCTCACTCAACCTCCACTTGTCTCCCTCACTGCAGAAAAAGAGAGCTCACAACAAGAGAGAGCGAGCCAGGACAGGAGAAGGGACAGCCTCATTAGCCCACCTGACCGCCTGGGAGGAGGCCGTCCTGGAAATCATGGGCATTGAGGATGATTCGCGCGTGGGGGACGAACAGACGGGTGCAACACAGCAAGCTGGTGACAGAAAAGTTTCCCATCTCTCTCTTTGACATTGCATGAGTCGCTGATAATGATTCTGAAGCTGTAACAGATGCACTTATGAGCATCTGCAAAAAGCTATGTGCATGTAGCCTTTGCATCACATCTCTGACTCTTTCCTTTACTCCCCCACAGGACCATCACAAGCATCCGTCACCCCTAGCCAGGAAGAAGAGGCTGAGCAGCCAGACTCCTCAGAGGAAGCTGCAACCTCAGGGTGCAGCATCACCAGAATTCAGCGCACCCAGCACCAGTGCAGGCACTCACACCTCGGTGGGACCTTTGGGACATACAGTAGTGTTGTCACCTGGTGTATCACAGCTCACAAGTGAGCATCAGCAGATTGTGGAGACAGGGACAGCAGTGGAGAGTCCTAGTCGGAGGGCACAGGGCTCTGCCAGCTCGGCTCAGCAGCACGTCGACCCTCTGCCTCTGGGTCCATCCATAAGATCAGAGGTGATGGAACTCCAGGCACAGATGCAGGAGTCTCTGGCAGGTTTTGTCTCTAGGGTCGCTGCGAGTGTGGAGCGAATGGAGGAGTCCATAGCGACCATGAGCAGAGCCTTTGTGGAGTCATTGGCACATGAACGCATCACCACGGAAAGGATGGCTACCTCCGTGGAAACGATTGCTACCTCCGTGGTAAGGCTGGCTACCATACAGGAGAGGAGGGCTATGGCCATGGAGGAGCTTAGTCGCCAGGATATGGAAAACATGCTCATTGTTCAGAATAGAATGACATCTCTTGAGGAGCGATGGGCATCTACTGAACAGAGAAACCAGACCTTCATGGAAGTCCTTCTGAGTAGGACTGCCATTGCAGATACGGGTCCCCATGGCCCCCCTGATGTGCAACAGGGTGATCTCCAGCCACTTGCAGGGGCTGAGGGGGACCTGACCCATGAGAGGGAGGTTGATGGCATACCTCAAGGAAGTGGGGGCTCCTCTCCAAGCGCTCACACGACCATGCCACTGCAGAGCCCTTGGTCAGAGCCTCACCAGAGTCCACACCCAAGTGAGATAGACGTCTCAACCCCTGCACAGCCGCAGGAGCAGACGGTTGACGAGCCCTCACAGGCTCGCCACCCCAGAGGACACCCGCCAAAGGTGTCGAGACAGGAGCAGCAGCAAAGTGAGCAAGGGGCCTCCACATCTGCTGAAGCCACGGGAGAAACACTACGTAGGAGCACGCGTAAGAGGAAGATAAAGCACAAGTAGTCACAAGGGTAGTCACTTGGGTGGAATTTTGTGTTTAGTGTAAAAATGCCATCACGTCGTAATTGTACATAAAAATTCTGATGGCAAATGTTGCAGTTGTGGCGTCTGTCATTTCGCTATTAGGACTTCCACATTGAGGCCTTAGGAATACTTGCAACTGTCAGTATGGTGGTCGGAGTGCTAGGAATCCTCTGGTTCTTGGCCATTGTCAATGCTCTGGTAAGAAGCTGCGAGGCAAAAGTGTTTGATTGACTAGGCTAAGCAAATCTGGCCAGGATGAGTGCGTTCCTTGCATCCCGGGCAGCAATGTTCTCGCGTAATGCTGCCGCTGGTTGATGGGCCTCTGCAGGATGTTCATTTTCGCCCTCCTCCTCCTCCTCATCTGAGGAGGATATGTGAGGAGCCACTTGGTCCTCAGGAATCTGCAAGCCACGACGCTGTGCCATGTTGTCTGGCGACACTGGCTGCTGAGTACTGCAGGGCTCCACCTGATCTATCCAGGCGTCTGAAGCACATCTTCAGCAAACCGATGGTTTGCTCGATTATGGCTCTGGTGGACATGTGGCTGGAGTTGTAGCTCTCCTCAGCTTCGTTGGTTGGTCTCCTCAACAGCGTCATCAGCCACATCCTCAGGGGATAGCCCTTGTCTCCAAGTAGCCATCCGTTAAGTTGGTCTGGCGGACTGAATAGCGGAGGCACACTAGACTGGCGCAGTATCAAGGGGTCATGGCAACTGCCAGGGTACATGGCACAAACATGCAAAATTTCCTTCTTGTGGTCACACACCAGCTGAACGTTAAGGGAGTGGAAGCCCTTGCAGTTGACAAAAATACCTGGATTGCGATGGGGTGCCTTAAAGGCCACATGTGTGCAGTCAACGATGCCCTGCACCCTTGGAAAGCCTGCCAGATGAGCTAATCTAACCGCTCACGCCGTGACACTTGCTCAATCCTTGGTGAAATGGATGTGATTGTGCACGAGAGCAAAGAGGGCATCGGTTATCTGCGTGATGCAAGTGTGTGCGGCCGCCTGGGAGATGTCGCTGATGTCTGCTGCTGATCCCTGGAATGAGCCTGAGGCAAAAAAGTTGAGTGCGGTGGTGACTTTGATGGCCACTGGTAATGCTTGTCCACCTGGTCCTCTGGGCAGCAGGTCTTGCTGTAGCATTGCGCAGATGTCAGTCACTACCTCTCGCGAAAGTTGGAGCCGCCTTTGGCACTGCTGCTCAGATATGTTGAGATAGGTGGCCCTGCGTCTGTAGACCCTGTTTGAGAGGTATCTCCTGCGCCGACGGGCTTCCAGGCGCTGGCCCCTTCTGGCCTGTGCAGCCTCAGGTGGGTGAGCAGCAGCCTGGCGCTCCTGCTGCTGCTGTTGTTCCTGGTTCTGCTGCTGCCGCGGCTGGTGCTCGAGCTCCTCTAATGCCCAGATGGGAAGGAAATAAATGGCTCCCATGCTTCTGGTATATGCCTCCGTTGAGGAAGCGCTGAGTGAAGGTGGCGAGAGGGGTTTCCCAGGAGGCCACACTGGAGATGGGTGTGAGGCTACAACCTTCCACAGGTGTGGTTAAGCCTTCTAAAAGTTGCCTTAAACCTGAGACCACTAAGTCCTGCCACCTGCAAATGATGGCTGATCAAATCTCCTCTTTAATGGATGACCTGCAGTTGATAGTCAGCAATCCAATTGCGCTCCCGCCAGGTTTCACATTCGTGTTTCCCACCAGGCGTGTTTTACGTGGGAAAAGGGTTAAATTTGCAAGGGCCTGTTAAAATAGGATTATAGAGGCCATTTAGTGGTAATTAAGGGCCTTAAAGACCAGTCCCGCCTGTTGGATGCGGGACGGAATCGGGACCATCAGACACGCCCGAGTTAAAATTGCTCGGAGTCGGGAACCAGGCAGGGGGGGGTCCCACCCGCCAGTTTTTGCGATTTTAACCCCCCGCATGCCTCCAAGCCCGACTCCACGGCTCAATGAAAATCGAGCCCTTTGAGTATATTCAAGGCTGAGATCGATAGATTTTTGAACTCTAGGGAAATCAAGGGATATGGAGATCAGGCGGGAAAGTGGAGTTGAGGTCGATGATCAGCCGTGATGTTTTTGAATGGTGGAGCAGGCTCGAGGGGCCGTATGGCCTACTCCTGCTCCTATTTCTTGTTCAAATCAAATCAAATCAAATCAACTTTTATTGTCATTGTTAGTGCACAAGTGCAGTACAACGAAATGTAGGCTTGCGGCTCCCGAGAGTGTACAATTTGGATTAGGACACTTAAACATTTCAACATACATTTGTACATATATATTAGCATATAAATATGACCATAATAAAGTGAATAAAGTGCATCGGCAGATGTGCAGGCTTTAGTGTTTATTTGTGGAGTTCAGTAGGATGACAGCCCTGGGAAAGAAGCTGTTCCTAAATCTGGTCGTACGGGTGCGAATGCATCTGTAGCGTCTTCCAGATGGTAGGAGGGCGAACAGACTGTGGCTGGGGTGGGTAGGGTCTTTGATGATGGTCCGTGCCCTCCGTAGGCAGCGTTTCTGATATATATGTTCTATGGTCGGTAGCCGGGTGCCGGTAATGCGTTGGGCAGTTTTGACTACCCGCTGCAGGGCTTTCCGGTCATGGGAGCTACAGCCGCCGTACCATACCGTGATACAGTTTGTCAGGATGCTCTCTGTAGTGCAGCGGTAGAAGTTAGAGAGGATCGGGGGTGACAGATTACATCCCTTCAGCCTCCTCAAGAAATATAGGCGCTGCTGGGCCTTCTTCACCAGAGAGGAGGTGTTGAGGGACCAGGAGAGGTCTTCCGTGATGTGGACTCCGAGGAACTTAAAGCTGGCCACCCTTTCCACCTCCGCCCCATTGATGTGGATGGGGGTGTGACTTCCGCCTTTGGACTTCCTGAAGTCCACGATTATTTCCTTTGTTTTCTTGGTGTTAAGGGCCAGGTTGTTGTCGGCGCACCACTTCACGAGATGCTGGACCTCCTCCCTGTAGGCTGACTCATCATTGTTGGTGATCTGGCCTACTACTGTGGTGTCATCTGCAAACTTGATGTTCTCAACACAATGAATTTAGAAACATAGGCCGAGAAATTCGGTATAGCCGCGTTTGGGGCGCTAGTCCTGGCGATGCGCAAAGTTTAGCGCCAGGCGCAATTTAGCGCCACCTAGCGCGATATTGGGTTGCAGCGCCCCTAAAGGTGATTGCGGCGCTAAATCAGGCGCTGCACGCTACTCTTAAGGCGCTAACCCGGCGGTGCAACCCAATTTCGCGCCGGCAGGGCACAGCGACGGTGCTGTCAATAATCACTTTCCCTGAGACACACTGGCGCCGGCCAGCTCTTAAAGGGGCAGGTCAATTGGCATCACCAGTCACACTCACTGCCTTGTAGGCCTTCAAAGCGGTGGGAGCCTACCTGTGGCACACCAGCCTAGCAAGAAATGGAAAGGGTGAGGCAGAGGGCGGAACGCCTCACTGATGGGACATTGGATGCTTTGGTTGGCGCAGTGGAATCAAGGCCAAGGAAGATGGTCGGAATGTGATTTATGTTTTGGACAATCTCCCGGGTGTGAGAGGCAGTTATGTGTCAGTGTATTAGTTTTGCTTTCTGTTGCCATAGCTTTCTCATGTTTGAAAGAACCACATTTTGTGTAATGAAACACTTTCTTCATTTACAATGGCCATGCCTGCTATTTACATGCATCTTGCCCTTCACAGGCTTGGGGGTATCAGACCGGTTCCATTCCTGTTCTTGGAATGGCAGCAAGCATTCCGTGAGAGGGGCCTAGAAGCTACTTCTGATCAGCCTCTGACGCGCAGCCTGAGAAGAGCCGCTCGCGTAGAAGTTCAGGCCAGCAGGCATCTTCTCAGCCACCGACAGAGATGTCCTGCACCTTATCTGAGGCTGCAGATCTGGCTGAAGCAGCTGGCACAGCTCAGTCACCACCTCCTTTCTAAATCGCAGCCTTGTGACACACTGCTCCTCCGGCATGTTCATGTAGGAAAATTGCTGTCGGAAAACCCTGCCAGTGTAAGGTCTGCTGTGGCGGCGTCTGTTGGCCCTCCTCCGTCTGGCCATGCCCGTCCCCCTCTCCCAGCGTCTCAGTGCCCTTTCCAGATGATTCAGCAGCAGGACGTTCCCCTCCAATGCAGCCCCCATAATAAGTGCCCACAGGAAGGTTCCCCGTTGTCAAGGCTCACCAACAGCAAGGTGATGGTCAGAAGGCTGAAGATCGTCTGCCTGCGCTGGCTCAGTGGTCAAATGGCTCTCAGTGTGCAGCTCAGCAACTCTTTGTAGCTCTCGAGGAAGTTGTGCTCCAAAAATGGCTGCCACTTTTAAACCACACCAGTCCCCTTTAAATAACGCTCCTCCATCCCGAGAGCGACTTGGTAAGGCTCCAGGTAAGCTGTCACTATTAGCGCCAGGCGCTACGGAGGGGGGGCGCCACTGAATTTCCGGTCCGGGGCGCCCAAAAGGCGTTGCACACTCAAATGACGTCATAATCAGCCTGCGCCCATGAGCGGGCGCTAAGATTTAGCGCCGGCGCTAAATGCATGCTCAATATGGGGCGAGGCGCTAAGCGCCCTGCGCCCGCCCAGAAATTGGCTAGCGCCCCACTTCTCGGCCTCTTTGGGCGTTAATCGGTGGCGCTAACAACCGAATTTCTCCCCCATAGAAACATAGAAGATAGGAGTAGGAGTAGGCCATTTGGCCCCTCGAGCCTGCTCCGCCATTCAATGCGATCATGGCTGATCATCCAAATTCAGTACCCGGTCCCTGCTTTCTCCCCATACCCCTTGATCCCTTTAGCCTTAAGAAATATATCCAACTCCTTCTTGAATATATTTAATGAATTGGCCTCTACTGCCTTCTGTGGTAGAGAATTCCACAGGTTCACCACTCTCTGGGTGAAGAAATTCCTCCTCATTTCTGTCCTAAATGGCCTACCCCTTATCCTTAGACTGTGACCTCTGGTTCTGGACTCCCCGACCATCGGGAACATCCTTCCTGCGTCTAGTCTGTCCAGTCCTGTCAGAATTTTATAAGTTTCAATGAGATCCCCTCTCATTCTTCTAAACTCCAGCGAGTACAAGCCCAATCGACCCAATCTCTCCTCATACGTCATTCCTGCCATCCCAGGTATCAACCTGGTGAATCTTCGCTGAACTCCTTCCATGGCAAGAACATCCTTCCTCAGATAAGGCGACCAAAACTGCACACAATACTCAAGATGTAGTCTCACCAAGGCCCTGTACAACTGGAGCAAGACATCCTTGTTCCTGTACTCAAACCCTCTCGCTACGAAGGCCAACATACCATTTGCCTTCTTAACCGCCTGCTGCACCTGCATGCTTACCTTCAGCGACTGGTGCACAAGGACACCCAGGTCTCATTGCACTTCCCCTTCTCCCAATCTATTGCCATTCAGATAATAATCTGCCTTTCTGTTTTTGACACCAAAGTAGATAACCTCACATTTATCCACGTTATATTGCATCTGCCATGCTTCTGCCCAATCACCCAACCTGTCCAAATCATACTGGAGTTTCTCGGCATCCTCCTCACAGCACACACGCCCACCCAGCTTTGTGTCGTCTGCAAATTTGGAGATATTACATCTAGTTCCCTTGTCTAGATCATTAATATATATTGTGAATAGCTGGGGTCCAAGGACCGATCCCTGCGGTACCCCACTAGTCACTGCCTGCCACTCGGAAAAAGAGCCGTTTATTCCAACTCTTTGCTTTCTGTCTGCCAACCAGTTCTCCATCCAAGTCAATACCTTGCCCCCAATCCCATGTGCCTTAACTTTACATGCTAATCTCTTATACGGGACCTTATCGAAAGCCTTCTGAAAGTCCAAATACACCACATCCACTGGTTCTCCCTTATCTATTTTACCAGTTACATCCTCAAAAAATTCCAGTAGATTAGTCAAGCACGATTTACCTTTTGTAAATCCATGTTGACTTTGTCTGATCCGGTCACTGTTTTCCAAGTGCTCTGCTATTACATCTTTTATAATGGACTCTAGCATTTTCCCCACTACCGATGTCAGGCTTACCGGTCTGTAATTCCCTGTTTTCTCTCTACCACCTTTTTTGAATAGTGGGGTAACATTAGCTACCCTCCAATCCATGGGTACTGTTCCAGATTCCATTGAATGTTGGAAGATGATCAGCAATGCATCTACTATTTCTAGGGCCACTTCCTTAAGTACCCTAGGATGTAGATTATCAGGCCCTGGGGATTTATCGGCCTTCAATCCCGTCAATTTCCCTAACACCATTTCCCTACAAATACTGATTTATTTCAGTTCCTCCCTTTCATCAGACATCTCTGGGAGGTTATTTGTGTCCTCCTTTGTGAAGACAGAACCAAAATATGTATTTAATGGGTCTGCCATTTCTTTGTTCCCCATTATAAATTCCCGATTCTGACTGCAAGGAACCTACGCTTGACTTCACCAATCTTTTTCTCTTCACATATCTATAAAAGCTTTTACAGTCAGTTTTTATGGTCCCTGCAAGCTTACTCTCATATTCTATTTTCCCCTTCTTAATTAATCCCTTTGTCCTCCTTTGTTGAATCCTAAACTGCTCCCAATCCTCAGGTTTACTGCTTTTTCTGGCCAATTTATATGTCATCTCCTTGGATCTTATGCTATCCCTAATTTCCCTTGTTAGCCACGGTTGAGTCACCTTTTTTTGTTTTATTTTTATGCCAAACTGAGATGAACAAATTCTGTAGTTCATCCATGCGGTCTTTGAATGTTTGCCATTGCCTATCCACCTTCAACCCTTTGAGTGACATTCCCCAATCAATCCTACCCAACTCGCGCCTCAGACCATCGTAGTTTCCTTTATTTAAATTCAGGACCCTAGTCTCTGAGTCAACTACTTCATTCTCCATCTTAATGAAGAATTCGATCATATTATGATCGCTCCGAACCAAGGGGCCTCGTACAACAAGATTGCTAATTAATCCTTTCTCATTACATAATACCCAGTCTAAGATGGCCTGATCTCTGGTTGGTTCCTCGACATATTGGTCCAGGAAACCATCCTGTAAACACTCCAGGAATTCCTCCTCCACAGTATTGTTACTAATTTGGTTAGCCCAATCTATATGTAGATTAAAATCACCCATGATGACTGCTGTGCCCTTATTGCACGCTTCTCTAATATCCCTTTTAATACCGTCCCCAACCTCCGCATTACTGTTTGGAGGTCTATATACCACTCCCACTAACGTTTCCTGCCCCTTGGTATTTCTCAGTTCTACCCATACAGATTCCACATCATCAGAGCTAATATCCTTCCTTTCCATTGTGTTAATCCCCTCTTTAACCAGCAATGCTACCCTACCTCCTTTTCCTTTTTGCCTATCTTTCCTGAATATTGAATACCCCTGGATGTTGAGTTCCCAGCCTTGGCCACCCTGGAGCCATGTTTCCGTAATCCCAATCAAATCATATTCGTTTACCTCTATTTGCGCAGCTAATTCATCCACCTTATTACGAATGCTCCTCGCATTAAGACACAAAGCCTTCAGGCTTGTTTTTTTAACACTCTTAGACCTTTTAGAATTATTATTTACTGTGGTCATGTTTGATTTAAACCGTTGATTTCTCTGACTGCCACTTTTGTTTTAAAATCTCATCCTCATTGATAAATCTGACATGGCCTCATCCCACCCCGCCTCTGCATCCTCTTCCTGTCCCACATGCCAATACAGGTCCTCTGCTTTTCAAACCTTTGTATCCTTTTCTCTTCCTCTGTTCTTTTATAAGTGACAGTGTCTTCAGCCTACATTCTAGAACTTTCTAGAAACCACTCCACCTAGCTGCCTTCGAGAGCCATCTCAAAAGGATACCATTTCGACCACACCTTCAGTCACCTCCCCTGGTTCAGGGTCTGTGAAAGCACCTTGGACTTTGTGCTATGTTAAAAGCACTCTTTCAATGCACCTCTACATTAAGATGCTGATATATGAACGCTAGAAGCATTAGAAATAAGATGACAGAACTAGAGGCTATTGTGACAGTAAGGAACAACCAGAGAGTGGTTCGAATGTGGAGCCTGCCACCACAGGAGGGCAGTTGAGGCAAATAGCATAGATGCATTTGAGGGGAAGCTAGGTAAACACAAGGAAGAAAGGAATAGAAGGATATGCTGAGAGAGCGAGATGAAGTAGGGTGGGAGGAGGTTCGTGTGAAGCATAAACACCGGCATAGACCAGTCGGTCCAAATGGTCTGTTCCTGTGCTGTAAATTCAGTGTAACATCAGTGTGATGAACATATCAGAAACATGGCTAAATGCAGAGCTGCAAAGGTAAAACATAATAAAAAATGGACTCAGTTGGTAGCACCATCACCTGTGAGTCAGAAGGTTGTGGGTCTCAAGTCCCACTCCAGAGACTTGAGCACATAAAGCTAGGCGGACACTCCAGTGCAGTACTGAGGGAATGCTGCACTGTCAGAGGTGCCGTCTTTCGGATGAGACATCGAACCGAGGCCCTGTTTGCTCTCTCAGGTGGATGTAAAAGATCCCATGGCACTATTTCGAAGAAGAGCAGAGGAGTTACCCCCGGTGTGCTGGCCAATATTTATCCTTCGATCAACATAACAAAAAATAGATTATCCGGTCTTTATCACATTGCTGTTTCTGGGAGCTTGCTGTGCACAAATTGGCTGCCACGTTTCCTACATTACAACAGTGACTACATTTCAAAAGTGCTTTGGGACTTCCGCTGGACATGAAAGGTGCTATATAAATGCAAGTCTTTCTTTTTCAATACTACAATATCAATAGGTCCATCAGAGAAGAGGTGCAAACATTAGGAACACAGAAATAGGAGTAGGCCATTCAGCCCCTCTAGCCTGTATAGTCACCAGTCCTACTATCTTCATCTTTGGGTCGGTGTCAACGAGTGAGAGGGCAGCTCACGTAGGGTTGCCAACTCTGGCTGACCATATTCACATGACTTCCAACAGCCCCCACCTAGTCAAGCAGCCTAACTCCAATATTTTTTACAAAGTAAATGAAAAAGTGCTCAAAGAAAATTAAAAGATACGTATTTTTTAAATACCCCTCTGATTTTTTTTCCTCCTGGGTGTTTGCTCACAGCAGGGTCCAAAAGATTAATCTGTAATTCAAAATCATGAGGGGTCTAGACAGAGTAGAGAGAAACTGTTCCCATTGGCGGAAGGGTCGAGAACCAAAGGACACAGATTTAAGGTGATCATAGAGTTTTTTAGAGTCATAGAGTTTTACAGCACAGAAAGAGGCCCTTCGGCCCATCGTATCCGCGCCGCCCATCCATCCCTGTCCAGTCTAATCCAAAGAAGATCCAAAGACGACATGAGGAAAAACTTTTTTAAGCAGCAAGTGGTTATGATTATGATCTGGAACACACGGCCTGAAATGGAGATGCAATCGTGGCTCAAAAAGGGGCGAAAAATTGCGGGCTATGGGGAAAGGGCAGGGGAGCGAGACTAGCTGAAGTGTTCTTGTGGAGAGCCGGCACGGGCTCGACAGGCCGAATGGCCTCCTTCTGTGCTGTAACCATGCTATGATTCTGAGAGTTCCGGGAGACTCCCGGCCAACCCGGGAGAGTGTTGGCAACCCTCTGGCGTCGTTCAGATTGCAGAGACCGCGTGAGGAGGCAACGAAAAGATGGCGAACTGAGAGGAGGAAGGGGTGGGTGTTAAATCCCAAACGGCGAAAGCAGCTAACCGGCGGCAGGTGGCGTAAACCCCGGTTTTAACGGCTCGGCCTCCCTACCTGCCATTGCCGGCATCGTTAGCGGTGCGGAGGGGGGTGAAAGGTCTGTCCCGAGAGCCTCTGCGGCAGCGCCGGGGTCTAGGGCGCTTTCACTCTGGCTGTGCATGCCGGGATAGCTGCGCGGCCATCACGGTCCTCCTGCAGCACCCGGCCGACAGCGCCCGCGCCAGCCGAGCAGGGCAGGGAAAGTCAATTTGAGATAGACTCCGAGCTCTGAAGGAGAAAGGGCAGGATTTTAAAGGCACCCCCACGGGCATGGGATGGCACGTCAGAAGCACTGAGGAAGATAGAGTTAATATGCCATGGCAGAAATTAGTTAATATCTGACATCTTATTCTGGCCTCCATTGTTCTGGAGTATGTATTTAGGAGAAGAGAAACATCCGATAGGTTATAATATAATCTGAGCCTATTCATTAGCCTTTCCTTTGAGTTACTAAATAGGTGTGAGCCAATTGTTAATTGTTGCTATTCATACTGTAAATGTGGAGTGTTTTTTTTTGCCTTCACGCCAATGGAAACCCACAGTCTAAACATCAGAGGTACAAAATGGGAATCGGGCATTTGGTCTTGGCAACATTGTAAACAGAGGCAGCTCTGAGCAAAGACATAGGTGGCCTAAGTCAAAACATGATAGCCACCAACCCAAGTGGCTGAAGTGCTCCAGATCTTCCTTGAACAGTTGATGAAGCAGCCTCGCTTACCCGTGTAGAGATTTCTCATCCATTTAGGGGTTATTAAAGCAGAAAAAGGTTTTAAGCGGTTGTTGATGCACTCCATAATTTGATATCTGTGATATTGTAGAGAAATTATGGAGCCGCAGAAGCTAGTGTTTATCATTGCAGTCAGACCTAAATAGACGCTATGAGAATGCTTAGGATGAAACTAATAATTCACTAGGTGCCAGCTAAACATGGGGAAAGTGATTAATAGTTATCAATGGCCTGTTACCAGGTAAGAGGTACTGGTAAGATGATACCAACAAGCAAGTACCAGACATGTACATGGCTGAGAATAGCTGTAATCTGGAGTTAAGTTCAAGAGAAGCCTAGATATTCTCCAGGTTGGTAAATGTGTCCTAGTTTAATTAAATGTATTCTAGAAATAGTAGGAAGGCATAACATTGCAATGGTGGATTCCTGCAATACAGTGTAAGACCATTAAAGCAAATGAACCTCCATCCCAGTTTGATACAGACTATTAATTCAGCATTTTAATAACCAACATGTTCTTAATACACCTGCCAGACAACACAGACATATGTGGAAGGCTTTAATTGTAATTCAATTTTATACACTACAAAGTAAATTAATGACTTGGATGTGGGTGTGCAGGGCACAATTTGAAAATTTGCAGATGAAACAAAACTTGGAAGTATAGTGAACAGTGAGGAGGATAGTGATAGACTTTAAGAGGACATAGACATTGGAATGGGCGGACACGTGGCAGATGAAATTTAACGCAGAAAAGTGTGAAATGATACATTTTGGTAGAAAGTATGAGGAGAGGAAATATAAACTAGAGGGTACAATCCTAAAGGGGGTGCACAAATCGTTGAAGGTGGCAGGGCAGGTTGAGAAAGCAGTTAAAAAAGCTTATGGGATCCTGGGAATCATGAATAGAGGTATAGGCCTAGATTTTCAGTGTGCCGTGAGGCGGGCTTTTAGGCGTGCGGGGGGCTAAAATCCCGAATTCGGGGGTCCCGACACCATCCCACCCAAAACCCGCCTCCACGTAAGTTTCAAAGGAGGCGGGTACCCGCCCTGCACTGGGACTCGCCGACTCGAGGCAGGAAGGGATTAGTGCCAATTAACTGCCTGTTAACAGGTAGTTAACAGGCAGTTTTTAGCCTAATCCCTATTTTGAGGGGTGTCATGTGGGATTCCCGACGGCTCCAAACTACGCCAGGTTAGAGCAGGCGGGCCGTCGGGTTGAAGGACTTGGAGGGGTCGCGATGTCGGTGTTCAGATGAGTGATGGGTGCATGAGTGCAAAGGTAAGTGTGTTTGGTGTGTCTAAAGTGTGTAAAGAAGTTTAAATTACCTGTACTTACCTTAACAGCCTTTCTTCCTCTAGGCGTCGGGAGTCCATCACTCAGCCGGCACTGAAAGCTAAATGGCCGCGAGCTGTCAAAAGTGACAGCCTTCAGCTTTCAGTGCCGGTGAGTGTTCTAACTGAGTCTGCGTAGAAGGACTCAGGTTAGAAGTCAGACTGTCAGTGTTTGACAGCTTCAAACAGCTGTGAAACACTGATATTTCATCTGTCAACACCTCTTGACAGATGAAATTTCAGTCTGTGACGTCACCTGTTGCCGGGTGGCCCTTAATTGGCCTGCTGAGCCCGCTGGGCGGGCTCAACAAGGTCAATCAAGGGAAAATTGCGTGGATTGGCCGGATGTCGATGGAGGCGGGACTAAAACCTGTAAGTTGTAGTCCTGCCTCCTTCCCGACTGCTGAATGAAAATCCAGCCCATAGAGTACAAAAGCATGGAAATTATGATGAGCCTGTATAAAACACTGGTTCGGCCTCAACTGAAGCATTGTGTCCAATTCTGGGCACTGCACTGCAGGAAGGATGTGAAGGCCTTAGAGAGGGTGTAGAAAAGATTCCAGTGATGAGGGACTTCAGTTACGTGGGTAGACTGGAGAAGCTGGGATTGTTCTCCTTAGAGCAGAGAAGATTGAGAGGATATTTGATAGAGGTGTTCAAAATCATGAGGGGTCTGGACAGAGTCGATAGAGAGAAACTGTTCCCATTGGCAGAAGGGTCGAGAACCAGAGGACACTGATTTAAGGTGATTGACAAAAGAACCAAAGGCGACATAACCTGCAACAAGACTTAATTTAGATGGTTTAGGATGCCCTTAATTGCCTCTTGACCAAGTTGAAATGGTCTTTCTGGTGGACAGGAAATCAGAAAGCCTGATTACAGTAAAATGCATGTGATGTAGAACAAAAATTTAGCAAGTGCTTTACAATAAACAAAGTTTCCCACACACCAAATGTAGAGACAATGGAGGTGAAATTCCCTGGCACTAATGATTCTGAGACTCACCTAAATTCCCTGACTTCGCCCCAGGAAGGGAGAGGGGTGCTAAATCAAGCGCTAATGTCCTCAGTGGGGCGCCACAGGGGCGCTAACACCAGAGAGCTGCCGAAATTCAGCTGAGTTCCAAACAGATTTGATCGCTCGCGCTGCTTCTTTCCAGCTCTTAAATGGGAGGTGCGATCATTCACCAGATGCTCATTTGCAGCTTTGCTTGCTTCGAGGAGAACAGACACATACTGCAGACCCTTTTCATTGCTCTGAGAAGAACTGCCTAATAACCAACAAGTCACACCCTAATGCAAATGAAGATTCCTTATTCAACAGCAAACTCTGAAATCTCAAAAAACGCTTCCAATAATCAAAAGGGCTCTTTGCTTCTGAGCAGCAAAAGATTCGGGCCTAGAAATTCATTATAGCCACTTTTGGGGCGGTAAAGTCGGGCGGCTGCTAAAGTTTGCGCCCGGCGCAAATTCGAAGCCACTTCGCCGATATTCATTAGCTTCGCCTTAAGAGTTTGCTCGAGCGCTAAAACTGGCGATGCACGGCTCTCTTTAGGCGCTAAGCCGGAGGTGCTGAGCGATACCGCCGAGGCCGGGCGCAGCGCAGGTGCGGCCATTTCTTGATTGACAGCAGACACCCTGGCGCCGGCCAGCTCTTAAGGGGGAAGGGTCGACTTGGTCTGCTGCCACGCCCTGCACACTGGAGCCCTCCAGCTAGGCCTGAACACTGCTGCTGGACCCATATAGCGCCTCAAAGTATGGAGAAGGCCCGTGAACGAGCGCAGCGCTTCTCAGAGCTTGATCTGAGGGTGCTGGTTAGCGCTGTTGAGAAGAGACGCCATATTTTGTTCCCAGACAATGGGAGGAAGCCGCCGACCCGCGTCTACCGGAGAGCCTGGAGGCATGTCGCCACCAGGGTGACATCGAACAGTGAGGTCCCCAGGAGCGCGGTACAATGCCGCAAGAAACTAAATGACCTCGCCAGGATTGTCAGGGTGAGTACCCTTTCCAGTGTCCTCCTCATCCTTGCATGTGCATCTCACATTATGGGCAAAGGGACCTGAAAGCCCTAATGGCCAGCCCTCATGCAGCAGCTATGGGTCAGTCATGAACATCAATTGCACATTCTGCACTTAACACACTGGCCAAGCTATTCGACCATGGGAGGCAGTGCACACAAGATCAGGGCTACACACTGGCCAGGCTATTCGACCATGGGAGGCAGTGCACACAAGATCGGGGCTACACACTGGCCAGGCTATTCGACCATGGGAGGCAGTGCACACAAGATCAGGGCTACACACTGGCCAGGCTATTCGACCATGGGAGGCAGTGCACACAAGATCAGGGCTACACACTGTACTTAGAGGCCGTCCTTTCTCTTGCAGGCCAAGCTGGCCAATAATAAGAGGAGCCGGACTGTGACCGGGGGAGGCGGACCCCAGATCCAGCCGCTCACCGAGCTGCAACAGCGCGTGGAGCGCATCATGGGTGCCCGGGTGATTGGCCCCATTGCATCTGGAGATGCCGACCCTGTTCTGGGCACCAATGGTAAGGACATCATTTTTTGGACCTCTCTCGTCCCACTTGCGCATCAGATCTACATCCTTTGCCACTGTCCGACCAATGCGCTGAATGCCACCACTCATGCATCCCTCGCTGACGCCCTCTCCTCACTCTAAAGCTACGCTTGTGCCTTCCTGCTTTCAGATGGTGAGGAGGAGGTCCCTGAAGTTGCCAGTGACAGCCCCTCAGAAGAGGAGGAGGAGGAGGAGCAAGAGGAAGGCGGCCCATCAGGGGAACCCTCAGCCGCGGCAAGCCATGCCACTGTAGGGGAGACGTCTTCCCTGGAGGGGAGCGTGGGGGAAGGGTTGGAGGGGAGTGTAGCTCCTGGGACCAGCGGCCTGCAGAAACGCGGGAGGGGGGTGGAAGCTCAGCGGCCTTCTCCCCAGAGGGGGGAAGGGTCGGCGGGGAGTCCAATTGCTGGGCCCAGCAGCGTCCAGCAACGCAGGAAGGGTCGGCCAGCTCGGCGGCCTTCTCCCCAGAGGGAGAGTCCGGCCTCCAGCCGGAGACGGTCAACGCCGAGGAGATGTGCCGGCTCGAGGACATGTCCGCGGACTCGGAGCGCCGGCACACGGAGCTCATGGGGGTAGTGACACGGATGCTTGAGGCCATCGAGTCCCTGTCTCGGAGTGTGACCGAATTCGGGGCCACACAGGCCACCAGTTTGGCGGAATTCGGGGCAGGTCAGGCAGCGACTGGCCAGGTGATCAGTGGTGCCGTGCAGTCACTGGCTGCTCTGATGCAGTCTCAGAACAGGGCAACACGGGCACTCACTGCTGCCACACTTGCTGTGTCAGCCCGGCATCGCCAGGGCACCCGGCGCGCTGCAGCAGCACAGCGGTCTGTCCCTCGGCAGATTGCTGCGCATGCTGCAGTGCTGGCCCGGCCGAGTGCCAGTGTCTCAGGCGACCAGTGAGCGCCTGCCATCCGCCAACTTGCCCCCATTCCTCCAGCCGCCACTGCCACTCCCCCAGTGGAGCTGCGACGAGCTGCTGCAGCGACTGATGCTGGCCAGCGACAGCTGCAGCATTCACCAGCCGGCCCCTCGAGGGCCAGACCTCATCTAGGCTGACCCCCAAGGGCATCTGCCGTCACGACATGTGCCCCTCAGGAGCCTTCCCCCAGCCTTGCAGCAGCCACTGGCCTCACTTTGAGGAGGAGCAGCAGGGCATCCAGGGGCCGGCAAAGTTTGCAGAGGGCATCGCCCTCGCGGGACACAAAGTAGAGGGTGTGTCCAAATGTTGTGTTTTGTGGAATGGTTGTTTTTTGAAGGCCGAGGATGAGGCCATTTTTATTTACATCTTTGGTTAATCCTCCCCAGGTTGTGGGAGTGACTCATGTGTGTGAGCGTTTTTTGGGGGTTTCGTGTGTTCTTGGTTTTCATGTGGGAAGGGCCCTGAGTTTGTACAATAAACCATTTTATTTATTCACATTGCCCATGTTTGATCTTTGAAGTGTTTGTTGCCTTAACCGGCTGACGGCTTGCGGAGCGGCTGCAATCATGTTCTTTCATTGGCACAAGCCATTCCCTGACAGGGGGCCTAGAAGTGACGTTCAATAAGCCGCCAACGGGCGGCCCTTGGACCTTGTGCCTCCCTCCTGGGCTGGTACTCCTCGTCCTCCTCCTCCTCATGCTCCTCCTGCTCCTCCTCCTGAGGTGGTGGTCCAACGTGAGGTGGCAGTGCCTGAGTCCTGCGGATAGCCAGGTTGTGCAGCATGCAGCAAACGACGACGAATTGGGAGACTCGGTCCTGCGAATACTGGAGGGCTCCCCCGGAGCAATCCAGACAGCGGAACCGTTGCTTCAGGACGCCGATTGTTTGTTCAATGAGGTTCCTGGTCGCTTGATGGCTCTCGTTGTATGCCTCTTCAGCAGGGGTCGTGGACGCGCGGAGCGGGGTCATGAGCCAGGTACACAAAGGATAGCCTTTGTCCCCGATAAGCCATCCTCTTGGGTGAGGCTGTGCCTGGAACATGTCAGCCACAGGATAAAGGCATCGTGGCTGCTGCCTGGAAAGCGGGCATTGACAGCTAGGATGCGCTGCCTGTGGTCACACACCAGCTGTACGTTGAGGGAATGGTAGCCCTTCCGGTTGCGGTAATCCTCGGCATGCTTCAGAGGTGCCCGCAAAGCCACATGCGTGCAGTCAATGGCGCCCTGCACCATGGGGAAGCCCGCTATTCTTGCAAATCCCACTGCACGCTGCTGCTGCTTGTCCAGGGTCATGGGGAAGGAGATGAATTGACGTCTCCTTCTGAAAAGGGCATTGGTCACCTGGCGGATGCAGCAATGCACGGCGAACTGGGAGATGTTAGCGATGTCCCCAGTAGCGGATTGGAAGGAGCCGGTGGCATAGAAGTTGAGAGCCACCGTCACCTTCACTGCCACCGACAGAGACGTCCTGCGCATCAGCTGTGGACGCAGATCTCTGTGAAGCAGCTGGCAGATGTCTGTGACCACCTCCCTTCTGAATCGCAGCCTCCTAACACACTGCTGGCGGTATACCCTGGGTGGGTAAGGCCTCACTTGGCGACGCCTGTTGCCCCCTCTGCGTCTAGCCAGGGCTGCCACTCTCTCACGGCGTCTGTAAGCCCTTCCGACATAAGGCTGAAACTCAGCGTTGGCACCCAATGCAGCCCCCATAATATGCTGGCAAACACTGAGATCTCAATGAAGGCAAAGAGAATTGCACAGCTCTGGCCTGAAGCCAAAAAGACCTGTCCTAGTGTTGGGCCAAAGCAGTAAGCTCTCTTCCTTGGTCTCTCTCCAAAAATCCGTTGCACAAGAGTGAATGCTGCAAAATGGCTGCCATTTATAGTGCAGGGTAAGTGCCCTTTAATTTGCGCTCCCCGCGGCCCGCCTCGGCTGTGTACCGTTCCACTTCACAGTCGTTAGGGCCGCCCGGCGCACAATGGGGCGGCGCGAGTGAAGTTCCGGTTCCGGTCGCACAAAGGGCGTTGCATGACGAAATGACGTCATGATCTGCGCGCGCAGCTGAGCGCGCGCAAAGACTTTGCGCTGGCGCTAAATGTCTACTGAAGTTGGGGCGAGGCGCAGATCGCGCAGCACCCGGGCGCTCGAGATCTGCTCCTCCTAAGGCGCTAACGCCTGGCGCAGCCAACTGAATTTCTAGGCCTCGGTGTCTCGGCCGACACAAACAACAACCGGAAGCGCAGGCCTTTAAATAGCGCTCCTCCACAGGGCCTCCCGACTGGAAAACTCCTGCCGAACCTGTCGCTAACAAACAGAGATGTGCAGGCAGGCGAAAAAGGGGAATTTTGCATCGGGAGCGTTAACGGGGTGATGCGCTCAGAGATGACGCCATGATCTCCGGGTGCAGAAGATCAGGGCGAAGACCAGTAGCGCCGCCGCTAACCTCCCGCCAAATTTCGCGGGATGCGCGGTTATCACCTTGGGGGGGGGGGCGTAAAGCCATTTGCGCCCCGTTAGCGCCTCCCAGCGGAGGTGGTAACTAGGGGAATTTCACCCCCAATGTCCTCTATTCAGCAAGCTTACTATTTTAGAAATGTTTTATATTGTAATAAACCCAAATTTTTGTGAAATGTGATTTATAATAATGACACATTGATAATATTTTTCTGTGAGTCAGAGGTCATATGCTTATCAGGGTGGCGTTGTTTGGATTTAGAAGTATGTGGGTAGATGTGGGTACATGGGTAGTACTGACACTGCTGTGAAGCGCTTTGGGATATTTTTTCTATGTTAAAGGCGCTATATAAATGCACATTATTGTTGTTGTTGTAGTAGACATCTCCAGTGAAAGAATTTGGGGAAATTATTTGTAAAGTGATCTGCCCAGAGACAGAGAAGTGTGATTGATTCCTGGAAACCAAATAAATGTTTTTTTTTTCCTACTACTGATCTATCGCGGCCAGGAACTCGCGGGAAAAAAACAGAACAGGAAAGGTCAGTTTTTTTTCCACTTACCTCGGCCACCTCACCTTTAATCATTGCCCACGAAGCGGCCGGCCACCCGATGCAGGCCTCCTGCAGCTGTCGGTGTTTTGAACTGGCGCTGCTGCAGGGGGGGAGGATGTCAATTTCGGGTCCGGGGCGCTACCGGGGCAATGCGCAGGGCGATGACATCACGATCTCCGGGCGAAGTAGATCGGGGCGCAACGCCGTAGCGCTGCCACAAAACCGTAGCATATCGCACCCGGTCGCAAACCCATTTGCGCCCCATTAACGCCCCCCCCCCCCATTATCGTTGTATCATGCGACTACCAAGTGGGCAGAAGGCGAACTAGATGGATTGCTTAGTCTTTTGGGGGGAAAAATTTGGGATCGACCATTTTTGGGATGCTAACATCGCCTGGGCGCTAACTTTAGCGCCCGGTGCTAATTAGCACCAGCGAACGCAAAATTGAGTTTTAGCGCCCCAAGAGGGAAGTGGAATGCTAAATCAAGCGCTACACACTTCTCTTAGAGCGCTAACGTCACAGAGCGGGGCGCTACCTTCAGAGCGCTAATCAAGTTCCGGCGCTGTCAATTAGAGGGTCCTCGGACAGACTGGCGCCTTGCAGTTCTTAAAGGGAGGTTCAATCATACTGCACAGCCTCACTCTGATCATTGCTGCTTGTGAACTGGGCCTGCAAACAGCTGCAAACCTTCATTCAAGTAACTGACGGCTGATCAGAGGCCCAGGGAGAGAGCTCGCCGGTTCAGCGACCACACCTTGGGGGCTCTGGTCACGGCCGTGGAACGCTGACGGGCAGTGCTCTTCCCGGACACTGAAAGGAGGCCATTGCCACAGGCCTTTTGGAGGATGTGGAGGGAGGTCGCCTTGCACGTGTCAGCCAGAAGTGTGGTCCCCAGAACTCCCACCCAGTGCCGGAAGAAATTCAACAACCTCACTCGGTGGGGTCAGGGTGAGTAGATGCTTCAAAAACCTCTACATGCCGCCATCTCGACCTCACTCTGTGCACACACTGTATAAACCGCCACATCCTCAACACTCGCCCACCAACTATGCCCACCTACTAAACGTGACATCCACATCTCACGCCCTGCATACATTAACAGCTATTCAACTATGGTAGGCACATCTGCCAAACACATGGCTGCACACTCACTCACACACTTTCCTTTTTCTTGCAGGCCAAGCTTGCTCACAACAGGAGGGAGCAGGTACAAATGGGAGGAGGTGAGGCGGACCTGCACCCCCTTACAGACCTGGAGGAGCGAGTGGGCCGCACCATTGTCGGAGATGTCGACCCCCTTGGGGACAACAACGGTATGTTCATCACCGCTCCCTCTTCTCTCATACCACTTCCCCCTCACACCACAAGCCTTTCCCACTTTCCATCTAAGTATACTGTCTCCATTCCTTGCTCCCTTCCTGCCCCACTCCCCTGACCTTAACCCCACTCTTGTGCCTTTATGCTTTCAGATAATCAGCCACCACATGACCAGCCTGTCCCTCAGCCTCCCAGTGGCAGCGACGCGGGAGAGGAGGAGGAAGAACAAGCCAGAGCCTCACTGCCTGTGTCTCCCGAAGGCGCTAGGTCCGATAACTGAAGTCAATGGGAATCAAGAGGAAAACTCTCCATTGGTTGGAATCCTAGCTAGCACAAAGGAAGGTGACTGTGGTTGTTGGAGGCCATTCATCTCAATCACATGACATCACTGCAGGAGTTCCTCAGGGCAGTGTCCTAGGCCCAACCATCTTCAGCTGTTTCATCAATGACCTTCCCTCCATCATAAGGTCAGAAGTGGGGATGTTCACTGATGATTGCACACTGTTCAGCACCATTCGAGACTCGTCAGATACTGACGCAGTCCGTGTCCATATGCAGCAAGACCTGGACAACATTCAGACTTGGGCTGACAAGTGGCAAGTAACATTCGCACCACACAAGTGCCAGGCAATGACCATCTCCAACAAGCGAGACTCTAACCATCTCCCCTTGACATTCAATGGCATTACCATCGCTGAATCCCCCACTATCAACATCCTGGGGGTTACCATTGATCAGAAACTGAACTGGACCAGCCATATAAATACTGTGGCTACAAGAGCAGGCCAGAGGCTGGGAATTCTGTGGCAAGTGTCTCACCTCCTGACTCCCCAAAGCCTTTCCACCATCTACAAGGCACAAGTCAGGAGTGTGATGGAATACTCGCCACTTGCCTGGATGAGTGCAGCTCCAACAACACTCAAGAAGATCGACACCATTCAGAATAAAGCAGCCCGCTTGATTGGCACTCCATCCACCACCTTCAACATTCACTCCCTCCACCACCGGCGCACTGTGGCTGCAGTGTGTACCATCTACAAGATGCACTGCAGCAACTCGCCAAAGCTCCTTCAACAGCACCTTCCAAACCCGCGACCTCTACCACTTAGAAGGACAAGGGCAGCAGACGCATGGGAACATCACCACTTACAAGTTCCCCTCCAAGCCACACACCATCCTGACTTGGAACTGTATCGCCGATCCTTCACTGTCGCTGGGCCAAAATCCTGGAACTCCCTTCCTAACAGCATTGTGGGTGTACCTACACCATATGGACTGCAGCGGTTCAAGAAGGCGGCTCACCACCATCTTCTCAAGGGCAATTAGGGATGGGCACTAAATGCAGGCCTAGCCAGCGACGCCCACATCCCATCAATGAATTAAAAAAAAAAAAATTTTTAAATGGGGTGACACGATCGCTGGAGGGGGTCTGATGTGGGTGAAGCCCCGGGACCCAGCAGGCTGCAGCAACGCCACGGGGAAAGGGAAGCTCAGGAGCCATCTCCCCGGAAGGTGAGTTCGCGCACGAGTTCTGCTGCACAGGACTCGGGTGAGGACCTCGATGTGGAGGCGATGACCACACGGGCGATGGGCATCCACACCGAGCTCATGGGTGCAATGGCACGGGTGCCCGAGAGCATGGATGCACTGTCTAGGAGTTTGGAGGAGTCCGCCTCCAGCATTGCGCTCATCTCTGCGCAAACAATCGAGCCCATCCTTGGCAGTTTCCAAAGGATAGTCAACTCGCAGAGAGACTGTGGGGACCCAGACCTCATGCTGCGTGTCATGGGTGAGGTGGCAGCAGCTATTGCAGCACAGGCCGAGGCAACGCAACGGCTTAGTGCTGTAATGGAGTCAGTGGCTGCTGGCGTGCAATCTCAGACTGCTCTCATGCAGTCTCAGATTGATGCCACGCAAGCGCTGACTGCTGCCATCTTTGCTGGGTCGCCCACTGTCCACCGGGGATCTCACAGTGCTGCAGCAGGCCAGCAATCTGTGCTCAAGCAGACTGCTCCGGATGCTGAGGGTATGCCCCGGGGGGAGTGGCAGTGTGTCAGTCGAGCAGGAAGGTGCTGTCTTCTCTCAGGATGACAGTATTCCTGCTGCCACCACTGCCACTCCACCACTGCACTTGCCGCAGCCTGTAACCCAGCCAGCCCAGACTGCTGCCGCCCATGCTGAGGTGGTGCAGTCTGCAGCTGAGCCTTCCGGGCCCAGAGCTGGTCAAGGGCGTCCTGCAAGGCCATCTGCAGTCTCTGGCTCCCAGACTCAGCATTCTTCCACCAGCCTTGCTGCAGCCACTGGGGCCACATTACAGAGGAGCAGTAGGGTTGGGCGGGGGGAACTCCAAAGGGGACGGAGATCATTGAAGAAGGACGAGTAAAGAATACTTTATTAACAAATGGGGGTAGTGTGTGTTAATAAATTGATTTGTTTGTAAATATATTGTGGTGTTTCTTTATGAATAGTTGTGTTTCATAAGATAGAGTTGTGTTCGATATTAAATTGTTAATTTGACGTTGTACATTTTGTGATGTTTTTCATTTGACCTTTGCCTGGTGATAGGGGCTGCGAACTGGATGTAATGATGTGGTTGTGCTGCGCAAACGCCATATGATATATCATTTATTGGAAGCGGTGTCTAATGAGGCGCTCACAAACGGCCCTTGCAGAAGCAAGATTGAGTGGCTCGCTCCTCCGTTGCTGCTGCTGCTCCTCCTCCTCCTCCTTTGCCTTGTCCTCCTCCTCTCCCTCTTCCTCCTCCTGAGGTGGACCTGCAATCCCTGGTGGCAATGGCTGGGCCCTCAGAATGGCCAGGTTGTGAAGCATGCAGCACGCAATGATGAAAAGGGAGACTCGATCAGGGGAGTACTGCAGGGCTCCTCCAGAGCGGTCAAGGCAGCGGAACCATTGCTTTAGCAAGCCGATAGTCTGTTCGATCAGGTTCCTGGTGGCGGTATGGCTGTCATTGTATGCGAGCTGAGCAGGAGCGTTGGGGTTACGGAGGGGTGTCATCAGCCAGGTGGCGAGTGGATAACCCTTCTCTCCGAGCCAGCTGCAAACTTCATGTGGTGGGTGAAACAGTGCTGGGACACCAGTCTGTCGCAGGATGAATGCATCATGGCTGCTGCCAGGATAGCGGGCAATGACGGCGAGGATGAGCTGTCTGAGGTCGCACACCAACTGAACGTTCAGAGAGTGGTAGCCTTGGCGGTTGCAGAACACCTCTGCATTGTGATGAGGTGCCCGGAATGCCACATGGGTGCAGTCAATGGCGCCCTGAACCATGGGGAAGCCCGCTATCCTTGCAAAGCCACATGAGCATTCATCCTGTTTCTCTCTGGTCATGAAGAATGAGATGTACTCCCTTCTCCTTCTGTAGAGAGCATTTGTTACCTCCCAGATGCAGCAATGGACAACGAACTGCGAAATGTTTGCAGTATCCCCTGTTGAAGCCTGGAAGGAGCCACTGGCATAGAAATTGAGAGCGACTGTGACCTTAACAGAGAGAGATGTCCTGGTCCTGAGCTGAGGCTGGAGGTCTTGCTGCAGGAGGTGGCAGAGCTCTGTGACCACCTCTTTGCTGAGGCGGAGCCTTCTAAAGCACTGCTCCTCTGACAGATGAATGTAGAAGTGCTCCCGGAATACCCTGGGAGGGTAAGGCCTCCTGTTGAGAGCCCTGTTGGCCCTCCTCCCTCTGGCCACGTTTTGCAATCTTTCTCTCTGCCTCCGCTGCCTCCGATGGTGAGGCTGGAGGGCAAGGTCCAGTGCCAGTCCAGCCCCCATTAAATGATGGAAATGTTGCACTATCAAATGTAACCCAAATGAAAGTGATAAATTTTTAATAAGAACATAAGAACATAAGAAATAGGAGCAGGAGTAGGCCAATCGGCCCCTCGAGCCTGCTCCGCCATTCAATAAGATCATGGCTGATCTGATCCTAACCGCCAATCTACTATCACAGAACCATCTCCTGAATCTAACAGAATTAGACACACGAAATAGGAACAGGATCAGGCTACACGGCCCCTGGGCCCGCTCCGCTACCCACAGGGCCATGACCGATCCGAACCTAGCCTCATGTCCAAATTCCTGCCCGCTCCCCGTAACCCTTAATTCCCTTTACTTCTAGGAAACTGTCTATTTCTGTTTTAAATTTATGTAATGATGTAGCTTCTACAGCTTTTTGGGGCAGCATATTCCATGGACCTACCACCCTCTGAGTGAAGTAGTTCCTCCTCATCTCAGTTTTGAAAGAGCAGCCCCTTATTCTAAGACTATGCCCCCTAGTTCTAGTTTCACCCATCATCGGGAACATCCTCCCCGCATCCACCCGATCCAACCCCTTCACAATCTTATATGTTTCAATAAGATCGCCTCTCATTCTTCTGAACTCCAATGAGTAGAGTCCCAATCTACTCAACCTCTCCTCATATGTCCATCCCCTCATCCCCAGGAAATTTCCCAGCCAAAATACTCCTTCAAGTTGAAAAGGGTCAAATGCATCAAAACGCCTGTCTGCTTGTGTCAAACTAACAAGGCAGCATTGTTTGCTGACAAAAAAAAACCGGAAGCTGGCCCCTTTATATAGCGGTCCTCCAGCACTCCTCTGACTGCAAACCGCCTCCCTGTACCTGTCGTTGCTAACGGCAGGCACTCAGGCAGGGGGCGAGAACGAATTTCTGAGCCGGGGAGCTGCATAACCGGATGATGTCACGATCTCCGGCCGCAGGAGAGCATGGCGCTAGTGGTTACCACCGCCGCAAACCTCCAGCTCAATCTCGCGGGCGTTGGTACTAGTGCCGCGTCCAGTCGCTTCTTTGGTGCCCCGCCCCCCCGGAGGCGCTAACAGGAGGCGCAAAGGCACCCAATTTCTCCCCCTTGGTCTTTTTACGTCTAGCAAGTTCGAAGTTCAATCTACATTAATGACTTGGATGAAGGGACCAAGTGTAATGTAGCCACGTTCGCAGATGATACAAAGATGGGTGGGAAAGCAAGTTGTGCAGAGGACTCAAAGAATCTGCGAAGGGATATAGACAGGCTAAGTGAGTGGGCAAACATCTGGCAGATGGAGTATAATATGGGAAAGTGCGAGGTTATCCACTTTGGAGGAAAAATAAAAAAGCAAACTATTATTTAAATGGAGAGAGATTACAAAATGCTACAGTTCAGAGGGACCTGGGGGTCCTTGTGCATGAAACACAAAGAGTTAGCATGCAGGTACAGCAAGTAATCAAAAAGGCAAATGGAATGTTGGCCTCTATTTCAAAAGGGTTGGAGTATAAAAGCAGGGAAGTCCTGCTACAACTGTACAGGGTATTGGTGAGACCACACCGCGAGTACTGCGTACAGTTTTGGTCTCCTTATTTAAGGAAGGATATACTTGCATTGGAGGCAGTTCAGAGACGATTCACTAGGTTAATTCCAGAGATGAGGAGGTTGACTTATGAGGAAAGGTTGAGCAGGCTGGGCCTATACTCATTGGAATTTAGAAGAATGAGAGGTGATCTTATTGAAACATATAAGATACTGAGGGGGCTCGACAAGGTAGATGCAGAGAGGATGTTTCCCCTCGTGGGGAAATCTAGAACTCGGGGGCACAGTTTCAGAATAAAGGGTCGCCCTTTTAGAACTGAGATGAAGAGGAATTTCTTCTCTCAGAGGGTCGTAAATCTGTGGAATTCTCTGCCCCAGAGAGCTGTGGAGGCTGGGTCATTAAATACATTTAAGGTGGAGATAGACAGATTTTTGCAAGATAAGGGAGTGAAGGGTTATGGGGAGCGGGCAGGGAAGTGACTTTTAGCCCAAGATCAGCCATTGAATGGCGGAGCAGGCTCGAGGGGCCAAGTGGCTTATTGCTGCTCCTATTTCTTATGTTCTTAAGTTCTTATATTTTATTGCCAGGTTGTATTCCTGTTTCCTCTGAACTGTTCCTGAAATCATTGGTTGGTCTAAAGAAGCATCGGTTACAAAAAACATTTGAAAAAATACAGAGGTATGTGTAAACTCTAGAATCATGGTAACACTTATGATTTGAAACATTTTATGATTGTTTACATAATCGATCAAATAAGTTAGATCAATTACATCATAATCAAAACATTCTTAATGAAAATAAATACATGGTTGTACTGTCAGTTGCCGACCTTGGGACCTGTGCTACTTTTGAAACTCTGCTTACACCACAGAGCTGACACGTAACAACTAAAAAGTGTAAGTAATGTTTACCAAATATTCCTATGAAACGAATTCATTTTTCCTACAGCAGTTGATGTAAATGCATTATTACTTGAGATCAGCAGGGTTTTCAAGCATTTCTGTGTGGTGGATCCCACGCTCTGTGGACCTCGGCAAGTATTGGCACATTCCCAGGCACCTCATGTCCTAATTGCCAAAAGACAGTGTTAGCATCCCAAAGGAAAACACTTTTATCATTACATCAATCTTACGAACATACAAAATTGACGGGCAGGAAAAGACCATTTGTTCCATCAAGCCTGCCCCACACTTCATGATGGCTGGAGCATCATGACTAGACAATTCCTTACTGCCCCCGTCCCGCCCCCCCTCCCCTCTCCCGCAGCCATGTAATTTCCTGGGAGATGCCAAAAAAACAGAGAAGAAACCCAGGGCCAGTAAGGGAAGAAATACTCTGGAAAATTCCTTTCCGACCCCCACAGGCAATCAAAACCAGTTCAGGAGATCTAGGAGATATCACGGGCCAAGTTTTAGTCTATAAAAACACTAGCCAGTCAATAACTGGTCCAGCTCCCTCTTGAAGGCATGCAGAACATAGGAACATACAAAATTGACGGGCAGGAAAAAAACAGTTGGTCCATCAAGCATCATGACTAGGCACTTCTGCTGCAGGGTTGGAGCCAGTTCCTAATCCAGCGTATCATACTAAAAGATTATATCTTGTGACGTAACCTAGTGCCAGGTACCTTATCAAAAGTAAACACAGCCTGAATCACAAGTACGCTTTGCCAATTGACCGCGATGTCAATAGTCACTCCAAATAAAAAACAGTTTCTAACCTTCCTACATTACAACAGTGACTACGCTTCAGAAGTACTTCATTGGCTGTAAAGCGCTTTGGGACATCCTGAAGTTGTGAAAGGCACTATATAAATGCAAGTTTTTTTCCTTTTTAACCGCTTTCACTAAGCCTAAGCCTTAACCATAACAGCCTAAGCCTAACCCCCAACCCCCATACTTGACCCTGACCCTAACCCAACCATTAACCCTAAACCTAAACTCTAAATCATGCGGAGTCAAAGGCTGGGTGCGCTGCCAATAGTCATTGCGATGTCGCCGTTGATGGAGGTCGGATGTGTTATGTATTATGTGTTCTCCTCCCACCTGCGGTGGTGCTGTCACAGCAGATAAATGGTTGGGTTTGTTCTCTTGGTTGGGTTTTTGTTTTCTTTGTTCTATACTCTCCAGAACCTTCCTTTTCAATAAAGAAGCCTCATGTTTGAATCTCTGGGTTCTGAGCACTAATTGTGTCTAGGTAGAAAGGTACAGACACAACAAAGTGGCGATGAGGATCGGATGAATCTGCGTTGTGGGAACTTTCTTATTTTCGACTACAAAACACTCGGAACAGAGATTGCAGCATTACATTAACGTTACGGGTGCAGTGAGTAAACGGAAATTAAAATTTGAAACGTGAGATGGCTACTATATTCGGAAACATTGGTGATTTTGATGAAAATGTGGAGCAATGGAGCGCTTATACGGAACGTTTTGACTATTTTGTTTTGGCGAATGCGGTGGCAAACGATAAGGTTGTGCCTACCTTTTTGAGTATACTGGGAGCAAAGACATTCAATTTACTGCGCAGCCTTGTACAGCCAGTTAAGCCAGGAACTAAAACATATAAACAACTAGTGGAAATTCTTGGAGCACATTTTTCACCGAAACCTCTGGTTATTGCTGAGAGATTTAGATTTCACAAACGGAATCAAGAGGAGGGGGAAACAGTGACTATGTTTGTTGCTGCTTTAAAAAGGTTGTCAGAACACTGCGAGTTCAAGGAGGTGCTGAATGACACCATTAGAGACAGACTTGTGTGTGGTCTGCAAAGTGCAGCCACACAGAAGCGCCTTCTTACTGAGGACAACCTTACTCTTGAAAAGGCCATTGAAGTTAGTGTCTCCATGGAGATGGCGGAAAAGGAGGCTCACCAGTTTAGTTCAACAGGGAGAGTTCACAAGGTGTCGTCTGAGCCTAAAGGTGCGCGGAACGGCACATGTTACCGTTGTGGGAAAATGGGCCATCACGCTAATGACTGCTGGTGTACGGAGCTGGAATGCCGAAATTGTGGCAAAAAGGGTCACATTGAACGTGCCTGTAGAGGTAAAAAAAAGAACAGACAGAGCTGGGAAGCATGAAAGCAAAATGTCTGTATTTGGACAAGAGAAGAAAATGAGTGTTCATTCAGTGCAGTATGATGGAACAAGCAAAACAGAGGGGAGCGACATCTCTGAGGAGGAAGATGTGCACATACTGACGGTTGCAGGTGGTCCAAATGGCTACTGGGTGTCACCACTGGTGGAGGGACAATCAGTGCGGATGTAGGTGGACACAGGCGCGGCTGTGTCCCTTGTTTCAGACACTGTCTACAACAAAATGCTAAAGCATCTTACCCTTCAGCCAACAAACATTGTGCTAAAGACGTATACCGGCGAACCTGTGGCCATGAGAGGCGCCATTGAGGTGACAGTTAAATTGAACGGACAGACTGCGAAATTGCCACTATATGTGGTAAAGGGAAATTACCCATCTCTACTGGGACGTGCGTGGCTAGAGAAAATCACGCTGGACTGGCCTGCAGTCCGCATGATGTCAAAAGGGGAGTCAGGTCTGACTGCAGTTTTAAACAAACATGCAGAACTCTTCAATGAGGAACTTGGGAGCATGAAAAAGATCAGCGTGAGACTGAACATTAAACCTGACAGCAAGCCAAAGTTTCACAAAGCCCGACCTGTACCCTATGCAATTAGGCCAGAAGTTGAGGCTAACTTGGAGGCCTTAGTCGAGAATGGAGTCCTGGAGCCTGTGAGCGTGAGCAAATGGGCCACACCCATTGTTCCTGTCCTAAAAAAGGATGGATCTATTCGAATCTGCGGGGATTTTAAAGTGACTATTAACCCGGTGCTGTCTGCGGAACAGTACCCTCTTCCCCTCATTGGTGATCTTTTTACAGGCCTGGCTGGAGGGCAAAAGTTCAGCAAAATAGACTTATGCCAGGCTTATCTACAAATGCATGTCGATGACAAATCAAAGGAGTTGCTGACAATTGTGACACACAAGGGGCTATACAGGTACTGCCGCCTTCCGTTTGGAATTACGTTGGCCCCTGCTCTATTCCAAAGGGCAATGGATCAGATTTTGAGTGGACTGCCAGGAGTCCAGTGCTACCTGGACGACATCCTTGTCACTGGGACAAATGAGGAGGATCATCTTCTGAACTTGGATGCAACACTACAGCGACTGAAAGAGTACGGACTCAGAGTTCGTAAGGACAAATGTGAATTCTTTCAATCTTCAGTTGAGTACCTGGGGCATGTGATTGATGCTACTGGCCTGCATAAGGTGCCGTCAAAGGTCAAGGCGATCGTGGAGGTCCCAGCACCCCAGAATGTGAGCCAGTTACGTTCATTCCTGGGGCTACTTAACTACTATGGAAAGTTTATTCCAGACTTAGCAACATTGCTGAAGCCGTTACATCAGTTGCTATGTCAAGGCAAAACATGGAAATGGACTGAACTGTGCAACGAAGCTTTCGCCCAAGCAAAGAAAGCATTGCTGAAGTTGGAGGTCCTGACACACTTCGACCCAAAGCTACCCGTGCAGCTAGCATGTGATGCATCACCATATGGTGTGGGAGCAGTCATATCCCACATCATGCCTTCTGGTGAAGAGAAACCTATCGCCTTCGCATCAGGCACCTTGAACAAGACCGAGAGTAACTATGCACAGATTGAGCGCGAGGCCTTGGGAATCGTTTTTGGAATTCAAAAATTTCATCAGTACCTGTTTGGGAGAAGGTTCACACTCCTGACGGACCACCATCCATTGACTTCAATCTTTGGGCCCCACACCAGAATTCCATCTCTCGCTGCAAGCAGGATGCAAAGGTGAGCTTTACTGTTGTCAGGACACACATACGACATCAAATATCGCAAATCAGACTTGCACGGAAATGCAGACGGTCTCTCGAGGCTGCCATTGTCTGTTACTCCCCCAGAGCCTCATCAGATAGACATTTTCTACTTTAGACAAGTGGAGGGAGCACCTGTCACTGCAGTTCAGGTGCGAAGGTACACCCGCAACGATCCAGTCCTGTCTGAGGTAATGGACGATGTCATTCGAGGGAGAGCTATAGGAGATTCTCCTAGTTTGAAACCATGGCCTAGAAATTTGGTGGGCTTTGCGCCCAGTTACAGCCCAAAGAGGGCTTCTGCGCCAGTAGGGGTGGTAGCGCTGATTTTGAGGGCCGCGGTAATGGCGGCGGTAGCCGGTAGCGTCATCGGTGTGCGCAGTGCCCCGGTTCCGCCCCGCTACCGCCCCGACCCCCATCTTCAGTAGCGGCCGCCTCTTCCGTGGCGGCCGCTAACAACATCGGGAGACCGGGTCCTTACTGCAGCCTTAGCGGGGCGCTTTAAGGTGGAGGTGCGGCCGGCCACTTTTTCGGCGGCCACCTGCCCGCACCTCCTTCCCCGGCCTCCTCCACCCCCCCCACCCCGCGGCATTGCCGGCTGGTTTCCGTGGAGCCCGGCACTTCTCCGTTGTGCCGGGCTCTTTTGCCGGCACTCGCGATCGGGGTTCCGGCCGTTGCAGGCACCTCCTCCTTAAGAGGAGGAGGCCTGCAGTACAGCAGCCTGCCGCACCGCATCGGGTGGCGCAGCGGCACCGGGAGCACTGAATTTCACTTTCAGCGCCCCAAGCGGGGGCGGGCACACCCTGGAACAGCGCCCGGTTCCGCCTTGGGGCGCTAAAAGTGAATATGGGATGGGCGCAACTGGCTCCGCGGCCAGCGCAAAATTTTCAGCGCAAACGAGCTGGCGGGGCTATACCCAATTTCTAGGCCCTTATGTTTCAAAAAGAAATGAGCTCTCCATCCAGGCAGGTTGTCTTCTCTGGGGACGCCGTGTCATCATTCCGCCACCTCTGAGGGAACCTGTACTGCAACAACTTCATACAGGCCACAGTGGGATGGTTCGGATGAAGGAAATGGCAAGAAGCTACTTCTGGTGGCCAGGTCTCGAACATGTTCCCCGTGTCAAAGGGTCCGGAATGTTCCACAGCTGGCAACCCTACACCCCTGGGATTGGCCTGAAGAAGTGTGGCAGTGAGTACATGTGGACTTCGCCGGTCCTTTCGAAGAGAAGATGTTTATGGTGGTTGTGGATGCTCGTAGCAAGTGGCCGGAGGTCGCTGTGATGAGGTCTACCACGGCAGAGAAAACAATTGAGAAACTTGGTGAGATGTTCAGCCGTTATGGCTCACTGGAACAACTCGTAAGTGACAACGGTCCACAATTTGTATCACAGGAGTTTGCAACCTTCCTGCAAGTGAATGGTGTCCAACACATCAGGTCTGCGCCCTATCATCCCTCTACTAACGGCCTGGCAGAAAGGTTCGTGCGAACTTTGAAGCACGCCTTGAAGGCATCGCAAGGTCAGGGCTCAATCCACCAACGTCTGAACAGCTTCCTGTTGTCCTACAGGAATGAGCCGCATGCCACAACCAAAACTGCCCCCGCTTCGCTCATGATGAAGAGGCAGTTGTGGACAAGTTTTGACTTACTCAAACCTCCAAGGGCAGAGCAGGTTGTCCAACGTCAACAACAAGCTCAAGTTGAAAGGAGAGAGAAAAGAGCCAAGGAGAGACGGTTTCATCCTGGAGAGCACGTCCTAGCTCGAAACTATAACACTGGACCGAAATGGGTTCCTGCTACGGTGATCGCGCAGACAGGCCCTGTGTCTTACATGGCTGAGACTGCTGAGGACGTCGTCTGGAGAAGACACACTGATCAACTGTTGCTAGGAGCAGAGACAGCCACAGAGGCTCCAACGGCTGGTTGGCCTGAACTGTTTCCGGATGATACCGCAAACCAGCATCCTTTGCCACAGTGCTCTTCTCCAACACAGGAAGTCAAAGAGACTGTTCCACCTGTGCAAACTCCTGACTTTCGACTGACACAGGCACCTTCTCTATCTAGGCCTGTGTCAATGCCTACTGCTGTGGAAGCCAGCGATGACCGCCGGTATCCTGTCAGAGAGCGGCGGCCTCCAAGACGCTTGGATCTGTAGGCTTAGTGACTTACCCACAAGACTGGGGCAGAATAAACCCCAGGGTAAAGTCAGGGTTTGAGGCAGTCTACCTCTACCCTTGGTTAGTTGAGTGCATTGAAAGTAACTTACCTGTTGAGGAATAATGTGGACATTTCATTTAAGAGGGGAGGAATATGTTATGTATTATGTGTTCTCCTTCCACCTGCGGTGGCGCTGTCACAGCAGATAAATGGTTGGGTTTGTTCTCTTGGTTGGGTTTTTGTTCTCTTTTTCTGTACTCTCCAGAACCTTCCTTTTGAATAAAGAAGCCTCATGTTTGAATCTCTGGGTTCTGAGCATTAATTGTGTCTAGGTAGAAAGGTACAGACACAACAGGATGTGCTGTCACTAGTCACTCTGTTTCCAAATATAGTTGCAACAGAACTTTGTGTAACTAAAATATTCTGCTTAAATAAACGTGTTTAAATTCTGAATAGTTGTTCACAACCTCCCTGCAAACGTGAGTCCATCCAGAATTTCTTGGTGTTATAAGCCCTTTTCTGCTGGTTGCTTTTGAGTTCACTTTCAGAGACACACATATAAAACAGAAATGCAACTGCGCTAAAGTTATAATAAACTAGTTGATCTCTCATAGTGTTGCTCACAGGGAATCAAGACCAAGTGTAGTCTTCAAGAGAAAGGTGGATATAAGGAGGGGGGTAATTTATCCAGGGTATGCAGTGTAATTATGTCCCCATACTAAAATCATACATTTAGTCCTGATATTTATATATTTCCATTATAAATTCCAATGTCCACATTTGTATTGGAAACTGCCTATGTAAACTTATCACGCTTTAGTTACACCTTCACATTAGTGGTGGTGCTGGTTTTAAAGAGGACTTCAAAGAAGGAGAGAGAGGTGGAGAAGGAGAGGGATTTAGGAAAAGAATTTCAGAGAGTGGGAGTTAAGAGGCCAAAGGCTTTGCCCACCAATGTTGGGATGAAAGGAAAGGGAGGCAATGCGGAAGAAGCTGCAGTCAGAGGAACAGAAGATTCGAGGCCTCATTAGTTTGGACAATCTCGGTCACTGGGGTTGCAAGAGAAAGAAAGACTTGCATTTTATGTCACACCTTTCACGACCTCAGGACATTCCAAAGTGCTTTACAGGCAATTAAATACTTTCGAAGTGCAGTCACTGTTGTAATGTAGGAAATGCGGCAGCCAATTTATGCACAGCAAGCTCCCACAAACAGCAAAGTTGTAATGAACAGATTATCTGGGTTTTTTTTTTATGATGTTGGTTGTGGGATAAATATTGGCCAGGACACGGGGGAGAACTCCCCCTGCTCTTCTTCAAAATAGTGCCATGGAATCTATTACGTCCACCTGAGAGGAAAGACGGGGCCTCGGTTTAACATCTCATCCGAAAGACGGTACCGCCGACAGTGCAGTGCTTCCTCAGTACTGCACTGTCAGCCTAGATTTTTGTGCTCAAGTCTCTGGCGTGGGACTTGAGCCAACAAACTTTCATGACTCAGAGGTGAGAGTGCTACCCACTGAGCCACAGCTGACACAAAGGACTTTGCTGTTGTTTTATATATCTAAATATTCAGAAATATTTTCTGTGACATTTTTAGTTGTCACTGGGCTGATGCAGTGATAGCAACCTGCATTTACTTTTTAATTTGTTGTTTTCTTTGTGACGATGGCCTGGGTTAGAAAAGACATATTGCCATTTATTTTCTGCATTGCTAATGAGGTAATGGTTTGATGGCCATGAGTTATGCAAACTTTTACAGCAAAAACATTAATCAGGTTTTTAAAAAAAGTTTCATTTTAATTGTACAAAAATAATATCAAAATTGTAAAGTCTGTGTGTTCTAGTTGTAATTAATAACACACAGACTACAAGATTAAAGTTCAACAGGTCTTTACTGGTTGGAGGTCAGGACTATACTAAATACAATCTTACTACACAGTGCTTATATACCGGTGGTCACCACCGGTATTACGTATACAGCAGCCAGAGAAAGTAGTACATCTCTTAAGGTGGGACAGGCTTAAGTTCTCTTAAGGTGGAACAGGTTACATACACCACAATCCTCCCTTTTTAGCTTAATAGTCATATCCCCATTTAACATAACATCATAACATATATACATATATAACTTCAGGTATAAACAGTTCAAAGGTTCAGTCTCTCAGGAGGCCTTCTGATTCGGTCTGGATAACGCCTTTCAGTGGTCTCTGATTCTTGTTGCTGAGGTGACTCTTCTTGTTGGTTTCCTATGTATTGGACGTCATCATCAGGTACAGTCCCTGCCGAGGTAGATGCTTCAGGTTCATTAACGTCTTCCACAGTTGTCTCTGTCGCAACCATGGGTTCGACCCTTGCTCTTGATTCTACCAGTTGATCCGCATGACGCCTTATCACATTGTTACCAATATCTACTGTGTACATCAGAGGTCCTTGTCTGGCCCGAATTGTTCCGGACTGCCATTTTTCGTTTCCATAGCCCCTTGCCAACACTGGTTGTCCTACTTCGAAACTTCGAGTGGACTTGTTATTAATATGCCGGAACTGTTTGTTTTCCACTTCCCTCTGCACATTTGGTTTTAACAAGTCCAACCTGGACCGCAACCTCCTGTTATAAAACATCATGGCAGGACTTTGGTTAGTCACTGCATGAGCGGCGTTTCGATACGCCATTAGGAAATTGTCCACCTTGTGCTGTAGCAGAATCTGATCATCGTTCATGGCCTTTATTGCCTTTTTGAATGTTTGGACAAATCTCTCGGCCAACCCGTTTGTCGCCGGATGATATGGGGCAGAGGTATAATGTTTCACCCCATTCTTCTTTAAGAATTTTTGGAATTCTTCCGACACGAACTGTGGTCCGTTGTCCGAACAGATCTGTTCTGGCAATCCGTTCCTTGCGAATATTGTTCTTAACACCGCAATTGTCTTTTCTGAAGTAGTGGTATTCATCTTGATCACTTCTGGCCATTTGGAATGTGCGTCCACCGCAATTAGGAACATGGAGTCCATGAATGGACCAGCAAAGTCAATATGTACGCGTTGCCATGGGGCTGAAGGCCATTCCCATGGGTGTAGTGGTGCGATCGGAGGTGCATTTTGCACTTTTTGGCACCCAGCGCAGCTTTTCGTCAACTCCTCTATCTGTTGGTCAATACCCGGCCACCATACATAAGCCCTAGCAAGACTTTTCATCTTAACTCCCCCCAGATGACCTTCATGCAGTTCTTTTAGAACTCGTTCCCTTAACTTGGGAGGAATAATCACTCTTGTCCCGTACATCAAAGTACCATGGCAGACAGACAGCTGGTCTCGCCTTGCCGAGAATGCCAGTAACAGAGGATCACCACGTGTTGGCCATCCTTTCACTGTCACCTCGTAGACTCTGGACAGTGTCGGGTCGTTCCTGGTTTCTCTTTCAATACTTGCATTGGTGACTGGTAAACACTCGATGATGGTCGAATGAAATAACTCAACAGGGTCAACTTTCGTCGTTTCTTCTTCTTCAGGTAGTGGCAGGCGCGACAGCCCATCAGCATTGCCATGCTGCTTCGTACCTTTGAATTCTATTTGATATTGATGTGCCCCTAGGAAAAGGGACCATCTCTGGAGACGCTGTGCTGTCATCACTGAAACACCCTTCTTAGGGTTAAAAATGGATACCAACGGCTGTTGGTCTGTCAGAAGTGTGAATTTTTGGCCCTGCAGGTAATGATTAAACTTCTTCACTCCCCATACAAGGCTGAGAGCCTCCCTATCGATCTGCGCATAGTTGCGCTCAGCGGGGGTCAATGATCTGGATGCAAACGCGACTGGTCTTTCCGTGCCATTTGGCAACTTGTGTGAGAGTACTGCCCCAATACCATATGGAGAAGCATCACAAGCCAACCGAATAGGCAGTGTCGGGTTGAAGTGAGCCAACACTTCCTCTGAGGTGATCAATTCTTTGCTTTTGCGAAATGCCTTCTTACAGTTTTCGCTCCATTCCCATGGTACCCCCTTCTGTAAAAGAGCGTTTAGCGGGTGCAGTACCGTGGATAGATTTGGTAGAAACTTATGGTAATAGTTAATCAATCCTAGAAACGACCTCAACTGAGAGACATTATCTGGAGCGGGAGCCTTTACAACTGCCTCTATCTTGTCAGGAGACTTATGAAGCCCCTCCCGGTCAATGACATGACCACAGTACGAGATCCGCTTCTGGAAGAACTCACATTTCTGCCGATTAACTCTAAGTCCATACTCTTTCAGTCTGCTGAGCACCAGTTCCAAGTTTGCGAGGTGTTCTTCATCACCATCACCTGTAATCAGAATATCATCCAGGTAACATTGTGTGCCTGGAATTCCCTGTAATACCTGCTCCATGGCCCTCTGCCAAATTGCTGGAGCCGATGCCACTCCAAAAACCAGCCTATTGTACCGGTACAAACCTCGATGCGTGTTGATCGTGAGGTATTGGCGTGACTCTTCTTCAACCTCCATCTGCAAGTACGCCTGCACCAGGTCTATCTTGGTGAAGTGTTTCCCGCCAGACAACGAAGCAAAAATATCCTCAATCCGCGGAAGCGGATACTGCACCGTGTGAAGCACTGGATTAACGGTGATTTTGAAATCTCCACAGATGCGAACCTTCCCTGGTTCTCCTGGCTTGTTGCTCGAAGGACGTTTCATAACGGGAACAATGGGCGTAGCCCACTCACTCCAATCTACCTTAGACAGTACACCTGAACGTTCTAGCGCTTCCAGTTCCGCTTCTACAGTAGGTCGTATTGCATAGGGTACCGGTCTGGCTTTAAAAAAATTTGGGTGTGCATGTTCATCAATCTTGATGTTTGCCGTAATTCCTCTCAGTGTTCCCAGTCCCTGCTGGAACACCTCTTTAGCATCATCCAATATTCTGGACAATCGTTTAGGTTTGACATCTGTTTCCCCGGAATCTACCGTTAGTGCCTTCAAGGAGTGCCAGTCCATATTCATTTTCCTAATCCACTCCCGTCCCAGTAGTGGTGGACCTCCTTCAGGTAGCACATATAAGTCCATTACTTGGCTTTCTTCGCCCTTGTGGACCACCTTTACCTCTATCTTTCCGATGGGGTACACTCTTTGCCCCGTGTATGTTTTCAGTATAATCTCCGTATCCCGTAGGGGAATATGTTGGAATAACCTTTTGTAATCTTTCTTATTCATGACCGTCAATGCCGATCCAGTGTCCAATTCCATCTTTACTTGGACTCCTGCTATCTGAAGGGTGACCCAAATTGTCTGGAGATCTGCATCCTTACCAACGTTGTGTACTCTTAAGCTACCCAGTTCATTACTGCTAGCGTCTGAATCTGACTTCTGTTCGGTCGAACTGTTCTTTGTCACCTTGTGTACCTTTATGTATTTTCCTTGCGGTGACTTTTTGTTGCTGGTCTTCTTTCCTGACCGGCATACTTTAGCTATGTGGCCAAGCCTGCCACACGTTCTGCATTCTTGGTTTTTAAACCAACACTGGTTCTGATCGTGCATTGTCTTTCCGCAACGATAACATTTTACAGTACTCAAACCCAATTTATTTGTACTGAGTTCCAGTGACCGTAGCTGCATTACTGCCGTGCCTCTCGCTGCGGCTTCGTGTGCTGCTGCCATAGTGACTGCTTTCTCAAGCGTCAGCTCATTCTCCTCGAGCAATCGCTTTTGTGTATCTTCTTTTAATAAACCACACACAAATTTATCTCGTAGCGCCTCTGTCAGTCTCGTTCCAAATTGACAGTACTTTGCTAGCTTACGCAATTCCATTAAATATTCAGCATTGCTTTCATCCTTCAGCTGCCTTCTGCTGTAAAATTTAAATCGTTCCGCTAGCATCAGCGGCGTGGGGTTTAGGTGATTTTTCAGGACAGTAACAATCTCCTCGAACGTCTTATCCGCCGGTTCATCTGGTGATAAAAGGTGTTTCAATTGCCCGTATGTCTTCGCACCCATTAAGTTTAATAATGTTAGTGCTTTCTCTTCATCTGGAATTTTATTTGCTTTACAATAATTTTGTATGCGTTCTACATACATAGCCCAATCTTCGATGTCGCTATCAAAGGTATTAATGTTCCCATGTTTAGGCATCGTTGCAATTTAATTTATTTTTATTTTTATCCAAGATGGCGGCTTCCGCGCTCTTGTCTTCGTCCTCCGCCTACAAAATGGCGGTTTTCCCGCGCTTGGCGGTCTTCACCCGTCCCCCGACGCTGTCTCCGCTTCACCGGGCTCTCGCGCCTTCAGTTGCCCCCAGACGCTGCGCCTTTTTAGCCCGAATGCGGCCCGGCCCTTATCACCAGCCGCGATCGATGTCCCCGCGCTGCGCCTTTCGGCCCGAATGCGGCCCGGCCCTTATCTCCGGTCGCGATCGATCTCACCACCCTTATTCCTCCGTCTTCCCTCCCCGTCTGTACAGCCAACGCGGCCGACTTTCTGGTCGCGTCGCTGCCCGGCTTACCCACTACCGAGGTAGAAAGAAGATAGCTGACAGCCGCTGATGGAGGCTTCGAGTTCAGGATGTCTTCTGCACTCTGGTTTCTCGATGTCTGCCGCGCGACGTGTCTTCCAGCAGGGTGATGAGGGTGGAAGCCTCTCTTCGACGTCCGTTCTGTGGACGAAGCCGCCGTGGATATAACTGCCGCAGGGTAAGAATCCCATCCTCGTCGCCACTGTAAAGTCTGTGTGTTCTAGTTGTAATTAATAACACACAGACTACAAGATTAAAGTTCAACAGGTCTTTACTGGTTGGAGGTCAGGACTATACTAAATACAATCTTACTACACAGTGCTTATATACCGGTGGTCACCACCGGTATTACGTATACAGCAGCCAGAGAAAGTAGTACATCTCTTAAGGTGGGACAGGCTTAAGTTCTCTTAAGGTGGAACAGGTTACATACACCACAATCCTCCCTTTTTAGCTTAATAGTCATATCCCCATTTAACATAACATCATAACATATATACATATATAACTTCAGGTATAAACAGTTCAAAGGTTCAGTCTCTCAGGAGGCCTTCTGATTCGGTCTGGATAACGCCTTTCAGTGGTCTCTGATTCTTGTTGCTGAGGTGACTCTTCTTGTTGGTTTCCTATGTATTGGACGTCATCATCAGGTACAGTCCCTGCCGAGGTAGATGCTTCAGGTTCATTAACGTCTTCCACAGTTGTCTCTGTCGCAACCATGGGTTCGACCCTTGCTCTTGATTCTACCAGTTGATCCGCATGACGCCTTATCACATTGTTACCAATATCTACTGTGTACATCAGAGGTCCTTGTCTGGCCCGAATTGTTCCGGACTGCCATTTTTCGTTTCCATAGCCCCTTGCCAACACTGGTTGTCCTACTTCGAAACTTCGAGTGGACTTGTTATTAATATGCCGGAACTGTTTGTTTTCCACTTCCCTCTGCACATTTGGTTTTAACAAGTCCAACCTGGACCGCAACCTCCTGTTATAAAACATCATGGCAGGACTTTGGTTAGTCACTGCATGAGCGGCGTTTCGATACGCCATTAGGAAATTGTCCACCTTGTGCTGTAGCAGAATCTGATCATCGTTCATGGCCTTTATTGCCTTTTTGAATGTTTGGACAAATCTCTCGGCCAACCCGTTTGTCGCCGGATGATATGGGGCAGAGGTATAATGTTTCACCCCATTCTTCTTTAAGAATTTTTGGAATTCTTCCGACACGAACTGTGGTCCGTTGTCCGAACAGATCTGTTCTGGCAATCCGTTCCTTGCGAATATTGTTCTTAACACCGCAATTGTCTTTTCTGAAGTAGTGGTATTCATCTTGATCACTTCTGGCCATTTGGAATGTGCGTCCACCGCAATTAGGAACATGGAGTCCATGAATGGACCAGCAAAGTCAATATGTACGCGTTGCCATGGGGCTGAAGGCCATTCCCATGGGTGTAGTGGTGCGATCGGAGGTGCATTTTGCACTTTTTGGCACCCAGCGCAGCTTTTCGTCAACTCCTCTATCTGTTGGTCAATACCCGGCCACCATACATAAGCCCTAGCAAGACTTTTCATCTTAACTCCCCCCAGATGACCTTCATGCAGTTCTTTTAGAACTCGTTCCCTTAACTTGGGAGGAATAATCACTCTTGTCCCGTACATCAAAGTACCATGGCAGACAGACAGCTGGTCTCGCCTTGCCGAGAATGCCAGTAACAGAGGATCACCACGTGTTGGCCATCCTTTCACTGTCACCTCGTAGACTCTGGACAGTGTCGGGTCGTTCCTGGTTTCTCTTTCAATACTTGCATTGGTGACTGGTAAACACTCGATGATGGTCGAATGAAATAACTCAACAGGGTCAACTTTCGTCGTTTCTTCTTCTTCAGGTAGTGGCAGGCGCGACAGCCCATCAGCATTGCCATGCTGCTTCGTACCTTTGAATTCTATTTGATATTGATGTGCCCCTAGGAAAAGGGACCATCTCTGGAGACGCTGTGCTGTCATCACTGAAACACCCTTCTTAGGGTTAAAAATGGATACCAACGGCTGTTGGTCTGTCAGAAGTGTGAATTTTTGGCCCTGCAGGTAATGATTAAACTTCTTCACTCCCCATACAAGGCTGAGAGCCTCCCTATCGATCTGCGCATAGTTGCGCTCAGCGGGGGTCAATGATCTGGATGCAAACGCGACTGGTCTTTCCGTGCCATTTGGCAACTTGTGTGAGAGTACTGCCCCAATACCATATGGAGAAGCATCACAAGCCAACCGAATAGGCAGTGTCGGGTTGAAGTGAGCCAACACTTCCTCTGAGGTGATCAATTCTTTGCTTTTGCGAAATGCCTTCTTACAGTTTTCGCTCCATTCCCATGGTACCCCCTTCTGTAAAAGAGCGTTTAGCGGGTGCAGTACCGTGGATAGATTTGGTAGAAACTTATGGTAATAGTTAATCAATCCTAGAAACGACCTCAACTGAGAGACATTATCTGGAGCGGGAGCCTTTACAACTGCCTCTATCTTGTCAGGAGACTTATGAAGCCCCTCCCGGTCAATGACATGACCACAGTACGAGATCCGCTTCTGGAAGAACTCACATTTCTGCCGATTAACTCTAAGTCCATACTCTTTCAGTCTGCTGAGCACCAGTTCCAAGTTTGCGAGGTGTTCTTCATCACCATCACCTGTAATCAGAATATCATCCAGGTAACATTGTGTGCCTGGAATTCCCTGTAATACCTGCTCCATGGCCCTCTGCCAAATTGCTGGAGCCGATGCCACTCCAAAAACCAGCCTATTGTACCGGTACAAACCTCGATGCGTGTTGATCGTGAGGTATTGGCGTGACTCTTCTTCAACCTCCATCTGCAAGTACGCCTGCACCAGGTCTATCTTGGTGAAGTGTTTCCCGCCAGACAACGAAGCAAAAATATCCTCAATCCGCGGAAGCGGATACTGCACCGTGTGAAGCACTGGATTAACGGTGATTTTGAAATCTCCACAGATGCAAACCTTCCCTGGTTCTCCTGGCTTGTTGCTCGAAGGACGTTTCATAACGGGAACAATGGGCGTAGCCCACTCACTCCAATCTACCTTAGACAGTACACCTGAACGTTCTAGCGCTTCCAGTTCCGCTTCTACAGTAGGTCGTATTGCATAGGGTACCGGTCTGGCTTTAAAAAAATTTGGGTGTGCATGTTCATCAATCTTGATGTTTGCCGTAATTCCTCTCAGTGTTCCCAGTCCCTGCTGGAACACCTCTTTAGCATCATCCAATATTCTGGACAATCGTTTAGGTTTGACATCTGTTTCCCCGGAATCTACCGTTAGTGCCTTCAAGGAGTGCCAGTCCATATTCATTTTCCTAATCCACTCCCGTCCCAGTAGTGGTGGACCTCCTTCAGGTAGCACATATAAGTCCATTACTTGGCTTTCTTCGCCCTTGTGGACCACCTTTACCTCTATCTTTCCGATGGGGTACACTCTTTGCCCCGTGTATGTTTTCAGTATAATCTCCGTATCCCGTAGGGGAATATGTTGGAATAACCTTTTGTAATCTTTCTTATTCATGACCGTCAATGCCGATCCAGTGTCCAATTCCATCTTTACTTGGACTCCTGCTATCTGAAGGGTGACCCAAATTGTCTGGAGATCTGCATCCTTACCAACGTTGTGTACTCTTAAGCTACCCAGTTCATTACTGCTAGCGTCTGAATCTGACTTCTGTTCGGTCGAACTGTTCTTTGTCACCTTGTGTACCTTTATGTATTTTCCTTGCGGTGACTTTTTGTTGCTGGTCTTCTTTCCTGACCGGCATACTTTAGCTATGTGGCCAAGCCTGCCACACGTTCTGCATTCTTGGTTTTTAAACCAACACTGGTTCTGATCGTGCATTGTCTTTCCGCAACGATAACATTTTACAGTACTCAAACCCAATTTATTTGTACTGAGTTCCAGTGACCGTAGCTGCATTACTGCCGTGCCTCTCGCTGCGGCTTCGTGTGCTGCTGCCATAGTGACTGCTTTCTCAAGCGTCAGCTCATTCTCCTCGAGCAATCGCTTTTGTGTATCTTCTTTTAATAAACCACACACAAATTTATCTCGTAGCGCCTCTGTCAGTCTCGTTCCAAATTGACAGTACTTTGCTAGCTTACGCAATTCCATTAAATATTCAGCATTGCTTTCATCCTTCAGCTGCCTTCTGCTGTAAAATTTAAATCGTTCCGCTAGCATCAGCGGCGTGGGGTTTAGGTGATTTTTCAGGACAGTAACAATCTCCTCGAACGTCTTATCCGCCGGTTCATCTGGTGATAAAAGGTGTTTCAATTGCCCGTATGTCTTCGCACCCATTAAGTTTAATAATGTTAGTGCTTTCTCTTCATCTGGAATTTTATTTGCTTTACAATAATTTTGTATGCGTTCTACATACATAGCCCAATCTTCGATGTCGCTATCAAAGGTATTAATGTTCCCATGTTTAGGCATCGTTGCAATTTAATTTATTTTTATTTTTATCCAAGATGGCGGCTTCCGCGCTCTTGTCTTCGTCCTCCGCCTACAAAATGGCGGTTTTCCCGCGCTTGGCGGTCTTCACCCGTCCCCCGACGCTGTCTCCGCTTCACCGGGCTCTCGCGCCTTCAGTTGCCCCCAGACGCTGCGCCTTTTTAGCCCGAATGCGGCCCGGCCCTTATCACCAGCCGCGATCGATGTCCCCGCGCTGCGCCTTTCGGCCCGAATGCGGCCCGGCCCTTATCTCCGGTCGCGATCGATCTCACCACCCTTATTCCTCCGTCTTCCCTCCCCGTCTGTACAGCCAACGCGGCCGACTTTCTGGTCGCGTCGCTGCCCGGCTTACCCACTACCGAGGTAGAAAGAAGATAGCTGACAGCCGCTGATGGAGGCTTCGAGTTCAGGATGTCTTCTGCACTCTGGTTTCTCGATGTCTGCCGCGCGACGTGTCTTCCAGCAGGGTGATGAGGGTGGAAGCCTCTCTTCGACGTCCGTTCTGTGGACGAAGCCGCCGTGGATATAACTGCCGCAGGGTAAGAATCCCATCCTCGTCGCCACTGTAAAGTCTGTGTGTTCTAGTTGTAATTAATAACACACAGACTACAAGATTAAAGTTCAACAGGTCTTTACTGGTTGGAGGTCAGGACTATACTAAATACAATCTTACTACACAGTGCTTATATACCGGTGGTCACCACCGGTATTACGTATACAGCAGCCAGAGAAAGTAGTACATCTCTTACGGTGGAACAGGCTTAAGTTCTCTTAAGGTGGAACAGGTTACATACACCACAAAAGTCACTCGCATCCAGCAGACACATATCTGTTATAATCCGCTCCGTCCTTGTTTCTGCTGCCCATTGCCAGCTGCCATTCTTTATTTTATGTTTCCTTCCAATAAACATCATTCAATTTCCTGCATGGCCAGTAGAGAGAACAGCAACACCATTATTGTCATGGGGGAAAAATTCAGTTGTTTGCGCCTCCCGTTAGCGCCTTAAGAGGGCGCCAATTGGGGCGCAAAGCAACTAGCGCCCGGGCGCGGCGATGTTTGCGCCGCTCGTGAAATTAACTAGACATTTTTGGCAGCGCTAAACACTACCGCCACGATCTCCTGCGCCGGCAGATTGTGACATCAGTCGAGTGCGCAACGCCCAATTAGCGCCCCGGACCGGATATTGAGTGGCGCCGCCTGCAACGACAGGTTGAGGGGAGCGTTTTGCTGTCAGAAAGGGACTGGGGGAGCGCTATTTAAAGGCGACCGCTTCCTGCCTTTTTTTGCCGGTGACATTTTTGCACCACGCATTCTGTGAGAGAGAGAGAGAGAGACTTCTGGAGAGATTCAACGCTGTGTGAGGAGTTTTGAGTACTGAGCAGCACTTTGCAGGTTTATTTTAATTTGCCCTTCCTTGCTTCGCCAGCGCTCTGAGGTAGTGCTTCGCTCCTCGGCCTTTGCGCCTTAAGACAGGTGTGAAGCGCCTGATTTAGCGCTCCAATCACCTCCAGGGGCGATAAAAGCCAAGTTTGCTGTCGGAGGCGATAATTAGCGTCAGGCGCGGCCGATAATGGCGCCCCAAACGGGGTGATACTGAATTTTTCCCCTATGGTATTTTAGGGAAACATATTTCCTATCATGGGACTACAAAACAACATCATGTGCAATAACAACAGAAAATGCTGGAAATACTCAGCAGGCCAGGCAGCATCCGTGGAGAGAGAAACAGAGTTAACGTTTCAGGTCTGGGACCCTTCATCAGAACTGGAAAAAGCTGAAGATGTAACAGATATTAAGCAGGTGCAGAGACATGGGGTGGGGGGGGGGCGTTAGGAGAGGAGGAAGGAATTGAAAGAACATCCTGTACTTTTGTAAGAGGCAGGAAAGATAAAATGTTGCAAATGGGAATGGCAAAAATCATACAGCATGAAAAATGGGGGCAGGGATAATTATCTGAAATTGTTGAACTCAATGTTGAGTCCGGCAGACTGCAAAGTGCCCAATCAAAAGATGAGGTGCTGTTCCTCGAGCTTACGTTGAGCTTCATTAGAACAATGTAATAGGCCGAGGACAGAGAGATCAGAGTGGGAGTGAAGCGGTGAATTAAAGTGACAGGCGACCGGAAGCTCAGGGTCACCCTTACGGACTGAACGGAAGTGTTCCGGAAAGCGGTCGCCCCTCATGTGCAGCTTTATTGGTTCCATTACTGCAATATACAGTGATTGTGATATTCTCTGGTAGCCTACTGAAGTTGGCAAACACAGTAATTGCACCGCAGTCGTTATTTATTCTGTGTTAATAAGAAAGACCTGCATTTATATAGTGCCTTTCACGACCTCAGTATGTCCCAAAGTGCTTTACAGCCAATGAAGTAGTCACTGTTGTACTGTAGGAAACGCGGCAGCCAATTTGCACACAGCAAGGCGTTGGTTGAGGGATAAATATTGGCCCAGGACGCCAGGGAGAACTCCCCATCTCTTTTCAAAATAGTGCCATGGGATATTTTACATCCAACTGAGAGGACAGACGAGGCCTTGGTTTAGCATCTCATGCGAATGACGGCACCTCCAACAGTGCAGCACTTCCTTGGGGGGGATCAGCCTAGATTTTTGTGCTCAAGTCTTCTGGAATGGGACTATGAACCCACCATCATCTGACTCCGAGGTGAGGGTGCTACCACTGAGCTACAGCTGGCAGTACATGGTTGAGAGCATTAAATATCAACCATGTGGGGTGTCCTGGCACTCGGTGTCCACCATAACACTTGCTGGCAGCAAAAAAAGTGAAAAGAGAATAAAGCTGCCTTCACCAAGAATTCTAAATATGCGTGTGTAATTTTAATGTCATCCGATAAGGATTATAGCCGAGTCGGGCTTTCTTCTTGAAGTTTATGTAGCCGTCTAGAAAGAGAGATGTAGCACTTTATCACAACTCGCGGAAACATTTCACAGCAATTCACATAATCTGAAGGTACCGTTTTTTTTTGTAGGTAAACTTGGCAACCATTTTGCACACAGCCCTCCCACAGAATGCCCAGTTAAACTGCTTTTGGGTGGTGTTGTTTGAGGGAGGAATGTTGGTTGGACGGCAGTAGCATTTCCAGATCTTCAAATAGTGCCATGGGATTTCTGATGTCAGTGGGAACAGGCAAAAGAACAGTTGCCTTTATTGCAAGGGGGTTGGAGTATAAGAGTAAGGCGGTCTTGCTGCAATTATATAGGGCTTTGGTGAGACCACACCTGGAGTACTGTGTACAGTTTTGGTCTCCTTACCTAAGGAAACAAAGAAACATAGAAGATAGGAGCAGGAGTAGGCCATTCAGCCCCTCGAGCCCTCTCCGCCATTTAATGAGATCATGGCTGATCATCCAAATTCAGTACCCTGTCCCTGCCTTCTCCCCATATCCCTTGACCCCTTTAGCCTTAAGAAATATATTCAACTCCTTCTTGAATATATTTAATGAATTGGCCTCAACTGCCTTCTGTGGCAGAGAATTCCACAGGTTCACCACTCTCTGGGTGAAGAAATTCCTCCTCATCTCAGTCCTAAATGGCTTACCCCTTATCTTTAGGCTGTGACCCCTGGTTCTGGACTCCCCCGCCATCGGGAACATCCTTCCTGCATCTAGTCTGTCTAGTCCTGTTAGAATTTTATAAGTTTCAATGAGATCCCCTCTCATTCTTCTAAACTCTAGCGAATATTATCCTGAGACTTGCCTTAGAGGGGGTGCAACGAAGGTTCACTAGATTGATTTCTAGGATGAGAGGGCTGTCTTATGAGGAGTGATTGAGTAGATTGGGCCTATACTCTCTGGAGTTTAAAAGAGGTGATCTCATTAAAATGTACAACATTCCTAGAGGGCTTCACAGGCTAGATGCTGAAAGGTTGTTTCCCTTGGCTGGTGAGTCTAGAATTAGGGGTTATAGTTTCAGGATAAGGGGTCGGCCATTTAGGACTGAGATGAGGAGGAATTTCTTCACTCAGAGGGTGGTGAATCTTTGGAATTCTCTACCCCAGAGGGCTGTGGATGCTCAGTCGTTGAGTGTATTCAAGGCTGAGATTGATAGATTGTTGGGCACTAAGGGAATCAAAGGATATGGGGACAGGATGGGAATGTGGTGTTCATGTAGCAGTTCAGCCATGATCTTACTGAATGGTGCAGCAGGCTCAAGGGACCATGCGGCATACTCCTGCTCCTAATTCTTATGTTCTGGCATTCCGTCAGTTATACAGTGGAGTGTCAGCCTGCTTCATGTGCTCAAGTTCCAGAGTGGGACTTGAACCAATAGCTTTCTGATTCAGGAGTAAGAAAGCCATCAACTGAACCAAGCTGACAACGCTTAAGTTTGAACATATGAATAAGATGACGACCTTGTAATCACTGACCTGTTCTCTTTCTTCTCGTGGGCCAATCTAAATATTATTCCATAATTGCCGCTGTCTATATGATGATTTAGTTCTGTGATTGCCCTGTCTATATGATGATTTCATTCTGTGAGCACCCCTGTCTATATAGTGATTTAGTTCTGTGAGTGCTCTGTCTATATGATGATTTAGTTCTGTGAGTACCCCTGTCTATATGGTGACTTAGTTCTGTGAGTACCCCTGTCTATATAGTGATTTCGTTCTGTGAGTGCCCTGTCTATATGGTGATTTAGTTCTGTGAGTGCTCTGTCTACATGGTGATTTAGTTCTGTGAGTGCTCTGTCTATATGGTGATTTAGTTCTGAGTGCTCTGTCTATATGGTGATTTAGTTCTGTGAGTGCTCTGTCTATATGGTGATTTAGTTCTGTGAGTGCTCTGTCTATATGGTGATTTCGTTCTGTGTGTGCTCTGTCTATATGATGATTTAGTTCTGTGAGTACCCCTGTCTATATAGTGATTTAGTTCTGTGAGTACCCCTGTCTATATAGTGATTTAGTTCTGTGAGTACCCCTGTCTATATAGTGATTTAGTTCTGTGAGTGCTCTGTCTATATGGTGATTTCGTTCTGTGAGTACCCCTGTCTATATGGTGATTTAGTTCTGTGAGTGCTCTGTCTATATGGTGATTTAGTTCTGTGAGTGCTCTGTCTATATGGTGATTTAGTTCTGTGAGTGCTCTGTCTATATGGTGATTTAGTTCTGTGAGTGCTCTGTCTATATGGTGATTTAGTTCTGTGCGTGCTCTGTCTATATGATGATTTAGTTCTGTGAGTACCCCGTCTATATAGTGATTTAGTTCTGTGAGTACCCCTGTCTATATAGTGATTTAGTTCTGTGAGTACCCCTGTCTATATAGTGATTTAGTTCTGTGAGTACCCCTGTCTATATAGTGATTTAGTTCTGTGAGTGCTCTGTCTATGTAGTGATTTAGTTCTGTGAGTGCTCTGTCTATATGGTGATTTAGTTCTGTGAGTGCTCTGTCTATATGGTGATTTAGTTCTGTGAGTACCCCTGTCTATATAGTGATTTAGTTCTGTGATTGCCCTGTCTATATGGTGATTTAGTTCTGTGAGTACCCCTGTCTATATAGTGATTTAGTTCTGTGAGTACCCCTGTCTATATAGTGATTTAGTTCTGTGAGTACCCTGTCTATATGGTGATTTAGTTCTGTGAGTGCTCTGTCTATATGGTGATTTAGTTCTGTGAGTGCTCTGTCTATATGGTGATTTAGTTCTGTGAGTGCTCTGTCTATATGGTGATTTAGTTCTGTGAGTGCTCTGTCTATATGGTGATTTAGTTCTGTGAGTGCTCTGTCTATACGGTGATTTAGTTCTGTGAGTGCTCTGTCTATATGGTGATTTAGTTCTGTGAGTGTTCTGTCTATATGGTGATTTAGTTCTGTGAGTGCTCTGTCTGTATGGTGATTTAGTTCTGTGAGTGCTCTGTCTATATGATGATTTAGTTCTGTGAGTACCCCTGTCTATATAGTAATTTCGTTCTGTGAGTACCCCTGTCTATATAGTGATTTCGTTCTGTGAGTACCCCTGTATATAGTGATTTCGTTCTGTGAGTGCGCTGTCTATATAGTGATTTAGTTCTGTGAGTGCTCTGTCTATATGGTGATTTAGTTCTGTGAGTGCTCTGTCTATATGGTGATTTAGTTCTGTGAGTGCTCTGTCTATATAGTGATTTAGTTCTGTGAGTGCTCTGTCTATATAGTGATTTAGTTCTGTGAGTGCTCTGTCTATATGGTGATTTAGTTCTGTGAGTGCTCTGTCTATATGGTGATTTAGTTCTGTGAGTGCTCTGTCTATATTGTGATTTAGTTCTGTGAGTGCTCTGTCTATATGGTGATTTAGTTCTGTGAGTACCCCTGTCTATATAGTGATTTAGTTCTGTGATTGCCCTGTCTATATGGTGATTTAGTTCCGTGAGTGCTCTGTCTATATAGTGATTTAGTTCTGTGATTGCCCTGTTTATATGGTGATTTAGTTCTGAGTACCCCTGTCTATATAGTGATTTAGTTCTGTGAGTACCCCTGTCTATATGGTGATTTCGTTCTGTGAGTACCCCTGTCTATATGGTGATTTAGTTCTGAATACCGTCCATATGGTGATTTAGTTCTGTGTGCCCTGTCTATATGGTGATTTAATTCTGTGAGTACCCCTGTCTATATGATGATTTAGTTCTTTGAGTACTCTGTCTATATGGTGATTTAGTTCTGAATACCGTCCATATGGTGATTTAGTTCTGTGTGCCCTGTCTATATGGTGATTTAATTCTGTGAGTACCCCTGTCTATATGATGATTTAGTTCTTTGAGTACTCTGTCTATATGGTGATTTAGTTCTGAATACCCTGTCCATATGATGATTTAGTTCTGTGTGCCCTGTCTATATGATGATTTAATTCTGAATACCCTGTCTATATGATGATTTAATTCTGAATACCCTGTCTATATGATTTAATTCTGAATACCCTGTCCATATGATGATTTAATTCTGAATACCCTGTCTATATGATTTAATTCTGAATACCCTGTCTATATGATGATTTAATTCTGAATACCCTGTCTATATGATTTAATTCTGAATACCCTGTCTATATGATGATTTAGTTCTGTGTGCCCTGTCCATATGATGATTTAATTCTGAATACCTTGTCTATATGATTTAATTCTGAATACCCTGTCTATATGATGATTTAGTTCTGTGTGCCCTGTCCATATGATGATTTAATTCTGAATACCCTGTCTATATGATGATTTAATTCTGAATACCTTGTCTATATGATGATTTAGTTCTGTGTGCCCTGTCCATATGATGATTTAATTCTGAATACCCTGTCTATATGATGATTTAATTCTGAATACCCTGTCTATATGATTTAATTCTGAATACCCTGTCTATATGATGATTTAATTCTGTGTGCCCTGTCTATATGATGATTTAATTCTGTGTGCTCTGTCTATATGACGATTTAATTCTGAATACCCTGTCTATATGATGATTTAATTCTGAATACCCTGTCTATATGATGATTTAATTCTGAATACCCTGTCTATATGATGATTTAATTCTGTGTACCCTGTCTATACAATGATTTAATTCTGTGTGCCCTGTCTATATGATGATTTAATTCTGAATACCCTGTCCATATGATGATTTAGTTCTGCGTGCCCTGTCTATATGATGATTTAATTCTGAATACCCTGTCCATATGATGATTTAGTTCTGTGTGCCCTGTCTATATGATGATTTAATTCTGAATACCCTGTCTATATGATGATTTAATTCTGAATACCCTGTCTATATGATTTAATTCTGTGTGCCCTGTCTATACGATGATTTAATTGTGTGCCCTGTCTATATGATGATTTAATTCTGTGTGCCCTGTCTATATGATGATTTAATTCTGTGTGCCCTGTCTATATGATGATTTAGTTCTGTGTGCCCTGTCTATATGATGATTTAATTCTGTGTGCCCTGTCCATATGATGATTTAATTCTGTGTGCCCTGTCTATATGATTTAATTCTGTGTGCCCTGTCTATATGATGATTTAATTCTGTGTGCCCTGTCTATATGATGATTTTGTTCTGTGTGCCCTGTCTATATGATGATTTAATTCTGAATACCCTGTCCGTATCATGATTTAATTCTGAATACCCTGTCTATATGATGATTTAATTCTGAATACCCTGTCTATATGATGATTTAATTCTGTGTACCCTGTCTATACGATGATTTAATTCTGTGTGCCCTGTCTATATGATTTAATTCTGTGTGCCCTGTCTATGTGATGATTTAATTCTGAATACCCTGTCTATATGATGATTTAATTCTGTGTGCCCTGTCCATATGATGATTTAATTCTGTGTGCCCTGTCTATATGATGATTTAATTCTGAATACCCTGTCTATATGATGATTTAATTCTGTGTGCCCTGTCCATATGATGATTTAATTCTGAGTGCCCTGTGTCTATATTTTATGCAACACTCAGCTCCCCACAGACACGTGGTCTCTGCTGCACCTGCGTAGTTGGCCGGCGCAGTTGGCCGCCGCAGCTCGGCTCCGGCTGGGTGATGAGGTGAAACGGTAGCAGACGGAGGTGAGTGAAGCGCGGTGCGGAGCGAGCGGGCACCGCTTGACCGGCGGGAGGGTTTTGGTTGGAAAAATCGCAGTGGGGAAATCAGCCGCGCCCTTTCAGAAGGAAATTTAAAAAAAACAATAAGCACATTCAGACTAATCCTCCAGCAGCCGAGTGTGGACACCCGAGCATGAATCCGGCGGTCGGGTGTCGGTGGCCCAGGCAGCGGGGAACTCAGACCCCCAGCCCCGGATGTTGGTCCGACGAGCGGGCGGTGGGAGCTCAGACCCCGCATGTTCGTCCGACGAGCGGGCGGTGGGAGCTCAGACCCCGCATGTTCGTCCGACGAGCGGGCGGTGGGAGCTCAGACCCCGCATGTTAGTTGGTCTGGCGCAAGTTTACATAGGATATACGGCACAGAAGCAGGCCATTCGGCCCAACCAGTCCTTGCCGGCGTTTATGCTCCAAACGAGCCTTCTCCTGTCTTTCTTTCCTCATCTAAATCTATCAGCATAACCCTCTATTCCCTTCTCCCTCATATATTTATCTAGCCTCTATTACGTCCGTGAATGATTGAGACACGGACAGCAGGAGTGGAACAAAATAAGTCTTTACTGATGGAAGTCAATAGTGAAACTAAAACAACAGAGGCTCACTAGCGCCTTTTATACAAGGGTGGTCACTGCCGGTACTGCAGTCTGAGACCAGTTATTCTCTTAAAGGTACATACACAACAATTCCTCCCCTTTTAGATAAACAGTACATAACATTCATTTAACAATTAAATGATAACTAATTACAATCACAATTACGGTTGCTAGATACATTGGTTAAGTTTAAGCAATTATAAGTTCAGTCTTTGAGGAGGCTTCCTGATTCTGTCTGGATAACGCCTCTTTGGGGTATCAGGTTCTTCTGGCAATGTTGAGTCGGGATCAATGTCGTTGTTTGGTTCATCTACTTCCAATATTACCGGTTCTGCGGTAGCTGCAATTGGAACATCGATTTCATTACCAGGTGTATCAGATCGTGGTGTGGAGTTGACGTTTTCCAGTGACTCTAGAATCTGGTCAGCATGGCGTCTTACAATGTTCTCCCCAACGTCCACGGTATACATGAGAGGTCCTTGTCGTGTACAAATCGTTCCTGGCTGCCATTTCTCAGTGCGGTACTCCCGGGCCAAAACTGGTTGACCTATCTTAAAACTCCTGGTCGGCCTTTCATTCATATTCTGAAACTGCCTGTTCTCCACATCTCTTCGGACGTTTGGCTTAACCAAATCCAAGCGGCATCGTAGTCTTCGATTGAAGAACATCATGGCTGGAGTTTGGTTGGTAACCGCATGTGTCGCATTCCGGTAGGCAAACAAGAAGTTGTCCACCTTGTGTTGTAGGGGTATATCTTCATTACACATTGCCTTGATAGCCTTCTTGAATGTTTGGACAAACCTCTCGGCCAATCTATTAGTGGCTGGATGATATGGGGCAGATGTGTAATGCTTAACACCATTGTTCTTTAAGAACCTCCGGAACTCTTCAGACACAAACTGTGGTCCATTGTCAGAGCAAATCTGTTCAGGCAGCCCATTCCTGGCGAATATGGTTCGTAAAACTGCGATAGTTTTTTCCGTGGTGGTTGAGGACATTTTTATTACCTCTGGCCACTTTGTGCATCCACCGCAATTAAAAACATCGAGTCCATGAAGGGACCAGCAAAATCAAGGTGCACCCTTTGCCATGGAGATGCAGAGGAGCTTGTGGTGGGGCATTTTGGACCTTCTGGCATCCTGCACAGCTCTTGGTCATCTCTTTGCTTTCTCTATCGATTCCCGGCCACCACACAAACGCTCTGGCTAAGCTCTTCATTGTTACCCCACCCAGATGACCCTCATGAAGCTCAGAGCACTCTATCCGTCAACTTAGGTGGAATTACTACTCTGGATCCACACATCAAGGTTCCTCTGCACACTGACAGCTGTTCTCTTCTCGGCGAGAATGCTGGCAGCAGTGGTTCGCCATGTGCTGGCCATCCCTTCACCGTTAAATCATAGACCCGTGATAGTGTCGGGTCATTCCGTGTTTCCTTTTCTATGTTTGCATTCGTCACAGGGAGACATTCGACTATGGTCGAGTGGAATAACTCCATTGGATCCACTGCAAGGTCGTCTTCTTCCACCGTCGGCAACGGTAGGCGTGACAATCCATCAGCATTTCCATGCTGTTTAGTTCCTTTGTACTCGATGTCATATTGGTGTGCCCCGAGGAAAAGGGACCATCTCTGCAGCCGTTATGCTGTCATTATCGGTACGCCCTTCTGAGGGTTGAAAATGGAGACGAGGTTGATGATCGGTTAGTAGAGTAAATTTTTGACCGTGCAGGTAGTGATTGAACTTCTTCACCCCCCACACTAAGCTGAGGGCCTTGTCAATCTGGGCGTAGTTACGCTCGGCAGAAGTTAACGAGCGTGACGCAAAAGCTATCGGCCTCTAAACCATCAAGGAATTTATGTGACAGTACCACCCCAATGCCGTAGGGAGACGCATCACACGCCAGTCTGATCGGCAGTGCTGGGTTGTAGTGAGCCAATACTTCCCTTGAAGTGATTAAGTCCTTACTCTTCTGAAAAGCACGCTTACAATCATCGCTCCATTTCCATGCTACCCCTGTTCGTAGCAGGGCGTTCAGTGGGTGCAGAATTGTCGACAAATTCGGCAAAAACTTATGATAGTAATTCACCAATCCGAGGAATGACCTCAGTTGCGACACATTTTCAGGCGCTGGGGCCTTAACAACCGCTTCAATTTTGTCAGGGGACTTATGTAACCCCTCTTCATCAATCACGTGGCCACAATACGATATCTGTTTCTTAAAAAATTCGCACTTGGGGCGGTTGGCTCGCAGCCCATGTTCCCGTAGTCTAGTGAGCACCTGTTCTAGGTTGTTAAGGTGTTCACTGTCATCTTCACCTGTCACAAGGATGTCGTCCAAGTAACACTGAGTCCCCGGAATCCCTTGCAGGACTTGTTCCATCGCTCTTTGCCATATCGCCGGAGCCGATGCTACTCCGAATACCAATCGATGATACTGGTAAAGACCTTTGTGAGTGTTTATCGTGAGATACTTCCTAGAGGACTCTTCAACCTCCATCTGCAAATATGCTTGTGCTAGGTCAATTTTTGTAAAACGCTTCCCTCCAGACGGTGAGGCGAAGATGTCTTCTATCCTTGGAAGAGGATATTGTACTGTGTGAAGGACTGGGTTCACCGTCACCTTGAAATCCCCACAGATGCGAATCTTCCTTGGCTCCCCGGACTTATTGCTTAACGTTTTCTTCATGACGGGAACGATGGGTGTCGCCCACTCGCTCCAGTCGACCTTAGACAACACGCCCGCCTTCTCCAGATTCTCCAGCTCTGCCTCGATGGCTGGGCGAATTGCATATGGTACTGGTCTTGCTTTCAAAAACTTGGGAACTGCATTCTCTTCTATTTTTATCGAGGCGGTTACGCCTTTAAGCGTGCCCAGTTCTTGTTGAAATACCTCTTTGGCGTTAGCTATGATTGTTGACAATCGTCCAGGAGTGACGTCTTCATCTTTTTTACCGTCCACCGTCATTGCATGAATGGAGTGCCAATCTAAGTTTATCTTCCTGATCCATTCCCATCCCAATAACGGTGGTCCACCATTTGGCAGTATGTAGAGATACAATTTCTGTATTTTCTTGCCGTTGTATTCGACAGGCACCCTTATTTTTCCTCTGGGGTATACTTTTTGCCCCTTATACGTTGTCAAGACGATGGATGTCTCTCTCAAGGGTATGTGTGAAAATAGTCGCTCGTAGTCTCGTCGATTCATGACGGTTAGCGCTGATCCTGTATCCAATTCCATTTTAACTTGGGACCCTGCTATCGTGAGGGTGACCCAAATGGTTCGGTGATCCTCTTTTGCGATTACATTGTGAAGTTTGAGACAGCTTAGTCTCCTGTTCCCGGATTCACTATCGCTCATCTGGTCTTCGGAACTACTGTCCGTCATCTTTTGTACTTTCTTGTACGGTTCCTTAGTAGCCTTTTTGTTGTCGCTGGTCTTCTTCCCAGACCTGCAAACTCGTGCAATGTGTCCCATCTTCCCGCATTGCCTGCATATTTTGTCTTTGGACCAGCAGTACTTCTGGTCATGATTAGTTCTGCCGCAGCGATAACATTTTGCAAATCCCCGTGTCATTTCGTGGGTGCCGTATTCCTGTGGTTTTTGTTGAATTTCTGCAGCTCCCCTGGCTGCTGCTTCATATGATACTGCCACGCTGAAAGCCTTATCTAGCGTCAGCTCTTTCTCTGAGAGTAACTTCTTCTGTGTTCCTTCACTCAGGAGTCCACAGACAAATTTGTCCCGTAGGGTATCTGCCAGTCCTGCTCCGAACTGACAGTGCTTTGATAGCTTGCGTAGTTCCGTAAGATACTCAGCATTTCTCTCATCTTTGTGCTGAGTTCTCCTGTGAAATTTAAGTCTTTCTGCTATCAACAGCGGTGCAGGGTTTAGGTGTTCCTGTAGGACAGCAACAATTTCGTTAAAACTCTTCGCCTTCGGTTTGGCTGGAGTAATCAGGTCCCGCAATAGGCCGTACGTTCTACCGCCCATTAAGTTTAACAATATCGATGCCTTTTTCTCCTCCGCTATTTCGTTTGCCTCGAAATATACCTCGACTTTTTCCACATACGTGGTCCAGTCCTCTATTGTATTATCAAAAGCAGTGATACAGCCAGTCTTCGGCATCTTGCAAATCTAAAATGGCGCCTTCTTCCCCGCTGTTGTTAGCGCTGCTTTCCACGGTTTCTTGCGCGTTTAATATTTTTTAAAAATTATTTTCCCGTCGTGGAACAACCCTGTGGGACTCTTGCCTCCCTCTTCGCGGGTCTATACGCAGCCCGGCTTCGTAGCACCGGCCGCGCCCTGTGTGCTCCACTCTCTCTCTTCCCGACAACGCTGCTCGGCCCCGTTGCAAACCACCCGCTCGAGTTCGCGACCGCCGCAGCCCAGGAAGGATCAGTGCACTACCTGCCACCAGCCCGATTAGCTGAAGCACCGTCGACAGGAACCAGGCCCCGCATCCGACAGCTTCTCCAGCAATCTTCAACTCTGCAACACAGGGCGGATGCCCACGGTCAACGCCCGTTTCTACTGCCTCTTACTTTCTTTTCTTTCTGGCCTCGACCTCTGCTCACTTCGCTGTAGGAATGGATCCCAGGAGGTGGTGCAGACTGTAGATAGGTTCGTATCTGCTCGTCGCCAGTATTACGTCCGTGAATGATTGAGACACGGACAGCAGGAGTGGAACAAAATAAGTCTTTACTGATGGAAGTCAATAGTGAAACTAAAACAACAGAGGCTCACTAGCGCCTTTTATACAGGGGTGGTCACTGCCGGTACTGCAGTCTGAGACCAGTTATTCTCTTAAAGGTACATGCACAACAGCCTCCCCTTAAATGCATCTATGCTATTCACCTCAACCACTCCCTGTGGTAGCGAGTTCCACATTCTCACCACACTCTGGGTAAAGAAGTTTCTTCTGAATTCCCTATTTGATTTCTTGTTGACTATCTTATATTGATGGCCTCCAGTTTTGCTCTTCCCCACAAGTGGAAATATTCTCTGTATACACTCATCAAAATTTTAAAGAACTCTATTAGGTCACTCTTTACCTTTTTTTCCCCAAGAGAAAAGAGACCCAGCCTGTTCATCCTTTCCTGATATGTATACCCTCGCATTTCTGGTATCATCCTTGTAAATCTTCTCCGCACCCTCTCCAGTGCCTCTATATCCTTTTTATAATATGGCCACCAGAACTGTACGCAGTACTCCAAGTGTGGTCTAACCAAGGTTCCATAACTTCCCTACTTTTCAATTCTATACCTCCAGAAATAAACCCTAGTGCTTGGTTTGCTTTTTTTATGGACTTGCTAACCTGCGTTGCAACTTTTAGTGATTTGTGTATTTGTACTCCGAGATCCCTTTGTTCCTCTACCCCACATAGTCTCGCACCCTCCAAGTGATTTAGATGAGGAAAGAAAGACCGGAGAAGGCTCGTTTGGAGCATAAACGCCGGCAAGGACTGGTTGGGCCGAATGGCCTGTTTCGATGCCGTATATCCGATGTAAACTCCTGCCAGACCAAATAACACCCTCTTAATGTCTCTTTACTTCTTTTGTTCTATCGCAGCCCTGCCTTTCGATCTATTTCATTTCCTTTCCAGTTTTGAAAAAGGGTTAGACCTGAAACGTCGACTCTAATTTCTCTCCACGGATGTTGCCTGGCCTGCTGAGTTTTTCCAGCATTTTCTGTTGTTATTTCTGATTTCCAGCATCTGCAGTATTTTGCTATTGATAAGTAACCTCCCTATTCTTCCTACTAAAATGTAATACCTCATATTTATCTGTGTTGAACTTCATTTGCCAATTATATGCCCATTCTGTTTATTAATGTCCTGTAATTTGTTGCAGTCCTCCTCCTCAGTAATGACTATCTCCCCCGCCCCCCCCCCCCCAAATTTGGTGTCATCCGCAAATTTAGAAATTGTGTTTTTGATTCCGAAGTAATCGTTAATGTAAATTGTGAACAGAAGTGGTCCCAGCACTGTGGAATCCTTGTGGAACACCATCACCCACCTTCTGCCACTGTGAATAGCTACCTACTGATGCGCTATCAATTACTCATAAAAGACTGAGAGTTAGAAGAGTAACCAAAGGCTTTTATTAACAAAAGAATGGAGGTCTGCCTCGAGTGGTCGACCGGTCCAGGATACAAAGGGCTGGGGAGCAGTCACCTTTATACTAGGACCTGTGGGAGGAGTCAGCCGAGGCATGTCCAGGCATGTACACAGTGGAATACAAACAGGACAAACAGGAATACAAACAGTGGTTTACCACACCTACTCTCTGCTTTCTGTCATGAAGCCAGCCAGCAATCCATTGTACTACTTGTCCCCTGACCCTGCATTGTCTGACCTTGTTCATCAGTCTATTATGGGGTACCTTATTGAAGGCCTTTTGAAAATCCAGATAAATTACATCTACTGCATTACCCTTGTCTACTCTCTCAGTTACCTCTTCAAAAAATTCAATAAGGTTGGTGTGCTGCCTTTCTTTAGGTGTGGGACTGGTTGTCAAAACTCTGCCAAGCAGGGACAAGAGGGTCCGCAAGGTGGAGGTGAAGATTGTCAAGGAGGGTACTGTCAGTGTTTCTGAGGCCAGTCTCAGAGATCGTAGTCCTCCTTTCTGAAGAAACCTAGAGAAAGGATTCTGAGTATGTTTGCAGCCAAAGGACGTTTTCTTTAGGTTTTATTTTGTATCTGTAGTGGTACAATGGAATTGTACCAAGCGGGGAGAATGGTCCCAGCGGATTGGAAGGTCGCAAATGTAACACCGCTGTGCTGCCTTCCTTTAGGAATTTATGTTAGTTTTCCAGTTAATTCAGGGGTTTGAGTAATTTGGGTCGATTCCCATTGTGTGCCGCCACCTAGTGGATATTTGGTACCTAGCAAGTGCAGTAAAGCGCAATAAAGTGCAGTAAAGTAAACTACTGTATATCACAGACCTGCAGCCACACATGGTCTGGGAAGTTATTTTCTTGTCACGCTCCAGCCTTGGACACTATTTGTCTGTAAGTACTTGAGAATGTTATAGATGATTAGTGTACACTATATTTTGCAGAAAATGTGTAGTTTGTAACTTTTCTCTGTAAGCAAACTTACACAGCTAGCCGTGAAGTGCTCACTCTCTGTCTAGCTGGTTAACTTGTAGCTGTATTTTGATGCACTATGTACAGGGCTAATTTAAAGAGAATGCCTTCCAGTTTGCTAACTGTATATTCACAGTAAGCTGTGTTTCCACGTGTTTTGGTGAGTTACATGCCAAATGTACTGTGTTGCTCAGGCGTACCTAAATTTGTGTATGCAGATCAGTTATGTGCTTGTATACTAATGTGTGCTTCCATTTCTGTATTGTATTTCAGTTTCACAATAAGAATCTTTCAGTAAAGTTTACAAGAAAAGTCAAGCCTTGTGATTTTTATGGGAAGATATCAAGTTGTTGGCTACCTGTCTAGCTCTGCATAGGAACGTGCTGCAAGGGCAGAATAGTTGGTCAAGCAAGACTTTCCCTTTTGAAATCCATGTTGACTATTTCTTACTATGTTTTTGGTTTCTAGATGTTCCTCTATTTTCTCCTTTTTATTTTTCCTACTACCAATGTTAAGCTGACTGGTCTATAATTCCCTGGACATGTTCTATCCCCCTTCTTAAATATCAGTATTACGTTAGCTATCCGCCAGTCCTCTGGCACTATACCTTTTTCTAACGAATTATTAAATATGTGCTTTGGCAACATAAGATGTAACTTATCATGCCAATAAAGCGATTTGAATTGTGAATTGTGTAGTAATGCCTCTGCTATCCCCTAGATTTTTTCTAAAATGTGCAGATGCAATCCATCCAGACCAGGGGTTTTATCCTCTGAGTTTGATTAATTTATTTAATATATCCCCTTTTTTATTTTAAATGCACTTAGCTCATTACTAATCTCATCATCCAATGGCATGTCCACCTCTTCTATCTAGCAAAATAATTATTTAATATTTCTGCCATCTCTCTATCGTTACCTGTGGTATCGTCCTGACTATTGTTTAATGGCCCTATTCCCATCCCAACCTTCCTTTTTTTATTGATGTGCCTATAAAATATTTTACTATTTTAGAGAAAAAAAATAGCAGGAGTGGGCCATTCGGCCCTTTTGAGCCTGCTCCGCCATTCAATATGATCATGGCTGATCCTCTATCTCAATACCATATTCCTGTTCTCTCCCCTTACCCCTTGATGCCTTTTGTGTCTAGAAATCTATCTATCTCCTTCTTAAATATATTCAGTGACATTGCCTCCACAGCCTTCTGTGGTAGAGAATTCCACAGGTTCACCACCCTCTGAGTGAAGAAATGTGTCTCCATCTCAGTCCTAAATGTTCTACCCCGTATCCTGAGACTGACCCCTCGTTCTAGACACCCACAGCCAGAGGAAACATCCTCCCTGTATCCAGTCTGTCTAGCCCTGTCAGAATTTTATACGTTTCAATGAGATCCCCTCTCATTCTTCTAAACTCTCATGAATACAGGCCTAGTCGACCCAATCTCTCCTCATACGACAGTCCTGCCATCCCAGGAATCAGTCTGGTGAACTTTCGCTGCACTCCCTCTATGGCAAGTATATCCTTTCTTAGGTAAAGAGACCAAAACTGCACACATTACTCCAGGTGTGGTCTCACCAAGGTCCTGTATAACTGTAGTAAGACATCCTTGCTTCTGTACTCTAATCCTCTTGCAATGAAGGCCAACATACCATTTGCCTTCCTAACTGCTTGCTGCACCTGCATGTTTGCTTTCAGTGACTGGTGTACAAGGACACCCAGGTCCCTTTGTACATCAGCATTTCCCAATCTATCACCATTTAAATAATACTCTGCCTTCCTGTTTTTCCTACCGAAGTGGATAACTTCACATTTATCCACGTTATACTGCATCTGCCATGTATTTGCCCACTCACTCAACTTGTCTAAATCGCCTTGAAGCCTCTTTGCATCCTCCTCACAACTTACAATCCCACCTAGTTTCGTGTCGTCAGCAAACTTGGAAATATTACATTTGGTTCCCTCATCCAAATCATTGATATATACTGTGAATAGCTGGGGCCCAAGCACTGATCCCTGCGGTACCCCACTAGTCACCGCCTGCCACCCTGAAAAAGACCCATTTATTCCTACTCTCTGTTTCCTGTCAACCAATTTTCAATCCATGCCAGTATATTACTCCCAATCCCATGTGCTTTAATTTTGCACACTAGCCTCTTATGTGGGACTTTATCAAAGGCCTTCTGAAAATCCAGATATACCACATCCACTGGTTCTCCCTTACCTATTCTACTAGTTACATCCTCAAAAAACTCCAGTAGGTTTGTCAAACACGATTTTCCTTTCATAAATCCATGTTGGCTGTCTAATCCCGTTGATATTTTCTAAGTGTCCTGTTATCACATCCTTTATAATAGACTCTAGCATTTTCCCTACTACTGATGTTAGGCTAACCGGTCTGTAGTTCCCTGTTTTCTCTCTCCCTTTTTTAAAATTTTGTTTTATGTTCCTTGATAATTTAATTTCATAGTTCCTTTTTGCCTCCCTAATTGTTTTTTTGACTTCTCTCCTAATCTTTTCGTATTATTCCTTATCATGTGCTCCCCTGCTGTCTGTGTACTTAATATATGCCTTTTTCTTACCCTCAATTGTTCCCTTATGGCTTTATTCATCCATGGAGTCTCATTATTGTTTAGTTTAGTTCTTTCCTTTTAGCGGGATATATTTTTCCTGCACTCTGTTGAACACCGTTTTAAATGTTTTCCATTGCTGTTCTACGTCGTTTTTGCCAATATTGTTGCCCATTTTTGTTTCCCAAGTTCTATTCTCAGCCCCTCAAAATCAGCTTTTCGCCAATCTATTAACCTGGTTTTCGTCATACTTATGTCCTTCTCAATTATCATCTTAAAGCGCATTATATTATGGTCACTATTGCCTATATGTTCCCCTACCTTTACTTCTCTTATCTGGTCCGGTTCATTCCCCATTGCTAGATCCAATATCGAATCCTCCCTTGTTCTTTTTACGTATTGGGTTAGAAAGGAGTCCTGTACACATTGTAGGAACTCCATTCCCTTATCTCCTTTACCTACCTCTTCTGTCCAATTAATATCGGGGGGAGCTGTGTCCCTGGATGTTTGTTCATTGAGCGGGCAGCGGAACCTCAGACTCCCCAGATGTTCGTCCGTTGAGCGGGCGACGGGAGCCCCTAATCATCGAATGGTTAGAGTACAGAAGGAGGCCAATCGGCCCGTTCTGCCCGTTCCCACTCTGCAAGAGCACTTCAGCTAGTCGCACTTTTGGAAATCCATGTTTGTCAGGAGGTGATGGCGGCCAAGGTAGCTGATGAGGTAACAGAGGGTTGATGAGGGCAATGCGGTTGACGTGGTGTACATGGACTTCCAAAAGGCATTTGATAAAGTGCCACATAATAGGCTTACCAGCAAAGTTGAAGCCCACGGAATAAATAGGACAGTGGCAGCGTGGATATGAAATTGGCTAAGTGACAGGAAACCGAGTAGTGGTGAACGGTTGTTTTTCGGACTGGAGGAAGGCGTACAGTGGTGTTCCACAGAGGTCGGTTCTAGGCCCACTACTTTTCTTGATATATATTAATGACTTGGATGTGGGTGTACAGGGCACACTTTCAACATTTGCAGATGATACAAAACTTGGAAGTATAGTGAACAGTAAGGAAGATAGTGAGAGACTTCAGGAAGACATAGACAGGCTGGTGGAATGGGCGGACACGTGGCAGATTAAATTTAATGTAGAAAAGTGCAAAGTGATACATTTTGGTGGGAAGAACAAGGAGAGGCAATATAAACTAAAGGGTACAATTCTAAAGGGGGTGCATGAACAGAGACCCCTGGGGGTATATGTGCACAAATCGTTGAAGGTGGCAGGGCAGTTTGAGAAAGTGGTTAAAAAAGCATACGGGATCCTGGGCTTCATAAATAGTCATAGAGTACAAAAGCAAGGAAGTTCTGATGAACCTTTATAAAACACTAGTTCAGCCTCAACTGGAGCATTGTGTCCAATTCTGGGCACTGCACTTTAGGGAGGATGTGAAAGCCTTAGAGAAGATGCAGAAAAAATTTACAAGAATGCTTCCAGGGATGTGGTACTTCAGTTACGTGGATAGACTGGAGAAGCAGGGGTTGTTCTCCTTGGAGCAAAGAAGGTTGAGAAGAAATTTGATAGAGGTGTTCAAAATCATGAGGGGTCTAGACAGAGTAGATAGAGAAACTGTTCCCATTGGTGGAAGGGTCGAGAACCAGAGGGCACAGATTTAAGGTGATTGGCAGAAGAACCAAAGGCAACAGAAGGGAAAACCTTTTTTACGCAGCGAGTGGTTATGATCTGGGGTGCACTGCCTGAAAGGGAGGTGGAGGCAGATTCAATCGTGGCTTTCAAAAGGGAATTGGATAAATACCTGAAAGGGGGGGGGAAATCTGCAGGGCTCCGGGGAAAGGGCAGGAGAGTGGGACGAGCGAAAGCGCTCTTGCAGAGAGCCAGTGTGGGCCGAATGGCCTCCTCCTGTGCTGTAACCATTCCATAATTCTATAACCCGAGGGGCTGTGTGTCTCCGCCTCCATCAGGAGGCCTGAGAGTTAGAGCACGGAATGCTTCGCTGTAGGGAGAGGCTGAGGGACCTCATGGCATCTTTTAACAGAAGAGAAAGAACTAACTTGCATTTATATAGCACCTTTCATAACCTCGATGTCTGAAAGCACTTTACAGCCAATTATGTTCTTTTTTTTTTGATGTGTAGTCACTGTTGAAATGTAGGAAACGTGGCAGTGAAATTTTGCACAGCAAGATCCCACAAACAGAAATGTGATAATGACCAGAACATTTTTTCTTTAGTGTTGTTGATCGAGGGATAAATATTGGCCAGGACACCGGGGAGAACTCCCCTGCTCTTCTTCGAAATAGCGCCATGGGACCTTTTACATCCACCTGAGAGAGCAGGCGGGGCCTCGGTTTAATGTCTCATCCGAAAGACGGCACCTCCGACCGTGCAGCACTCCCTCAGCACTGCACTGGGAGTGTCGGCCTAGATTTTTGTGCGCAAGTGTCTGGAGTGGGACTTGAACCCACAACCTTCTGATTCGGAGGCAAGACAGAGTGCTACCGACTGAGCCACAGCCGACACTGAAGTGGAAATTGGATAAATATTTGAACTAGGGAAGAATACAGGGCTCTCGGGGGTAGCGAAAGAGGGAGAGAAGAGCAGGGTAGTAGGAATTTTGCATTGCTGTAGAAATAAGGGGAAAAAAATACCCCTCAGGCGATCAAAACCAGTCCAGGAAATCTTGTGGACAAAGTGTTGCCTATAAAAGAAAGACTTGCATTTCTATCGTGTCTTTCACGACCACCGGGCGTCCCAAAGCGCTTTACAGCCAATGAAGTACTTTTTTGAAGTGCAGTCACTGTTGTAATGTAGGACACTTAACCTTCCATATGATGCAATCTCTGCCCCAGTCAGGAACTGATGAACATCCAGTCCACTCCTACTCTTTTCTATAGTTTAAACTCGTGTCCCCTGGTCCTTCCCAATCTCTTAAACTGGAGTAATCTATCAATAGGGACACTATCCAGCCCTTTAATTATTTTAGCAACTTCTATCCGGTCACCTCTAAGTCTAAATAGTAACTAGACCAAGGTCCTTCAGCCTATCTGAGTAGCTGAGGTTCTTTAAGCTAGGAATCATTCTTGTAGCTCACCTCTGGCCACTATATCGCCCACCATGTGAGGGGACCAAAATTGGGCACAATACTGTCGATGCAGTCTAACCAGCGATCTGTATTTTGCCAAGATGATGTCCTTTGATTTATACTGAATGGTTCTATTAATGCAACCCAATACCATATTAGCTTTAATTACAGTTTCTCTACATTGGCCATGAACCTTTAGTGATCTGTGCACAATAACACTAAAATCTTTTTCTCTCAACCTCTTTCAGTATTGTTCCCTGCAAACGATGCGGGAATTCTGTCTTGGCCCTACCAACACGCATGAAAGCATTTATATAATGACTTTAATGTAGAAACATGGCCCAGGGCTATTTATTGGAGGAGGTGGGAGAAACAGAATAGGTCAGAATCAAATGACAGGGGAGAGGGGCTGTAAGGCTGCAGAAGCTTGCAGAACTAGCATAGAGTGAGGCTGTGGCAAGATGGGGATTTTAAATTCAACATATTGGGTTCAGTGTAGTTCTGTAAGGATAGGGGTAATGAGGGTGCAGGACACGATGCTAGGGTTTTGTACGAGTTGAACTTTTTTCCAAGTTAGCTATGGTTCAGAAGAGATGACTTGGGTGCATTTACACTCGTAAGTTTCAAGTCTTTGCAAAGGGGTTCCTGGAGTTGAGCTCTGACCTGACTCCAGAGCAAAGGGGTGGGGGAGACTTGCTTTGCTCCACGGTCAGTTCAGGATCGGACTCCAGATTTGAGCTTTGCTCCTAACCCCAACAGCACATACCAGAAATTCTGACATGCTACATCAGTCAATTAAATATTTTGGGCAGCATTTGCCTAAATTTCTGACTTGTTCTGGCAGCTGAGGCTTTCTGTCAGGAGTGCTGACTTGTTAAATCGGTCCTTCTAAGTGTAGTGTTGAGCGGTACACGGCAAAACTGCTTTGCGGTGACACTACAGTTGTAGTTTAAATGCATTCTATAAGAACCCAACATAGTCTGAGCTAGTTGAATTAAGAAGCTTAGCAAATGCTAAAGTGATGCCCTAGCCCTGTGGATAGTAGTGAGAGCTGGCAGCTCGAGCCCCAGCAGAAAAAGACAGCAGTGGATTCATTTATATTTGTGTTCCTTGTGATCTAAGGACTCCTTTCGAGTGAAACAATTTGGGCGGGGTGAGGTGGGTGGCAAGATTGCAACATTTTGTGGGAAGACGTTAAACATTAGTTTACATCATGATGTCACAACACTGTGCACAAGAACATTTTGGAGCTAGGAAACTTAATGGGGTTAAAGCCCCACTCGCACTGATGAAAGGGGCGTGTGCTTTGGATTCCAACTGATCTGACTTCTTGTTTGTTTATATTTCAGCTTTACTGTAGATAATAACAGTAGTGGATCAGGTGAGCGCTCTCTCATGACCAAGCCCCACTGATTTACAGTTTGCATGGAAAGGGGGGGGGGAATCTGCACCGTCCCACTCATGTCCCTACTCGGTGATTGAAAGTTGTCGTGTGGACTCTGGCTAAGGTCAAGCTCGGCTGTGATGCCCTTTTGGCCTGCTAACGCTTACTAGGCTGACACATAAAGAATAGACACTTGGGCAAGGTATCAAGGCTGTCGGCACCTGTGGAATCATATCCCAGCAAGAGTCACTGCTTTCAAGGGGGGTGGAGAAAAATTGAACATGTAGGATGCCATCTGGAAAGCCCACGTAAATGTTTGCATGGTAATGGTATTTTTAACCTATAGTTCAGGCAGGTTTCTTTACTTTAGAAAGAGGATTTGGTAATTTCTGTAAAAAAAAAAAAAAAAAAATGTTCTTTTGGGGGTGTGGGGAAATGGATTTTTTCTTTATAATTAATTGAGGGAAAAGGCTTTCATTTTTCTCCCAGTTACTTAAAGATACACATATCTAGTCACATTGATTTCAGGTACAGTAGCGTGCATATCATAGAATTATACAGCACAGAAAGAAGCCATTCAACCCATTGTGTCTGTGCCAGCTCTTTGAAAAAGCTATCCAATTAGTTCTACATCCCTACTCTGTCCCCATAACCATGCAAATGTTTCTTCTTCAAGTATATATCCAGTTCATTTTTGAAAGTTACTGTTGAATCTGTTTCCACCACCCTTTCACACAGCGCATTACAGATCATCACTCGTCGAGTTTAAAAAGTAAAATTCTCATCTTTTGCCTGGCTTTTTTGCCAATTACTTTAAATCAATATCCCCCGGCCAGTTGAAACAGTTTCTCACTATCCACTCTTATCATTTTGAACACCTCTATTAAATCTCCCCTTAACCTTCTCTGCTCTAAGGAGAACAATCCGGGCTGCTCTAATCTCTCCGCGTAACTGAAATCCCAATGGTATGGTACTGGACTAGCAACACTGAGGACATGAGTTCACATGCCACCATAGCAAGTTGCAAAATTGAATTAAATGTGACAATTTGTGGGTTAGCATCAGGAAAAATGACCATGAAAGTTAGCCCAACTGGTTAACTAATCTCTGGCCTACATGTTGACCCTTCACGCTCTCTAAAGTTGCCTAGCACGCCATTCAATCATAAAGCAAATCGGTACAACCAACGCTCAGATCTACTAGGGTTGGACAATAAATAAGGCCCTGCCAGCATTGCCCGCCGAGAGCAGATAAAGAAAAAGACAGCATCTCATCTGGAAGATGCCACCTCTGACAATGCAGCATCCCCTCAGTACTGCACTGGAACCTAGATTACGTGCTCAAGCAGGTCTTGTATCCACAATCTTCTGACTCAATGAGGGTGCTAGCAACTAAGCTAAGTTGACACAAACTCTCAAAGAGGGGTATTGAAAGGATTAAGACCCTGTACCCTTGACCCAGGCAGCTACAGTGCCTACCCAAATGTCAGTTCCAGCAATAAAGTTAGACAAGCCAAAAATGTTTCCCAAAAACATGGTTATGAATCAACTTTACTGTATTACTAATCAACTTTAAAAAAAACTTCAGTGGTTTAGTCTTCCAATTATAAAGTTCTCTTTCTGTTTAATATCTGTTTTGACTTGAGAAATAGCATGTTGAAATCAAGTGAGTAGCTGAGTTAGACATCCCAACATTGAGCATAGTACTTCCAAACCTCCTGTTAACTACACTGACCTTTTTGTGGATATGTTAGTTGTTATGCACCTGGATTAGATGTTGCCCATATTGTGAAATAATACAGTACAGATGTGGGGTGAGGGGGATTGAATGTTTTTGGTTAAGACTGCAGTGCCCACAGCTACCTGCACAGAGACAGAATCATAGAATTTTACAACTAAGAAGGAGGGGTCATAGTCTAAGGATAAGGGGTAGGCCATTTAGGACTGAAATGAGGAGGAATTTCTTCACCTAGAGAGTGGTGAACCTGTGGAATTCTCTGCCACAGAGGGCGGTGGAGGCCAGTTCATTAAATATACAGGAAACTTTCGTTTAACCAGAGGTTAAATGTCCGGAAAGCTCTATCTACCGGCAAAATTCAGGAGCCGTTTCCTATAAGTTTTTTTACTTCTCGTTGCTTTTTTTTTCCCCAGTCAGGCTCTGCAAGGTCTAGCTGAAGCTGTTGCTTAGCTACAGAGACGCTTTTAAGCTGCGGCCGACTGTTTTGAAGCTGTTGCTAAGCAACAGGATTTGTTGATTCACACGGAGCTGAAAAGCTCCGTATGTTTTAACATTAGCGCTGGTTTGTACGGCAGCTTTGATGGTACGGCACCAGCTCGGTCCCGTCAGTGCCGGATACCAGAAAGTTTCCTGTATTCAAGAAGGAGTTGGATATATTTCTTAAGGCTAAAGGGATCAAGGGATATGGGGAGAAGGCAGGGACAGGGTACTGAATTTGGATGATCAGCCATGATCTCATTGAATGGCGGAGCAGGCTCGAGGGGCCGAATGGCCTACTCCTGCTCCTATCTTCTATGTTTCAGCTTTTTGCTAGAACTGTCCAAAACTAATCCCCATATGAAATCTTCACCCCGGGCAGCAATCAAAGTTTGTAGCAACCCATTTGTGTACTTATCCCATTGGCATTTCCTTTCTGCAAAGCTAGATAGGCACAAGCAATTCCATTTACCAAAAGTTATGTGATGTACATTTGTAATGACCAACCATAAGGGTAGCCATACTATAGGGTGACTATATTTTCTAAACCGAATCCGGGGACGCACAGGGTGGGAGGACAGCAAAGTAGCCAGGACGGAAAAATGTTGGTTGCACAGCGTAGTAAGGTAAAAAAAAAAAATTAGCAGTCTATATTTTAACAGTTGCACATGTGCAAACTCATACAAATACAAAACAAATGTGCATATAATTACCGCAGATGTAACAGCGCACTATTGAAGTGCATTCAGACACCGTTTATAAATAATATACAATAACTCTCTTCAGGAACACAAGTTTTTCATACCCACTGTCTGTGGTGCAACAGTTGACTACACTTCAAAAAGTACTTAATTGGCTGTAAAGTGCTTTGGGACGTCCGGTAGGCGTGAAAGGTGCTATAGAAATGCAAGTCTTTTTATTCAGAATTTTTTTTTCTTCACATCACTGCCCAAGTCATTTATTTCCTTCCCTCTCCTTTATGGCCCTCCATGAAATTCCTCTTTGACCAAATTTTTCATCACTCCTCCCAATATCACCGTCTTTGGCTCATGTCAATTTTTTTGATTATGCTTGTGAACGACCTTGAGATCTGGGAGGGGGGGGGGGTTATCTCAGTGTTTGCTCAGTGAAGGGTAAATGCTGGAAGGGACTGGTTGGGCCAAATGGCCAGTTTCCATGTTGTAACTTCTATATATTTCAATATAAAGAGTGGATTCCCCACTCCCTGTGCGCGGGAACTCCCCCGGAACATTATTGAGTTCTGGGCAAAGTCCCACATCAAACGCGGAACCGTGCTTTCCTTTCCCGGCCGACCGGCCGCCTATTCCCAGTGCTGACTGGCTGACCCGCCTTTCCAAAACTGACTGGCCAACCCGTCGTCCATTTCCAGCGTTGACCCACCTTTCCAAAACTGACTGGCCAATTTGCCGTCTCCTTCCAGCGCCGACTGACCGACCCGCTGTCTCTTTGTTTCTCCCTCAGCCCCATGATCAGCCCGACCTCTAAAGCTGCTCCTGATGGCACCGTGTTAGCGGCCCGCAGCATGACAGTGCCTCTCGATCTGTCCGGCTCACTCATGCGAAACGGCTCTTCACCAGAAGCCGCCTGAGACTCGGCATTATGGCTCGGTCCAGGAAAGAGCCAAATTACAGCCTCGTGTGTGGCAGCAACCGTCCTCGGGCTCGCGGTCCGTGGACTTGTCCACTCGGTTCCAGCCACAGGGAGTCGGGTGGTCCTGCCACTTCCCAGGATCAAGGCCAAGACTTTAATTCGATGGCTGGTGCTTGTGCTTCGGTCCTTTGAGGCAGTGGCAGGTTTGCGGCATCAGTTGGCTAATTTCCCCGTTATTTTTGCCGCGCTTTATATTCAACCCCTGCGGAAAATGGGAATGCCTGCCCAGTGCGGCCCTGGGGCGAACCCGCATCGACCAATCAGATTGCGTTCTCACATCACCAGCCAATGAAATGTGTTACCTGTCCCCAGGCTCCGGCTGACACGGACAACACCGCCAGCACTCCTCCTGCGTGCAAACAGCCACCCCAGTGGCCAGCACTTGTCCCCCCCCCCCACCACTCTGTCCTTTCATTGGTGCAAACCGAAGCCATTCAGCAGACAACAAACGGTGATCCGCCCTTTTATTGGTCCGTCGCTGCCAATGGGCAGAGAATCTGCCAATCAACAGTGGGTCCTGAGTGCGGGCGCTGATTTACGCAAGCTGCAATTAGGATGAATGGAGCTTATTCAAATAAAATGGCAGCCAGGGTATTCGGGGACGAGGTTCGTGAACCGGGGACTTTTCCGGGATATTGTTTGCCCAGGGACACAGGCTGTCCCTGGAAAACGGGGACATATGGTTACCCTACCATACTAGTTGCCAATCTGAAAGGTGTTTGTTTGTTTTCCTTTCACTATCAGGATACAGGTCCCTTTCCCCACCCCCTGGCCTGTTGACCCTAGTCTCCACAGCCACTCTTCTGTACAGTAGTGGAAGATGATAGCGTGCCGGACACCCCAAGGAAACTAAATTTGAATCAGGGACGGGGACGCACCATAATTAACATAAGCAAATTAATAGTAATGAAGAAAATAATGGCCATAAAGAGTGACAGGGTTTTAAAGGAAATAGGTGATAACATTGTACAAGACTTAACTATAATTTTCCAAAGTTCTCTCGATTCCGGAGCTGTTCCTTTAGATTGGAAAATTGCACATGTCAATCCGCTATTTAAGAAAGGTGAGAGAGGAAAACCAGGGAACTATAGACCAGTTAGTCTAGCATCTGTTGTTGGGAAATTACTAGCATCTATAATTAAGGATAGGGTGACTGAACCCCTGGAAAATTTTCAGCTGATCAGAGAGCCAGCATGGATTTGTAAAAGGCAGGTCATGCCTGACAAACCTGATTGAATTTTTTGACGAGGTGACTAAACTCGTGGACAGGGGAATATCTATGGATGTTATTTAAATGGGCTTCCAGAAGGCATTCAATAAAGTTCCCTCATAAGAGACTGTTAGCTAAAGTTGAAGCTCATGGAATTGAGGGCAAATTATTAACCTGGTTAGGAGATTGGCTGAGCGGCGGGAGACAGAGTAGGGATAATGGGCAGGTACTCAAAAAGGCTGGATGTGATTAGTGGCGTCCCTCAACTATTCACTGTATTTATTAATGACTTAGATGATGGAATAGAAAAGCCACATATCCAAGTTTGCCGATGATACAAAGCTAGGCGGCAATGTAGATGCAAGCATAAAATTACAAAAATAATACATTAAGTGAATGGGCAAAACTGTGGCAAATGGATTTCAATGTAGGCAAGTGTGAGGTCATCCACTTTGGACCAAAAAAGGATAGATCAGAGTACTTTCTAAATGGTGAAAAGCTAGAAACAGTGGAGGTCCAAAGAGACTTGGGGGTCCATGTACATAGATCATTATTTTCTGTACCTGTCCATGACATTTTAATCAAAAAGGCTAATGGAATGTTGGCCATTATATCGAGAGGACTAGAATACAAGGGGGTAGAAGTCATGTTACAGCTATACAAAGCCCTGGGTAGACCACACCTGGAGAACTGTTCAGTTCTGGGCACCATACCTTAGGAAGGATATATTGACCTTGGAGGGACTGCAGTGTAGATTTACTAGAATGATACCAGAATTATAAAGGTTAAATTACAAGGAGAGATTACACAAACTAGGGTTGTATTCCCTGGAATTTAGAAGATTAAGGGGTGATTTGATTGAAGTTTTCAAGATATTAAGGGGAACAGAGAAGGTAGATAGAGAGAAACTATTTCCGCTGGTTGGGGAGTCTAGGACTAGGGGGCATAGTCTAAAAATTAGAGCCAGACCTTTCAGGAGTGAAATTAGGAAACACTTCTACACACAAAGGGTGGTAGAAGTTTGGGACTCTCTTCCGCAAATTCAGCCTGTGTCCAACCTCTCTGGGATGCTAAGTATTGGTACTCCATACAAAGTTAAATAGTTTCTCGGTAGCTTTGCCTCCTAGTTAGCACCAGTCTCCTGCATCCGTTTGTAGGAAAGCTGAAGGGATATAGGGTGACTCCTCAGCATCTAGCAGAAAGGTTTGCTGATTTTTTGTTTTTTGTTTTTCATTTTCTACAGATGAAGCCTTAAATGCAGTGCGAGGAGATAATGAACACAAACACTGAGGCCATTTCCTTGAAGATCCCTGGTCAGCAGACATCTCCAGTGCCCATAGATGAAGACAGAGTCTCTGTGGAAGAAAAGTGTGGCCACTGGCTGGGTTTTTGGTATGGCTGGTGGGTGTGTTGGTGGGCTGGATTCTTCATCCCATCTGTTCCCGTCAGTTTCATCTTCAGTTTTCTGGGTCGAAAACTCTGCAGTCTAATCTTAAAAGCATCCAGAAAGCTCTGCTCTTGTCCAGTGAGATACTGCTATTCAATAGGTAAGCATTTAATGAGACAGAGAGTCAAAGAGGAAGCGTGCATTGCAGAAGGCTTTTCAGAAGAGACCTCAAGATGGAGAAACCTGATGCCAGGGATTGTCCTAGGTGCAGTTATTGGCGTCTTCCAGATAATAAATTGCATGCTATATCACTCTCAAATTGGAGGAGCCATTTTTGGAGTAATATTTGGATTTGTGTTAATGGTGTTTAACGCTTATATTTTTAAAATCGTGGTCTAATGTCGGTTTATATTCAGGTCGGGACCAAACCTTTTCCAGCACCAAAGATGGATGTTCTGGATATGCATTGTTGCTACTTAAAGCAATTAAAAGGAGTTGGAATGACTTACTCCTGGGCGAAAACCACTCAACCTTTTTGAAGGTTACACTCAATAAATATACAAACTCAAAGTTTTGCACTGTTACCCCCGCCCCCACTGCTCCCAGCTCCAACTGATGAAGTTTTTGGCCGAGTAGCGGGAGTCGAGCTTTTGCTCCTTTCAAATGTTCTAAATTCGAGGCCCGTACCACAGTGTACCATTTTTATATTGCAAAGCCAAATAATTTGTTTTGACTTAGTGTGACAGACTGTTCCTGATCTCGTAGAGGGGAAAAAAACGACCATAATTGCATGATAGGTGTATCACACGTGATGTCGTTTTGAGGCAGTATTTTTAAGATTTTATATCTTGTGCCCTTGCGTTAAAAAGCTCTTGTTATATTTTCAAAGTGCCTCTACTCCTGTAAAGCTACCCCTGGTCCTGCTGCAACCTTTAGCACATTTGTGGAGATCATCGCGAGTAATGATTTCCCCATTAAACATTGTAGCAGCTTTTTAAAAATGGGACTAAATGTGCCCACACTGCTTGAAAGGTATTTTTAAATATGTACAGAAGTATGTCATGTGAAATGAATCCTATGCAGTGTGCACTTTTCTCACTCGTATACTAGGGGACAAGGAACTACAAAAAATGCCTGAAATAATATATTAAAGATTCCATCCTGTATCTTGGTTTGGCATTGCATGCACTGATAATATTTTGTGATCACTGTGGTAAATATGTTTGTCTTGGCAAATAAAGTGTACTCAATTTTTGTTGAGAATGCATCACGATAATTTACACACGGATTATTCTCTGTTGTTTACTGTTAAGCTTTTCACTGCCAGTGCTAGAATGTGAACCTCTGTCAATGCCATTGATGACATCGTGCAGTTGCCATTTCTTAAAAGCCTCAGTGGCACTAAAGAGAGGGGGTTATAAGAAGCACCATTGAGTGAGACTTATCAGTGTACCTTAAGCATTTTAAATATCGTTGCAAAACTGTTTTCTATGCAAGTGATTCCGAAGAGCGCTTCTTGATACCATTAGGAGTAAAACTTTGCAACGTTTTGTTGTCATGTTAAAGCTGTTTTATGCAAATTAATAATGAAACATGTTCGGCCTTACAACAGAAGATATCTGTGCACTTGTCTGGCACATTTCCACGAATCAGCTTGATGTTACCCTCAGTTTGTAATCTTAGGCCTTTAGTTTTGGAGGCGGTGGAGGAGACAAATGCAGTATTTTCCATGTTGTACCATCCTTATTTATGCCAACATGAAGTATGAGGGCTTGGCTACCCTTTCAGCCACAGTGTTGCTGTCTCAGTGAGTTGGAAAATTAAACTGTATTGTTGGAGCATCCATAATCACCTGTGATACAAACTTGTAGTCTGATAATCAGGGTCAACGGGAGAATAGCTTTTCTGCATACGGGTCAGTTGATTTTTAGCGTGACAGAATTTTCCTTGTCCTAATTTTTTTTTCACCCTAAAGCAAAGAATTTAGATGTCATTTAAATCCTATTGCAGTCTCCACTTTTAAAATGTCTACTCCCTCACTGCCAGTTGGTGCCATCTCCACCTACACCCATAAACCCAATGGACGAGCTATCTCATCACTGGAGATGGCCATATCCTGAGAAACCCGAAAAATGAAATGGATTGATTCATTTGCCAGTCAGTACTGTCGTTTCTGTGGACTGATCAGACCCAATTCAGAATATAATAAAGGTTAATGCCTTATTACCTTGTACTGCTAGATGTCACATATATTTTATAGAATCAATACAACACAGAGGCCCATCGTGCCTGTGCTGGCCCTTTGAAAGAGCTCTCCAATTAGTCCCACTCCCCTGTTCTTTCCCCATAACCCCGCAAATCTTTCTTCAATTCCCCTTTGAAAGTTACTATTGAATCTGCTTCTGCCACCCTTTCAGGCAGTACATTCCAGATCCTAACAACTCACTGCGTTTAAAAAAAATCTCTCTCCCCTCTGGTTGTTTTACCATTTATCTTAAATCTGTGTCCTCTGGTTACTGACCCTCCTGCCACTGGAAACAGTTTCTCCTTATTTACTCTTATGAAAACCCTTCATAATTTTGAACACCTCTATTAAATCTCCCCTTAACCTGCTCTGCTCTAAGGCGAACAATCCCAGCTTCTCTAGTCTCTCCACGATATAAATATATTCTCTTGTGATCACAATATGCGCTAAGGATCTGTAGCAGCCAACATCACTATTAAACCATCTTCCCCTGGCTCCCCACCCCCACCAGAACAGAAGAATCCAATCTCTTTGATCTTGACGGGAACGATGGCTGAAGGTCAAAGGTTACAATTCAAGAAACAGCTTAATTCTTAAATGTTTACTACATAAAAGCTGATTTTGAGTTTAGAACATGCCGACTACTTTGAGAAATTATTTTTAAAACCGCACTGTAATTATGTATAAAATGAGTATTAAAATGAAACATTCTTTTTCTAAAAAGTGGAAAATGGTATTTGAGTTTTTATTTAGTTCACTTGATGCCAAGATGCACACACAAATGATCAGAGCAGAAGGACCCAAAAGCACCAACAACAACTTGTATTTATATAGCACCTTTAACAGTAAAACGTCCCAAGGCACTGCACACGAGTATTGTAAGACAAAAAAGTTTGACACTGAGCCACATAAGGATAAATTAGGGCAGGTGCCCAAAAGCCTCGTCAGAGGTAGGTTTTAAGGAGCGTCTTTGATACGCTTATCAATTACTCCATAAAAGACGATGAATCAGGAAGGTGATGAAAAGGCTTTTATTAACTAGAGAACAGAGCATGCCTCTCGTGGGTGGCTGGTTCCAAGAAGGAAGTGAGTCGGCGAAACCCCCACCTTTATACCTGGTCATGTGGGCGGAGTCAGCTGAGGCATGCCTTGGTACACAGCGCCACCCAGAGGTAACAATATACAATAACAGCGGTTTACCACATTCACCCCTTGTTTAAAATTAAGTCCGGCGGGGTGAAGGGTACTACAAGTTCGTGTAGTTAAGTCTATCAGGAGGCCTTGTCTGACGTCCTGATTGTCGTGGTGGCGGCGGCGGTGTTGCAGCATCCAACGTCGGATCTGGTGCCTGGGTGGTCAACGAAGGGTCCTGGGGCTCCGGCATGTCGTCTACAGGGGTTGGATTGGGAGGGGTGGTGGGGGATAACGGTGGTAGTTCAGGGGTACCCGAGGGTGCGAGATCTCGTATGGAGACCGTGTCCTCCCGCCCGTCTGGGTATGTCACCCAGGCATACTGGGGGTTGGCGTGTAGGAGGTGCACCCTCTCGACCAGGGGGTCCGTTTTATGGGTCCTTACGTGCCTCCGCAGTAGGACGGGCCCAGGAGAAGTCAGCCATGCCGGTAGCGAGGTTCCCAATGTGGACTTCCTGGGGAAAACGAACATTTGCTCATGAGGGGTGGCATTAGTGGCAGTACAAAGCAGTGACCGGATGGAGTGGAGCGCCGCAGGGAGGACCTCCTGCCAGCGAGAGGTCGGAAGGCCCTTAGATTTTAAGGCTAAGAGGACGGCCTTCCAAACCGTCGCGTTCTCTCTTTCCACCTGGCCGTTCCCCCGGGGGTTGTAGCTGGTGGTTCTGCTCGTAGCAATACCTCTCGCTAGCAGGTACTGCCGAAGTTCGTCGCTCATGAAAGATGAGCCCCTGTCGCTATGTATATAGCTAGGGAACCCGAACAAGGCGAAGAGGTCATTCAGACATTTGATGACCGTGGTACTGGTCATGTCTGGGCAGGGGATGGCAAACGGGAGTACTCATCAATTATGTTGAGGAAGTACACATTGCGGTCAGAGGAGGGGAGGGGCCCTTTAAAATCGACGCTCAGGCGCTCGAAGGGGCGAGTGGCCTTGATCAGGCTTGCTCTGTCCGGCCTATAAAAGTGCGGTTTGCACTCGGCACAGATTTGGCAGTTCCTGGTCATGGTCCTGACCTCCTCGATGGAGTAGGGCAGGTTACGGGATTTGATGAAATGGAAGAACCTGGTGACCCCCGGGTGGCAGAGGTCATTGTGGAGGGTCTGCAGTCTATCAACCTGCGCGTTGGCGCATGTACCACGTGATAGGGCGTCTGGGGGCTCATTTAGTTTCCCGGGCCGGTACAAGATATCATAATTGTAGGTGGAGAGTTCGATTCTCCACCTCAAGATCTTGTCGTTCTTGATTTTGCCCCTCTGCTTATTATTAAACATAAAAGCTACTGAACGCTGGTCAGTGAGCAGGGTAAACCGTTTTCCGGCCAGGTAATGCCTCCAGTGACGCACCGCTTCCACAATAGCCTGGGCCTCCTTTTCGACAGAGGAGTGTCGGGTCTCGGGGCCCTGGAGGGTCCTTGAGAAAAAGGCCACGGGTCTGCCCGCCTGGTTAAGGGTCGCAGCTAGGGCGAAGTCGGATGCATCGCTCTCCACTTGGAAGGGGATCGACTCATCCACTGCGTGCATTGTGGCCTTCGCGATATCGCTCTTGATAAGAGTGAAGGCTGCACACGCCTCTGGTGTCAGGGGGAAGGAGGTGGATTTGATGAGGGGTCTAGCTTTGTCTGCATAGTGGGGCACCCACTGGGCATAGTAGGAGAAAAACCCCAGGCATCTCTTCAGTGCTTTTTGGCAGTGGGGGAGGGGTAGCTCCATTAGGGGGCGCATTCTGTCGGGGTCGGGCCCGATAACTCCGTTCTCCACCACGCAGCCGAGAATGGCGAGGCGTTTGGTGCGAAACATACATTTCTCTTTATTGTACGTTAGGTTCAGCCGTTGGGCCGTACGGAGGAATGTTTCTAGATTAACGTCGTGGTCCTGCTGGTCGTGGCCACAGATGGTGACGTTATCCAGATAGGGAAAGGTGGCCTGCAGCGCGTTCTCGTCAACCATCCGGTCCATCTCCCTTTGGAAGACCGAAACCCCGTTGGTGACGCCGAAGGGAACCCTAAGGAAGTGGTAGAGGCGGCCGTTCGCCTCGAAGGCAGTATACTGGCGGTCCTCATGGCGGATGGGGAGCTGGTGGTATGCTGACTTAAGGTCAATGGTGGAGAATACTTTGTATTGCGCAATCTGGTTGACCATATCAGATATGTGAGGAAGGGGGTATGCGTCCAGCTGAGTGTACCGGTTTATGGTTTGGCTGTAGTCAATGACCAGGCGGCGTTTATCAGTGGTTTTAACGACTACAACCTGGGCTCGCCAGGGGCTAGTGCTCCCTTCGATAATGCCCTCCTTCAAGAGCCGCTCCACCTCAGAGCTAATGAAAGCTCTGTCCCCGGCGCTGTACCGCCTGCTCTTGGTAGCGATGGGTTTACAGTCGTGGGTGAGGTTAGCGAACAAGGGGGGGGGGGCACTTTTAGTGTGGAAAGGCTGCAGGTGGTTTGCGGCAGGCGATTTAAAAGGTGTTGGTTGCAGACTGTGAGTGGGGGGAGGGGTCCACCGTATGCTAATGTGACACTTTTAAGGTGGCACTGAAAATCCAACCGTAGCAGCACGGCAGCACAGAGACGGGGCAGGACTAGAAGTTTAACATTTTTATATTCTGTGCCCCCAACCGAAAGGGTCACCACACAGTAGCCGCCGACGTCCATTGAATGGGGCTTGGACGCCATAGAAATCCGATGGCGCGTCGGCAGGACCGTGAGGGAGTGGCTACGTACCATGTCTGGGTAAATAAAACTCTCTGTGCTCCCGCTGTCGATTAGGCAAGTGGTGGCGCGGCCGTTTACCGTGATATCCATCATGGAGCTGGATAGATGATGAGGGAGGGCTTGATCCAGCGTAACGGAGGCCAGTGTATGGCTTAGTGAGTCGGTATGGTCGTCCGACGAGACGGTGGTCGAGTCCGGAGACGAAGTGGCGGTTGAGTGCGGCGGGTAAAATGGTGGCGGCCATGCGGCCGGAGGTGCACAAAATGGCGGATAAGATGGCTGCCCCCATGGTTCGCACGCGGCGCTGCTGGCGTTCGCTGGTTTCCCCCTGCAGGCATTGGCGTAATGGCCTTTCTTCCCGCAGCCCGAGCAGGTAGCGGTCTTAGCCGGGCAGTGCGCTCTAGGGTGTTTTAACTGGCCACAGAAATAGCATTTTTGGGCCTGGTTACGGGGCATCGCTGCGGTTCTTACCGGGGGCGGCTGTCCCAGTTGATTTCGGGACATCGCTGCAGCAGTTGGTGCCGGGGGCGGCGGTCCCACGGTCGCAATGGCCATGGCACGGCGCCGTTACGTGAGTATGCTTCGAGGTTTCGGTGGGCCGCATCTAGCGAGAGCGCAAGGGCTACGGCCGTCTTCAGGTCGAGCTCCTTGCTTTCGAGCAGTCTCTGCCGGGAGTAGTCGGACTGGAGGCCCCTGACGAAGGCATCACAAGTAAGTCCCTCCGCGTGCCCCGCAGCCGTTACCTCCTTACAGTCGCAGTCTCTGCAGAGTGTCTGTAACACCCATAAAAATGCCTCTACCGATTCCCCCGGTTGCTGCCTGCGGGATCCCAAGAGGTGTCTGGCGTAAATCGTGTTCACTCGGCGCGTGTATTGCCCTTTTAGTAGTTCGAGGGCCGCCGTGTACGTAGTAGCGTCCCGGATGAGCGTATATACTTGAGGGCTCACCTGGGCGGTCAAAACTTTTAGTTTGTTCTCCTCCGATGTCACGGCGGAGGCTCCTAGGAAGGATTCAAAGCAGCTCAGCCAGTGTTCGAAATTGGTTGATGAACCCGCTGCTTGAGGGTCGAGGTCCAGGCATGCCGGTCTGAGGGCTCGCAGCAACGCCTGCTGTTGTTGCTGTTCAGGTGTCGCCATTTTACTTCTAGTTAATAAAATTGATACGCTTATCAATTACTCCATAAAAGACGATGAATCAGGAAGGTGATGAAAAGGCTTTTATTAACTAGAGAACAGAGCATGCCTCTCGTGGGTGGCTGGTTCCAAGAAGGAAGTGAGTCGGCGAAACCCCCACCTTTATACCTGGTCATGTGGGCGGAGTCAGCTGAGGCATGTCTTGGTACACAGCGCCACCCAGAGGTAACAATATACAATAACAGTGGTTTACCACAGTCTTAAAGGAGGAAAGAGGTAGCGAGGCGGAGAGGTTTAGGCAGGGAATTCCAGAGCTTAGGGCCCAGGCAACAGAAGGCCCGGCCACCAAAGGTTGAGTGATTATAATCAGGGATGCTCAAGAGGGCAGAATTAGAGGAGCGCAGATATCTCTTTGGGGGGGTGTGGGTTGTGGGGCTGAAGGAGATTACAGAGATAGGAAGGGGCGAGGCCATGGGGGGATTTGAAAATGAGGATGAGAATTTTGAAATTGAGGCGCTGCTTAACCAGGAGCCAATGTAGGTCAATGAGCCCAGGGGTGATGGGCAAACGGGACTTGGTGTGAGTTAGGACACGGCCACCAACAGGAATAGAGGCAGTTCAGGCACTTGGTGATCCATCGAATACGGCAGCAGCAGCATTATTAAAGGGGTGGGTACGATAAAAGCCTCACAAGGGAAATGAATTGATTTCTGCAGAAGCTTTTCTGAAAGCCAGAATTATTTGGCCCGTTCCTGAAGATTTAAAGGGGTAGAATTGGCATTTTTGTTGGCCAGTAGCTAAAATTTGCATTTCTTCGCTTCCCTCGTACACTTTGATGTGCCTTGCCCTGCGGATGTGCCTGCACAGCTGTCCGAGTTTGGAATGGTAGTAGCGCCCCCAAAGCAGAAGTCTGGACATCCCCGGGGGTTAAGCTTGGAAGAAGTAGGTACATTCCCTCCCTAAGCCTCTCTACCCCTCTCCTCCTTTAAGAAGCTCCTTTAAACTCTTTTGACTAAGCTTTTGGTTGCCTATCCTAACATCTCCTTTTGTGGCTCGGGTCAAATCTTGCTTCATAATGCCTCTGTGAAGTACGTTTTGTTAGTTAAAAGTACTATATAAATGCAAGTTGTTATTGTTAAAGGGAAGCACCGTGGTGACGAGCGGTGGTGACACATGCACGCACTTGTTTCAATTAAGCATTTTGTAAAAACTATTGCGATAAGTCATGCATTTTTGAATGTAAAAGAATAGAGAAAATAAATGTAGGGGTGAGGATTGATGGCGCATCAGTAGGAGGAGGGTGGCTGGTTTTGACTGACTATTTTCTTTTTATTTAAAATAGGATTGTATGGTCAGTGAGGGAAATTTCCTGTGCATCCCCCATTTTCTTGCTTCACCATTGGCCGGCTGTGCCTTCGGCTGCCTAGGCCCTAAGCTCTGGAATTCACTCCCTAAACCTCTTCACCTCTCATCTCCTCCTTTAAGTCACTCCTTAAAGCCGACCTCTTTGACCAAGCTTGTGGTCACCTGCCCCAATATCTCTTTATGTGGCTCAGTGTCAAATTTTATTTAAGAACTGTTCCTGTGAAGAGCCTTGGGACGTTTTACAATGTTAAAGGGCAAGTTGTTGTCTGATAGGGAGGGCCAGGCAATAATAAAAGAAAAGAAAGACTTGCATTTCTATAGCACCTTTCACGACCACCGGATGTCTCAAAGCGCTTTACAGCTAATGAAGTACTTTTGAAGTGGAGTCACTGTTGTAATGTGGGAAACGTGGCAGCCAAATTGCCTACAGCAAGCTCCCACAAACAGCAATGTGAAAATGACCAGATAACCTGTTTTTGTTATGTTGGTTGAGTGAGAAATATTGGCCCAGGACACCGGGGATAACTCCCCTACTCTTAATCTGCTTCTTTAGATTGATCCCCCTTTGGCAAAATAGAAAGAAGAGCCTTTCACAATCTCAGGACATCCCAAAGTGCTTCACAGCCAAAGAAATACTTATTAAGGTGTAGTCGCTGTTGTGTGGTAGGGGCAGCCCTAGCAGCGACTTTGCGCACAGCAAGGTCCCACAAACAACAGCGAGATAAATGACCAGATAATCTGTTTTGATGGCGTTGGTCAAGGATAAATATTGATCAGAGCACCGAGAGAACTCCCCTGCTCCTCAAAAAGTGCCATGGGACCTTTTACGTCCGCCTGAGAGGACAGGTGGAACCTCGGTTTGTCATATCCGAAAGACAGCACCTCCAACAGTGCAGTGCTCCCTCAGTGCTGCACTGAAAATATAAAAGAACGACCAGTTTAATGGACTGAAAATATTTCATACCAACACCCTTTCATTGCATTCTGTTTCTACGTGTAACAAAACATTATTTTGCAGTTTTCTAACCTATTTATAGGGAAGTACATTTTTGGTCTCTATGGTGTTGACAGTTGCAGCAAACCAAAGACAAACCAGTTGATCAGTTCTAATATAATTTAAAGCAAAACTTCATCAGTTTTATAAATCACAGTATTAAAGTAATATTGCACAAGAGAGGCATGTAATAGCCTCATTCTCAGACATTTCCAAGGGCGGTGATGAGAATTTGTTTTACGCAGCGAGTTATGATCTAGGATGCGCTGCCTGAAAGGGTAGTAGAAGCAGATTCAATAGTAACTTTCAAAAGGGAATTCGATGAATATTTGAAGGGGAGTAAATTGCAGGGCGATAGGGAAAGAGCAGGGGAGTGGCACTAATGCGGTAGCTCTTTCACAGAGCCAACACAGACACAGTGGACCAAATGATGCTATTTCTGTAATTTCCTAATCCTCTGTATTCTCTCACCAGGCAGCAGAAAGTCCAAGGCAGTGTGTTTTTGAAGAATGGCAGCTTTTAGAGAAAAGCTTAGGGTCATTTAACTCTTGCAATGCCTAATCTCTCAAAATACCCTCAAAAGCCCATATTCTTACACATGCAAACCAATGCTAACAATGGAAAATCTTCCACGTTTGTAAACAAAGTTTGCAAATTTAATTTGTATTTTTAGGAACATAGGAACAGGAGCTGGACAGTCAGCCCCTCGAGCCTGTTCCGCCATTCAATGAGAGCATAGTCGATCTGTATCTTAATTGCATCCACCTGCCTTGGCTCCACATCCTTTTATACCCTTGGCTAGCAAAAATCTACCAATCTCAGATTTAAAATGATTAATTGAGTTAGCATCTGTCGCTTTTTTGTGGGAGAGTGTTCCACACTTCGACCACCCCTTTGCATGAAGAGTTTCCTAACTTCTCTCCTGAATGGCCTGGCTCTGATTTTAAGGTTATGTCCCCTTGTCCTAGACTCCCTCATCAGCAGAAAAAGTTTCTCTCTATCCTATCAATTACTTTCAAAACTCCTGAAAACCTCAATCAAATCACCCCTTAACCTTCTATATTCCAGGGAATACAAACCTAAGTGTATGTAATTTCTCCTCATAATCTAATCCTTGGAGCGCTGATAACATTCTGGTGAATCTACGCTGCACTCCTTCCAAGTCCAATATATCCTTTCTAAGTTGCAGTGCCCAGAACTGTACACTGTACTCCAGATGTGGTCTGATCAGGGCTTTGTATAGCTAGTGTACTGTTGCCAAATTTGCTGATGATACAAAGATAGGTGGGAAAGCAAGTTGTGAGGACTGCACAAAGAGTCTGCAAAGGGATATATAGACAGGTTAAGTGAGTGGGCAAAAATTTGGCAGATGGAGTATAATGTGGGAAAATGTGAGGTTATCCACTTTGGTAGGAAGAATAAAAAAGCAAAATATTATTTAAATGGAGAGAGACTACAGAATGCTGCGGTACAGAGGGATCTGGGGGTCCTCATACACGAAACACAAAAAGTTAGCATGCAGGTACAGCAAATAATTAGGAAGGCAAATGGAATGTTGGCCTTTATTGCAAGGGGGATGGAGTATAAAAGTAGGGTAGTCTTGCTACAACTGTACAGGGCGTTGGTGAGACCACACCTGGAGTACTGCATGTAGTTTTGGTCTCCTTATTTAAGGAGGGATATACTTGCATTGGAGGCAGTTCAGAGAAGGTTCACTAGGTTGATTCCTGAGATGAAGGGGTTATTTTATGAAGCAAGGTTGAGCAGGCTGGGCCTATACTCATTGGAGTTTAGAAGAATGAGAGGTGATCTTATTGAAACATATAAGATTCTGAGGGGGCTCGACAAGGTAGATGCAGAGAGGATGTTTCCCCTCGTCAGGGAATCTAGAACTAGGGGGCATAGTTTCAGAATAAGGGGCTTGCCCATTTAAAACGGAGATGAGGAGGAATTTCTTCTCTCAGAGGGTCGTGAACCTTTGGAATTCTCTACTCCAGAGAGCTATGAAGGCGGACTCATTGAATATATTCAAGGCGGAGATAGATAGATTTTTGAAAAACAGGGGAATCAAAGGTTATGGGGAGCGGGCAGGGCAGTGGAGTTGAGGCCAAGATCAGATCAGCCATGATCTTATTGAATGGCGGGGCAGGCTCAAAGGGCCAAATGGCCGACTCCTGCTCCTATTTCTTTATGTTCTTATGTAGCAAAGCTTCCTCCCCTTTATATTCTAGCCCTCGTTATAAAGGTTATATATCAATGAGTTCTGCACACCAGCAAAGTCCCCCTCCAACATGTAGCAATTCATTAAGGCAGTGTGCTGTTCATTGATACCAACGTGTTGTTCCGTAATGGTGCCCATTCTGGGTATGTCTCCAGATTGAATATCGGAATCCCCCAAGTGAACAAAGCCACCATGGTGGCCGCAATGCTAATGACATTGACACCAAGGCCTGCCTTCGCCTTTGGAAAGAATAAAATAAAACATCCACCCTACTAGCATGCGCCAGAAAATTACATCGCTTTATCCATTTACATGGAGACTCTTCAAATGGATTTATTTCATAGGTTTTTTTCTAAATAAAAATCTCTTGCCAAAAAAACCCTACAATAATTCCAAATTCTAATAAAAATACTAGAAGTATATCATAAGACCCCTGCCAAGCAAGTAGGCACTGTTATAAACCATGCTTGATAATTAACAGTATTGGTTCTTAGACATTCGGAGGTAAACAGTTGCAAACTGTTTTCATAGGTCGTCTGTTTTCAGAGGATTTGGGAAATAGATGCGTCATTTTGACATTTTCCTTTAATTTTTTCAAAATACGGGGGGGGGAGAAATTGCGTGTCGCCCCGTGTGGCGGCGGTAACATCCGGGAGGCGAGACATCTTGCGCCAGGCGCGGAAGTTCCGCCCCGTTCGCTAAATTCGGGTTACCGCCCCCTGGAAGGAAGTGGAGCGCTAAATCAAGCACTCCACTTCCTTCCTGGGGCGGGAGCGTGGCACACGGCTCAGCAGCGCTCAGCACTGGGCCGCGTACGAGGGGCTCTTCCCTCAATTAAAGGGAAGGGCCCAAGCTGCATACACTGCCAAAGAAGAAGCCACCTACCCGGACCAGCGGGGGAGCGAGGGGAGCCGCGCGCACTCAAGCAGATTGCCGAGCTGAGCGATCGCGGCACCGAACCCGCCAACAAACCGCCACCGGAGCAGCAACGAAAACGGCACTTTTTTTTTCACAGCAGCCGGCCACCTCCCCTTTTATTTCCGCCCTGGTAGCGGCCAGCCGCCTGGTACGTGACCCCTGAAGTCGCTGTCATCGCCCAGCACGGCTTCGAGGGGCGATACCCAATTTAGGGTCCAAGGCGCTAATGGGGCGATGCATGCGGAGATGCCGTCACGATCTCCGGGCGCAGGAGATCGGGGTGCAACGTCGTAGCGTCGCGAATATGGCGGGAGTCTTTAGCGGCGCCACGCCCGATCGCAAAGTCGTTTGCGCCCCATTAGCGCTAATGGGAGACGCAAATGACCCGAATTTCTCCCCCATGGTGTAATAAAGGAACGTGGTTTTCAACAGTTTGTCAAGAGTGTACTCGAAAGATACAGAAACCGAATATCCACTCTCTGTATTCAGTTAAAGACCGATCACCTTTACTGTGTATCAATAATGTCTGTTCCTTGTACTCCACTACGAAGTCTCGTGCTTACTCAAAATGTGTTGTTGTGAACCAGAAGAGAAAGGAGGTTGCTTAACATTGGTAACCTGTCACAATTAGTATTAAACACTTGCATTGATAAAAGGAGCAAGAGATTACTGCTCCTAACTAATCTTGTATCAGCAATTGTGAGTGAAACATAGGTTGGTATGTGCTGAAATAGAACGGGATTTTCTAATGTAGCGGGAATTTTTTTTTAAGGATACTACATTGCTGCAGAAGATATATATTAGCAAATGCATCTCCTAATGTTTTTTTCAGAATTGCTTCAGAAATGGAAAGCCACAAATTATTTTTAGCAACAGATCTGCACAGGAAAGATCTTACCCAATGGTTATTAAAGGGTGTTTCTAGGCAACAAGAACTCTGGTCTGTGTGCAAGACCCAAGAATTCAATAACAGACACTTGAATACTTTTCTTGCACCTCAAACCACAATTACGAATGGCACAGAAACTGCTTTGACAAAGTAACTATCCTGACTGAGTGGAAGGGTCCATTTGCAATCTCTTGTTATGTTCGTCCACACCCTAGTAATTATCAAAATGACTCCATCAGAAGCAACAGCACCAGTTTCTACACTAGTGTGTTGAGCTAAAGTGTGACTTAAAAAGGTGTCTGGCCACAGTAAAATTGTTTGAAACATGCCCTAATGCTATCATTTTATCAAGTTACCAAAATAAAAAAAATCAGCGTATTCTTAGATTTTTTTTTACAACCTGTATGAAAGGCTGTTCCCAGTAGTTGATGGTACAAGGACTAGGGGACACAGATTTAAGGTTTTGGGCAAGAGATACAGGGGGGATGTGAGGGAAAACTTTTTTACGCAGCGAGTGGTGAGGACCTGGAACTCGCTGCCGACGGAAGTGGTGGAAGCGGAGACACTCAATGTTTTCAAGGGGAGACTGGATAGGCACTTGAGGGAAATAAACTTGCAGGGCTACGGGGGATAGAGCAGGGCAATGGGACTGACTAGATTGCTCTAGAGAGCCAGCACGGACTCGATGCGCCGAATGGCCTCCTTCTGTGCCGTTATGACTCTATGATTCCACTGCGCTGGCCAACATTTATTAACCTGTCACAATGCATACAACTTTAACATCCATAACCAAGGTTAAACTCACCATATCCATCACTGGTCGATGTCCATATGAAAGCAAAATGGCATTGGGAGGGCTTGCTATAGAAGAAAGAAAGACTTGCATTTATATAGCGCCTTTCACGACCACCGGACGTCTCAAAGCGCTTTACAGCCAATGAAGTACTTTTGAAATGGAGTCACTGTTGTAATAGGCAACAGGAAAGCACATAAGGTGCTATGGGTGATTGGCAAAAGAATGTAAAGTGGTTTTGCGCCAATTGCTTCAAAGAGCAAGCATATCACACTCATAAATATCTGCAGAAACACTTTAAAATAAAGTGACATTTCAAATGAATGTCCATTGTAGACTAATTGATAGAGATCGATTGCTATGATTAGTTAACAACTCCATTATCGTTGTATCATGCGACTGCCATGATTATGATTATGGGTTAGATTATGAGGAGAGATTACATAAACTAGGCTTGTATTCCCTGGAATATAGAAGGTTAAGAGGTGATTTGATTGAGGTTGTTAGGATTTTGAAAGGAATTGATAGGTTAGATGGAGGGAAACCTTTTCCACTGGTGGGGGAAGTCTAGGACAAGGGGACATAACCTTAAAATCAGAGCCAAGCCATTCAGGAGAGAAGTTAGGATACGCTTCTTCATACAAAGCGTGGTCGAAGTGCAGAACTCTCTTCCACAAAAAGCAGTAGATGCGAGCAGCAGCGGCGGCGGCAGAGCGGACCTGGGAGGAGTGGCGAGGTGGCAGCGGTGGTATAAAGAGAGCCTGAGGCGCAGGTAGGCCCCACAGTGTTGTGTCTGTGTATAATAAGACACAGACTGCAGGAGAACGGTACAACAGGTGTTTACTCAACGTGGTTCACACGGGAACTGATCTGTACAGATTACTACTCAGTGCTATATACAGGTGTGGTCACTGCCGGTACTGCAGTATACATGAGCTGTAAAAGATAGTTCCCCTCTTAAAGGTATATACATTACAATTCCTCCCCTTTTAGATTAACAGTACCGTAACTCTCATTTAACAATTAAATATCAAACTAATTACAATTAACACTTTTAACATGCAACATTAGCTGAAAATAGTCTATTTATATATTCAGTCTTTGGGGAGGCCTCCTGATCCTTTCTGGATAGCGCCTTTCCCGAGTGTCTTGCTCTTGGTGCGGAGGCGATTCTGGCCCCGTCGTCGGTTGGTTCATCAGCTTCCGATGCTACTGTTTCTGGGGTAGATGCGACCTGTACGTCGGGTTCATCACCAGGTACATATGGGCGAGGCATGGGGTTGACTTGTTCCTGTGACTCTAGGATCTGGTCAGCATGGCGTCTCACGATGCTCTCCCCAATGTCCACTGTGTACATTAGTGGGCCCTGCCGTGTTCATATCGTTCCTGGCTGCCATTTTTCTGTTCGGTAGTCGCGGGCCAAGACTGGTTGCCCTACATTGAAGCTCCTTGTTGGCTTCTCATGGATGTGCTGGAATTGCTTACTCTCAACATCTCTTCATACGTTTGGTCTGAGCAAATCCAGGCGAGATCTTAACCTTCGGTTAAAGAACATCATGGCTGGGGCCTGGTTGGTGACTGCATGTGTCGCATTTCGGTAGGCGAACAGGAAATTGTCCACCTTGTGCTGCAGCGGAATGTTGTCATTGTACATAGCCTTTATTGCCTTCTTAAAGGTTTGTACGAACCTCTCAGCCAATCCATTTGTGGCTGGATGATACGGGGCGGATGTGTAATGCCTTACCCCATTCTTTTTCAAGAACCTCCGGGACTCTTCGGACACAAACTGTGGTCCATTGTCGGAGCAAATCTGTTCTGGCAAGCCATTCCTGGCAAAAATGGTCCATAGGACTGCAATAGTTTTCTCCGTGGTGGTGGAGGACATTTTGATGACCTCAGGCCATTTCGAGTGCGCATCCACGGCTATTAAAAACATTGAGTCCATGAATGGACCAGCAAAATCAATATGCACCCGTTGCCATGGAGATGAGGGCCACTCCCATGGGTGTAGAGGGGCCTGTGGTGGTGCATTTTGGACTTTCTGGTATCCTGAGCAGCTCTTGGTCAGGTCCTCGATTTGTTTATCGATTCCCGGCCACCACACTTAAGCCCTGGCTAGGCTTTTCATTTTTACCCCTCCCAGATGACCCTCATGAAGCTCATTGAGCACTTTATCCCTTAACTTGGGTGGAATTACCACTCGGGATCCACACATCAAGGTCCCCCGGCACACTGACAGCTGTTCTCTCCTTGTCGAGAATGCTGGCAACAGTGAGTCGCCATGCGCTGGCCATCCCTTCACCGTCAAATCATATACCCGAGACAGTTTCGGGTCATTTCGGGTTTCCTTTTCGATACAAGCGTTAGTTACCGGTAGGTATTCAACTATAGTCGAATGGAATATTTCGACAGGATCCACTGCTGGTGCTTCCTCCGCAGTAGGCAGTGGCAGGCGTGATAGCCTATCAGCATTTCCATGCTGTTTCGTGCCCTTATATTCAATCTCATAGTGGTGCGCCCCTAGAAAAAGTGACCATCTTTGTAGTCGTTGCGCAGTCATCACCGGAACGCCCTTCTTCAGATTAAAAATGGAGACAAGAGGCTGGTGATCAGTCAGCAAGGTGAATTTCTGCCCGTGCAGATAGTGATTGAACTTTTTCACTCCCCACACTAGGCTGAGGGCCTCCCTGTCAATCTGGGCGTAGTTACGCTCGGCTGAGGTTAGTGATCATGACGCAAAGGCTATTGGCCTCTCTGAGCCGTCCGAGAATTTGTGCGACAGCACCGCTCCAATGCCGTAGGGTGATGCATCACATGCCAACCGAATTGGTAATGCCGGGTTGTAATGGGCCAATACCTCTTTCGATGTGATTAGTGTTTTGCTCTTCTGGAAAGCTCGTCTACATTCATCACTCCACTTCCATGGCACGCCAGTTTGCAGTAGGGTGTTCAGTGGGTGTAGTATTGTAGACAAATTTCGCAAGAACTTATGGTAGTAGTTTACCAGCCCGAGGAACGACCTCAGTTGTGACACATTTTCCGGTGCTGGAGCCTTGACTACTGCCTCAATCTTCTCTGGGGACTTATGTAACCCCTCTTTATCGATAACGTGGCCACAATACGAGATCTGTTTTCTAAAAAAACTCGCATTTAGGGCGTGATGTAAGAAAAAGGAGACTTACCATCAAGTAACTTTAAAGTAAGCTTTAAGTAACTTATAAACACACTATATACACGAGAGGTCTTTACCATGCCTCTGGTAGAAGCCTCTTACAATACTGAACAGACCAGTATTTATACCAGTCCAACAGGAAGTGACATATGACAGGAAGTGAGGTATGTACACAGTTCATAGTTCATAGTTCATAGTTCACAGGAAGTGATGACATAACTTCCCGGAAGTTATCATTTTTATCACATTCTTCCCTCCTGCAGGATTAGGAGGCTGTGGTCTACCTTTTGGTCCGCAGCCGCCGAACAAGGAAGAGTCGCACCCGTTTGGATTCCCGTCGTAGAGGGTCGCTGGTCCGCTTACATGCGGTTGGCCATTGGTCAGAGTCTGTGTGGCCTGGATTGCCCTGTGAAGGGTCGGGGAGATCATGGCTTCGAGTACGAGCCCCAATAGGTTCAAAGTCGGACTGCCTCTGTTCAGAGGGAGGTGCAGAGCTGGTCTGTGGCGGATCAGTACTTTCATGCGCGGTACTGGGAGGGTCGCAACCTTGAGCACGGGGTTCTACCGGCACCAAGCTAGTTGGTGTCCGATCAGGATCCTGGAGAGGGGTACCCGATAGGTCCCAAGAGTTTCCTGGTGAAATGCCATCACCCGATGTCCCACTAGGTCCTGGTGGGCAGGGAGCCAGATCCCGTAATGATACGGTAGATTCTCAGCCGTCGGAATATCGTATGTTTGCATAGGTGGGGTTGGCATCGGTTAGTTCGACCTCGTCTACAAGAGGGTCATTTTTAGACGTCCGAACGTATCTTCGGAGTAATACAGGTCCAGGAGTAGTTAGCCATGACGGGAGTGATGTCCCATGAGATGAGCGACGCTGGAATCCAAAGAACCGCTCATGAGGTGTAGTATTTGTGGCTGTAGAAAGCAGGGACCGTATAGAGTGCAATGCATCCGGAAGCACTGTTTCCCATTGCTGGTCTGGTAGGCCCCGAGATCTTAAAGCGAGACGTACGGAATTCCAGATGATACCGTTATACCTCTCTACCTGCCCATTTCCGATGGGATGGTATGGTGTTGTTTTGCTTGTAGCAATTCCCCGTTCTGAGAGGTAGTCCTTGAGTTCCCTTGACATAAAGGATGGACCCCGATCTGAGTGAATATAAGCCGGCATGCCACAGAGAGAAAATACCTGCTCAAGGCAGCAGATTACTGTGGACGCCAGCATATTGGAGCAGGGGAAGGCAAACGGAAAACGTGAATATTCGTCGATCATGGTGAGCAAATATGTGTTCCGAGTTGAAGAGGGCACTGGGCCCTTAAAATCGATGCTAAGTCGTTGCATCGGTTGGGTTGCATGTATGAGTATACCATCTGAGGGGCGGAAGAACTGAGGTTTTAATTCCGCACAAAGCCGGCATTCTGAGCATATTTTCTTTACATCTCCAGTGGAAAAAGGGAGATTCCGTGATCGTACGAAATGTAGCATGCGCGTAACGCCAGGGTGACACAAACCATTGTGGACATCCATGAGAGTGGAGGATGACATAGTGGAGCAGAATGCCCGTGTGAGGGTGTCCGGGGCCACATTCTCCTTGCCAGGCCGATAGAGAATGGTATAACCAAAAGAGGCCAGTTCCATCCTCCAAAGTTGTATTTTATTATTCTTAATTTTGGTTCGTTTTCGATTATCGAGCATGAAGGCGACTGATCGTTGGTCCGTGATCAATGTAAAGTGCTGGCGAGCTAGAAAATGGTTCCACTTCCGTACTGCCTCTATGATGGCTGTGGCTTCTTTCTCAACCGGAGGATAATGTAGCTCGGCACCTTGTAAGGTCCTGGACATAAATGCTACAGGACGACCTTCCTGATTCAGAGTAGCCGAGATCGCCACCTCCGAGGCATCACATTCAACCACGAAAGGGAGATTCTCATCAATGGAGTGAAGAGCCGCTTTCTCCAACTGTTTTTTGAGAAGGTTAAAGGCTGCAACAGCCGCTGTTCCCAATGGAAATGATCTAGCATGCAGCAAGGGCTGGATTTTGTCCGAAAAATGAGGAATCCATTTAGCGTAGTATGCAAACAGACCGAGAGCCCGACGTAAAGAAGCCGGATTCTTAGGTGACGGGAGCTCTTGGAGCGGGCGAAGTCTTTCTGGGTCTGGCTTAATGATACCATTGCCTACGCAGTAGCCAAGGATGTTGATGGTCGGTTGCGACTCAACAGATTTGGATTCATTCAGGGTCAAATTACGGCGATGGAGGGCATCCCGAAATTTTTGGAGGTTGGAGTCATGTTCCTGTTGATCGTGACCTGCAATGGTAATGTTATCAAGATAGGGAAAAGTGTCCCTTAGGTTTTCCTGCTTAACCAGGCCATCCATTGCCCGTTGAAAGACAGCCACTCCATTAGTAACCCCGAATGGGAGGTGACAAAATTGGTACAGCCGTCCATTAGCCTCAAAGGCTGTGTACTGCTTATCTGAGACCTTCAAGGGTAACTGATGATAGGCACTTTTTAAATCGTAAGTTGAGAACACTTTGTATTCAGCCAGTTTATTAACCATATCATCAATGCGTGGCAATGGGTAGGCGTCCAAGTCGGTATATTGATTGATGGTTTGCGAATAATCGATGCATAGTCACTGTTTGTGAGGTTTTAGAGGGTTCTTGACAATGACGACTTGAGCCCGCCAGGGCGACGAACATGGTTCAATGATATCCTCTGCTAGAAGTCGAGAGATTTCAGCCGCAATAAAAGATTGGTCTTCCTGATTAAAGCGCCGCGATTTCATTATTATCGGTTGGCATTGAGGCGGAATACTGGCAAATAATGAGGGTTCATCAAGTGAAGCTGCTGATAATGCACAAAATGGTAATTTAGACGGTATATTAGAAATAGTAAGTCCGGGTTTGGATCCACCAAACTCAACGGTGAGTTTCTTATGCTGTTTTTGGAAGTCCAGCCCTAAGAGGAGATCACTACATAAGTCCTTGAGCACCGAAAGTCGGGTGGAGGGATACATACGACCATGAAGTGTCATATCAACAACACAAAAGCCGGAGATTCTGGTATTAAGTGATGACTGGGCCATCGCAATTGCCTGGTCTGATGGGAAGACATGTAGTTTCAATTTCGCAACAATCTGTTCCTTAATGAAACTATCAGTACTTCCTGAGTCAATTAAGGCATCTAAGGTATGCCCTTTAATTGAAATTTTTGTGGCTGCATGAGACAGGTTCTGTGGGCAAGCAGCTGTAATTGGTGTCGTTGCACAGAGAGTGGCTAAAACTCTCGGTGTGCTTCTTCGGGAGAGAGCTCGAGAGGAAGCTTGATAGGTCCTAGCTGGAGCATCTTGATAGGCCCTAATTGGGGCAGTTCGGTAGGCCTTAGCTGGATTGGCCCTCGTAGAGGCCCTTGATAGGCAAACTTTAGCAAAGTGTCCTTTTTTCCCGCAATAACTGCAGATTGCATTGCGAGCAGGGCAGGTTTTCCTAGGGTGAAAAGCATCTCCACAAAAGAAGCATTCCTTCCTAGATTGCCAAGAGGCTGCTAAAGTGGGGTCGTCCTCCTCTTCTTCATCAGAATTATCAGAATTAGATTCCCCCATGATAGGGTTCACCTGAGACCGCTTGAATTGTCTGGTTGCAGCTACAGCAGCAGATCGAGATCTGGGCAGCTGATAGAGGTCTGCATTTCTCTTTGCCAAATCCAGTGAACAAGCTAGGTCAAAAGCTTTTTGTAGCTCAAGTGTTTTACTTTCTAGTAGACGCTGGCGTATAAATGGAGAGGCAATCCCGCAGATGAAAGCATCACGAATCATTTCTTGGCGGTACAGCTCAGCTGAGGCTGCCTGAAAATTACAATCTACGCTTAGCCTGCGAAGTTCTTGCAGGAATTCGTCAATTGATTCCCCTGGCCCTTGTCGGGCTGTGGCCAGTAGATGTCTAGCATAGACCTCATTTGGGGTCTTCGCATACAGTTTCTTAAGTGCCCGAATCACCTCTTCGTAATTATCCCAGTCATCAACATATTCGAACACTTTTGGGGTCACATAATTGACAAGTATCTTCAATTTAGCAGGAGCATCCGCTTTACATTCATCCAGAAAATTCTCAAAAGTACGATACCAATGCTTCCATACCCTGCCAGCTGCTGGTGTATTCGGGTCCAAGTCCAGACGAATAGGTCTAAGGATTTTCTCCATGATGGGTGGTTCCCTGGATCCTTAACTTCCGAGTTTGTCTGAAGGTCTAGTATTTGTCAGTGTAAATACTAAGTTACTTAAATTGATGTAAGAAAAAGGAGACTTACCATCAAGTAACTTTAAAGTAAGCTTTAAGTAACTTATAAACACACTATATACACGAGAGGTCTTTACCATGCCTCTGGTAGAAGCCTCTTACAATACTGAACAGACCAGTATTTATACCAGTCCAACAGGAAGTGACATATGACAGGAAGTGAGGTATGTACACAGTTCATAGTTCATAGTTCACAGGAAGTGATGACATAACTTCCCGGAAGTTATCATTTTTATCACAGGGCGGTTAGCTCGGAGCCCATATTCCTGCAATCTAGTGAGCACCTGCTCCAGGTTGGCAAGGTGATCACTGTCATTTTCGCCCGTGACCAGGATGTCGTCCAAATAACACTGGGTCCCTGGGATCCCTTGCAGGACTTGTTCCATTGCCCTCTGCCAAATAGCCGGAGCTGATGCTACCCCGAATACCAGCCGGTTGTATTGGTAGAGACCTTTATGGGTGTTGATTGTGAGTTTTTTTTTGATGCTTCTTCTACCTCCATTTGCAGATACGCCTGGGCCAGATCAATCTTAGTGAAGCGTTTCCCTCCAGATAGCGAGGCGAAAATATCTTCAATCCGCGGAAGTGGATATTGTACGGTGTGAAGGACCGGGTTCACTGTTACCTTAAAGTCCCCACAGATGCGAACCAACCTTGGTTCCCCAGGCGTGCTGCTCAACGACTTTTTCATCACAGGGACGATGGGTGTAGCCCACTCGCTCCAGTCTACCTTGGACAGTACACCTGAACGTTCCAGACTCTCCAGCTCTGCTTCGACGGCTGGGCAGATCGCATAAGGTACCGGTCTGGCCTTAAAAAATTTTGGGCTTGCGTTTTCTTCAATTTTAATCATCGCTGTCATGCCTTTTAGTGTTCCGAGTCCTTGCTGGAACACTTCTTTTGCGTCAGTTAGGATCTTTGACAGTCGCCCAGGTGTGACGTCGTCATCCTTTTTGGCAGCCACAGTCAGTGCCTGTATGGAATGCCAATCCAGTTGTATTTTCCGGATCCATTCATGTCCCAGTAATGGTGGTCCTCCATCGTGCAATACATACAGGTCTAGTTTTGGTGTTTCCTTACCGTTATATATAACGGTCACCCTTATTTTCCCTTTGGGGTAGACTTTTTGCCCCGTGTACGTCTTCAAAATAATTTTTGTGTCTCTCAAGGGTATGTGTGAGAATAGCCGCTCGTAGTCCCGTCGGTTTATGACTGTTAGGGCTGATCCTGTGTCCAATTCCATCTTTACCTGGACTCCTGCTATCTTGAGAGTGACCCAAATGGTTCGGTGATCCTCCGTTGTGATCACATTATGTAGTTTCAGACAACTCAGTTCCCTGCTTTCGGAGTCGTTATCACTCTTTTGTTCGTCTGAACTATTCTCCATCATCTTATGTACCTTCTTGTACTTTTCTTTGATAGGTTTCTTATTGCTGGTTTTCTTTCCCGACCTGCAGACTTGTGCTATGTGTCCTACTTTTCCACACTGTCTGCACACTTTGTCTTTGAACCAGCAATCATTCTGGTCGTGTGTTGTTCTGCTGCAGCGATAGCACTTCTCTGTTCTATATGACATTTCGTTTGTGCCATATTCTTGCGGTCTCTGTTGTATCTCTGCAGCGCCCCGTGCTGCTGCTTCATATGATACCACAATGCTGAAAGCCTTTTCCAGCGTAAGGTCCTTTTCAGATAAAAGCCGTTTCTGGGTTCCTTCACTTTGAAGCCCACACACAAACTAGTCCCTTAAGGTATCTGCCAGTCCCGCTCCAAACTGGCAGTGTTTCGATAGTTTGCGCAGTTCTGTTAAATAATCAGCATTGCTTTCATCCTTATGCTGGTTCCGTTTGTGAAACTTGAATCTTTCTGCTATCAGCAGCGGTGTGGGGTTTAAATGTTCCTGTAGTATCGTTACTATGTCTTCAAAACTCTTTTCCATTGGCTTCGTTGGGGTTACTAGATTTCGTAATAAACCATACGTCTTTGCACCCATTAAATTTAACAATGCCACGCTTTCTTGTCATCTGACACCTCATTTGCCTTGCAGTATACCTCTATTCGTTCGACATATGTAGTCCAATCTTCGACTTCATTGTCAAACGCGGTGATACTGCCACTCTTCGGCATTTTGGGTGTGGTTTAAAATGGCGTCTCCCAATGGCTTAAAATGGCATCTCCCGCGCTTTCCTTCCTCCCCCGCTGCTGCCAACGCCGCTCCCGGCGGTTCTCGTGGCAATGGCGGCGCCCTGTAAGTTTCACGCGCTTCTCCTGTGCTGCTGCCAATGCCGCTCTCGGCGGTCTTCGTGGCAATGGCGGCGCCTCGCGGGTTTCTGCGCGTCTCTCTCTCCCTCTCTTCGACGCTGCTCAGCCCCTGAACACCGGCTGCGCCCTGTGTGCTCTGCCCTCTCTCTCTCTCCCCCATTGACGCTGCTCGGCCCTTTGCTGTGCCGCTCGGTCGGGCTCTAGCCCACCGCTGTCTGGGAAGGGTCTGCGCACTACCTGTTGCCAGCCCGTTTCACTGGACCACCTCGACTGGAAAGCCAAGCCTGGCTCTCGACAGCCTCCCCCGCAATTCTCGAGTCTCTGCTGGATGACTGGGCGGTTGCCCGTGGTCGACGCCCGAGTCTCTGGCCTTGACCTCCAATCCACTGATCTCCAGGAACGAATCCCCGGGAGGTGATGCAGAGTTGCAGGTAGGTTCGAACTTGCCTTGTCGCCAATGTTGTGTCTGTGTATAATAAGACACAGACTGCAGGAGAACGGTATAACAGGTGTTTACTCAACGTGGCTCACACGGGAACTGATCTGTACAGATTACTACTCAGTGCTATATACAGGTGTGGTCACTGCCGGTACTGCAGTATACATGAGCTGTAAAAGATAGTTACCCCCTTAAAGGTATATACATTACACACAGCAGCAGCAGCGGCGGCAGAGCGGACCTGGGAGGAGTGGCGAGGCGGCAGCGACGGTATAAAGAGAGCCTGAGGCGCAGGTAGGCCCCACAGCAGCAGCAGCAGCGACAGCAGAGCGGACCTGGGAGGAGTGGCGAGGCGGCGGCGGTACCAACACAGCACCGGCAGAATTTTCAAAGAGTGATGTCAGAAGTCAAAAGTGTCATCGGCACAAGGGGAGGGAGCTGATTGGTGAGTATCTGGTAAGTGTTTTTACTTGGCTTTCTTAAAGTTTTTAAGTTTATTCCAGCTAGGTTAGTAAATTAGAGGTTAATTAGAGGTATGGCAGGGCCGCTCACACCCGTGGAATGCACATCCTGTGCCATGTGGGAAGTCCTGGACACCTCCTGTGGTCTGGATGACCACATGTGCGGGAAGTGTCGCCAGCTACAGCAGCTCGAGCACCGGGTTACGGAGCTTGAGCGGCGGCTGCAGTCACTGCTGTGCATCCGCGAGGCTGAGAGCTACGTGGATAACACGTTTCGGGAGCTGGTCACCCCGCAGCTTAAGAGTGTGCAGGCAGAGAGGGAATGGGTGACCGTCAGAAACAAGAGGAGGACCAGGCAGGTAGTGCAGGAGTCGCCTGAGCCCATCTTGCTCACCAACCAGTATTCGGTGCTGAGTACTGGTGAGGGAGATGGTTCCTCTGGGGAGTGCAGCCAGAGCCAAGTCCACAGCACCATGGAAGGCTCAGCTGCACAGGGGAGTGGGGGGAATAGGAGAGGGAGAGCAATAGTGATAGGGGATTCAATAGTTAGGGGAGCAGACAGGCATTTCTGCGGCCGCAGATGTGACTCCAGGATTGTATGTTGCCTCCCTGGTTCCAGGGTCAAGGATGTCACTGAACGGCTGCAGGGCATTCTGAGGGGGGAGGATGAACAACCAGAGGTCGTGATCCATATCGGTACCAACGACATAGGTAGGAAGAGGGATGAGGTCCTGCAGGCAGAGTTTACGGGGCTAGGAAAGAGGTTAAAAAGCAGCACCTCAAAGGTAGTAATCTCCGGAATACTACCAGTGCCATGTGCTAGTGAGTTCAGAAATAAGAAGATAGAGCAGATGAATGTGTGGCTGGAGAGATAGTGTAGGAGGGAGGGCTTTAGATTCCTGAGGAATTGGAACCGTTTCTGGGGGAGGTGGGACCTCTACAAGGCAGACTGGTTGCACCTCAATGGGAACGGGACCAATATCCTCACGGGAGGGTTTGCTAGTGCTGTTGGGGAGGGTTTAAACTAGCTTGGCAGGGGGATGGGAGCCTAAGTATAGAGTCAATAGGGAGGGAAGAAAAACTGGAATTGGAAAACAAAAATGTAGAAATTAACTTGGAAGGACAGAGGAATAAAGGGCTAGATAGTAGTCAACAAGGAGGTTTGCCTGTACTAAATGGTATATACTTCAATGCAAGGAGTATAGCGAACAAGGCAGATGAGCTGAGGGCACAGGTAGATACTTGGGACTATGATATTATAGCTGTTACAGAGACGTGGCTGAAAGAGGGGCAGGTATGGCAGCTCAACATTCCTGGTTACAGAGGATAGAGAGGGAGGTAAAAAGGGAGTGGGGGGTCGCAGTATTGATTAAAGAAACTATTACAGCTGTGAGGAAGGATGATATGTTGGGGGGATCATCAAACGAGGCCATATGGGTCGAATTGAAAAACAAAAAAGGGGTGATCACACTGCTGGGAGCATACTACAGACCCCCAAACAATGAGAGGGAGATAGAAGAACAAATATGTAGACAAATTTCTGAGAAGTGCAAAAACTATAGGGCAGCAATAGTAGGGGATTTCAACTACCCCAATATTAACTGGGATAAAATTAATGTGAAGGGTATAGAAGGTGCGGAATTCCTAAAATGCATCAAGGAGAACTTTTTTAGCCAGTATGTAGCAAGCCCAACAAGGGAGGGGGCGGTTCTGGACTTAATTTTAGGGAATGAAGCTGGGCAGGTAGAAGGCGTATCAGTGGGGGAGCATTTTGGTGCTAGTGACCATAATTCTGTTAGATTTAAGGTAGTTATGGAAAAGGACAAGGATAGACCAGGAATAAAAATTCTAAATTGGGGAAAAGCAAATTTTGCTAAGCTCAGAGGGGATTTAGCCATAGTGGACTGGAAACAGCTACTTGAAGGTAAATCAGTGTCAGAGCAGTGGGAGGAATTCAAGGAGGAGATCCGAAGGGTTCAGACCAAACATGTGCCCTTAAAGAAAAAAGGTGGGACTAACAAATCTAGAGCCCCCTGGGTGTCTAGAGACATGCAGGGTAGGATAAAGAAAAAAAGGGAGGCGTATGACAGATACCGAGGACTAAATACTCCAGAATCTTTAGAGGAGTACAGAAAGTGCAGGGGTACAATTAAAAATGATATTAGGAAAGCAAAGAGAGAGCATGAAAAATTCTTGGCAAGTAAAATCAAGGAAAACCCAAAGATGTTTTATAAATATATTAAGAGTAAGAGGATAACTAAAGAAAGGGTAGGGCCCATTAGAGATCATGAGGGTAATCTGTGTGTGGAGGCGGGAGACGTCGGTAGGGTTCTTAATGAATACTTTGCGTCTGTTTTCACAAAGGAGAGGGGCGAAGCAGACATTGCTATCACTGGGGGGGAGGAGTGTGAAATATTAGATGAAATAAAGATAGTGAGAGAGGAAGTATTAAGGGGTTTAGCAACTTTAAAAGTGGATAAATCCCCAGGCCCGGATGAAATGTATCCCAGGCTGTTAAGCAAAACAAAAGAGAAAATAGCAGAGGCCCTGACCATAATTTTTCAATCCTCTCTGGCTTCAGGTGTGGTGCCGGAGGACTGGAGGACTGCAAATGTGGTACCCTTGTTTAAAAAGGGAGAAAAGGTTAGAGCAAGTAATTACAGGCCAGTCAGCCTAACCTCGGTGGTGTCTTGTTTTGCACACTTTGTACAAAAATAATAAATTGCAGGACAACGGAGTATTACAGTTTAAACTCTTTTAATGAAGCATCAGGTCTGTAAGCTTTCTCAATCAATACAGCAGCACCGTGTGGACAAGATGGAGTCAGGACCTTCTGGGTCTTCTAAACAATAGCAGTCCTTACAGATGCCTGCAGGCCAATGACAACTCAGCATGTGATCACGTGAATATAATAGGTATTCCTTACAGATGCCTGCGGGCCAATGATAATTCAATATGCAAATGTTACATCCCCTTTCTTTTAAAAGAAAAATGTTATGCATTACTTTTGAACCTCTCTTCTACATAATGTTCTCAGTAGCATCAACATATAAGTAAACTCAACATTTAACTAGCACTGAAAACATCTCAACGTTTCAATAACGATGTACAGTTTTTTTAGGGCAGCGATCCGCCTACGCCCTTTGATAGTTCACATGTCAAGGATAACTCTAGGCTTGACCTCTCGTCGGAATGACGGTGTTGTTCCTTGGTGTTCAGGAGGTGCCTGCGATTGCGGCGGTACACCTGTCCTTCTGGGGTGCGGACGTGATACGATCGCTCAGTGTCAGCTGGCTGGATGACGACTGCTGGATTCCAGTAGTCATGCTCCTGGATTCTGATGGATTCTCCATTGTGCAGCGGTGGCAGTAGTCTAGCTGACCTGTCATAGTATCTCTTTTGGTGTTGCTGTCTCTGTACACGTTTTGCATACACTTGCTTGCAGCTGACGACCTGCCAGGGCCTGTCTGGGATACGGTGAGGTATCATGGGCTCTTTGACATTTGATGGGCGGCGTTCTAGACAAATGGAACATTTTCCGACAATGTCCTCAATGTGTTTGCACATTCCAGACCAAAACATAATGTCACGTGCTCTTTGTTTGCATTTTTCCATGCCCATATGTCCAGCATGAATTTTTGTCAACATCTCTTCTCTGAGACTGGTAGGAATGATGATTTTCTCCCCTTTGAAGACGATTCCGTTGATTTGTGACAGTTCGTCTCTGTGGTTCCAGAATTCAGATATGCTCTGAGGGCATTTCCTCCTTTCCTCAGGCCATCCTTCATGTATGACTTTGCTCAGCAGTGTGAGTTGTGCATCTTTCTCTGTTCCTGCTCGGATCTCCTTCAGTTTTGAGTCACTCACAGGTAAGCTGTTGTACACCATGTGCACCTGCACATCCATGCCTTCACTGAGGCTGCTGTCCTGGTAGCTAAGAGACTTTCTGGAGAGCGTGTCTGCGACAGGAATGTCTTTGCCTGGACGGTGAATGATTGTGAAGTCGTACTTCTGTAGCTGAAGGATCATTCTCTGTAGCCTTGGTGGGGCTGCGGCTAGTGGTTTCCTCATGATTGACTCGAGGGGCTTGTGGTCGGATTCTACAATGACTTGTCGGCCATAGACATACTGGTGGAAACGCTTACATCCAAACAGAATTGCATATGGCTCTTTCTCGATTTGAGCATAGTTGATTTCACTGTCTGTGAGAGATCTGGAAGCGTAGCCGATGGGCTTTCCTTCTTGCAGTAATACTGCGCCTAGTCCGTACTTTGACGCGTCCACTTGTAGTCTGAGCTCTTTGTTGGGGTCGAAGTAGGCAAGAACTGGTTCTGGTTCTCTGGTGATTAGGTCTTTCATTTTCTGAAATGTTGTGTCATGTTGTTTGTCCCACAAGAACTCATTGGATTGTTTGAGCAACTGACGCATGGGTGCGTTGATTTCAGAGAGGCTTGGGGCAAACTTGGCTAAGTAGTTAACCATGCCTAGTACTGTCTCTAGCTCTGCGCGGTTCTTCGGCGGCTCCATCTTTTTGATGGCGGAGATTTTCTCTGGATCCGGCTTAATGCCATCAGTTGAAAGGCGATGCCCGAAATAACTGATCTCGGTGGATCCGATTATGCTTTTCTCGGGGTTGAGCCGGATACCTTTCTCCCGTGATCTTTGTAGCATCGCACGGAGGTTCCTGTCATGCTCCTCTCTATTCCTGCCATAGATGAGGATGTCATCTACGATTGCGACTACTCCGTCGAGGCCTTCATAGGTTTCGTTGATCTTCTGCTGGAATTCAGCCTGAGCTGAGATAAGACCAAATGGTAAACGCAGAAATCGGTAGCGTCCAAATGGTGTGTTGAATGTTGTTAGCTTAGATGACTCTTCCGTGAGCTTGATAGTCCAGTATCCTGATCGTGCGTCCATTACACTGAAGTAACGTGCTCCCACTAGCTTGGGTGTGATGTCATCTAGCGTTGGTAGAGGGTAGTGAGGGCGTTTGATAGCCTTGTTCAAATCTCTGGGGTCGAGACAGACTCTGAGCTTGCCTGTACGTGGTTTCTCAACCACTACTAACGCAATGACCCACTCTGTCGGTTCTGTTTCCCGGACGATGATTTCTGTATTCTCCATGCTCTGCAGCTCCTCCTTCAGGCGACTATGTAGAGCAAGGGGTATCCTTCTCGGTGGGCAAACCACAGGGGTTGCTGCTGGGTCAAGGTGAATAGTGCATTCACCTGGGAATAATCCGATTCCTTTGAAAACGTCAGCAAACTCCTCCATGACTGTCTGCTTATCAACTGGTGCTGTCAATGATAGCACTAGCTTGACGAGGTCCATGTCTAAATATGCCTTTAGACCTAGCACTGGAGGTGCTTGAGTGTCAACAATGTAGAAGTTCAACTTCGTGTCACTTTCTTTGTACTTGCATTTCATCACGCATGTGCCTTTTACAATGAGCTGCTCACCCCCATAGCCAGTCAGTCTGCGTGAGGTGGGCTGTAGCTCACACTCATCCTTCAAGCTGTGATACTCACTCAGAGGAATTACATTAACCTGAGCTCCAGTGTCTAGTTTAAACCTAAGCTCTGTGCCCTGTTTTCCTATCTCAATATCGGCATAGGCTTGCTCAGTCTCTGAAATCTGTTTTTTCTGTGACACAGAATCAATAAACAGTTCCTCTGCATTTGGCTCTCTATCTGGCATTTGGCTGTCACTCACTGCTTTTCCGAAAACAGTCTTGCAAACTTTAGCAAAGTGGTTCCGTTTACCACATTTAGTACATTGCCTTCCTTTGGCAGGGCAGTACTCCTTTTCTCCATGCCAGTTGTTTCCACAATATTCACAGTTTTTGAAGCATTTTATGTCTGTGTCGCCCATTTTTAGAACTCTCTCTGTTCTGAAACACGCTCTCTGGGTGGTGTTCTTTGGTGTGTGTCTATTAACTGCGTGCACTGTCTGTTCACTCGAGCTGCTCGTGGCGCCGGTTATGGTTTTCAACTGTGCTTGGGCTATCTCGTGCGATCTAGCTATGTCCATAGCTTTGTCCAGCGTTAGCCCGGACCCAGCATTCAAAAGTTTCTCTCTCACTTTAGCTGAATGTATTCCAAACATGATGCGGCCTCTGACCATCTCATCTTTATCTGCATATGCAGTCTTTTACCAGTAGTTTTTGTAGTGTATGTACCTGTCTATCTTTAAGGGAACTATTGAATGTAACCGTTCACCTTTAAGGGAACTACTTTAGGTGTGGCACTATTTGTTTGGCTTCTGTATACTGTAATACCGATAGTGACCACACCAGTATATAAGTGTTGTGCCAGGAGTTATTGGGCAGATTCGCCCGGACCTTCGAATAGTAAAGACCTGTTTTGTTTGTTACTTCTGAAGTCTGTGTATTTATTAACTGCACAACCCACAGACTTTACAGTGGCGACGAGTCCGATCGTACCCTGCGGCAAGATTACCAAAGCAAGAAGAGCGTCGAAGAGAGGCAACTGCCCTCGTCGTGCTGCTGGAAGAAAACACGAGGCTGCAGCAGGAGAAAAGTGGAAGACTTTAGCAACAAAAGCTTCCATTAGCAACAGGCACTGACTACCCTTCTACCACGGTGCGGAGTGAGCCGATCAGCAGGGAACAAGGCGGCCGAAGAGACTGTGAGTAGGGGAAGGTGTAGAAGTATCCGGAGGATAAGGGCAGAGCACTCGACCTCGGTCGAGGGGGAGCTGTGCCGGCCAAAAGTCGGGTCCAACGGCGTCGGGTGACAGCCGGACTGCGATCGGCGGGAAAAATCCGGGCAGCGACCGCAGCCACGAAGCGCTGAGCCTGCGAGTAGGCGCGGGAAGAGAAACCCAGCCGCAGCCGGGGAGGGAAACACCGGTCTGCGAGAGGGCTGGGGAGGCGAACGGGAACCGTGCGGGTGAGAGCCGGGTGCGGAGAGAGAGACTGCGAGGAGCCAGTCCAGCGGCTGAGCTGTTCTCCACCAACAGGGTACTCAGAGCCGGCAAAACCGAACGTGCGGGAGTGGGTGAGAGACACAGCCGAAAACGGGGTGAGAGACTGCGCGAGAACCAGTCCAGCGGCTGAACTGTTCTCCACCAACGGGGTACCCAGGGCCGGTAGCACCGAACGTGTGGGTGAGGGAGCGACAGAGCCGGGTACGGAGAGAGAGACTGCACGAGAGCCAGTCCAGCGGCTGAACTGTCCTCCGTTAACGGGGTGTACCCAGCGCCGGTAGAGCCATGCGGGCGGGAGGAAAGGACATAGCCGAGTAAGGGGAGCTGTGCGGAAGCCGGCCAGCGGCTGAACCTGTCCGCTGTGGGGGAAGCGTACCCCTTCCACCGGGAAGAAACGCGGGAAGCCGCCATTGTGCGGAGAAGACGCCAGAAGCGGGAAACCGCCATTGAAGTGGGCGGGACGAGAAAGGAAGAGCGGGAAACCGCCGATTTCGCGGAAAAACCGCCATCTTAGAAACAAATAAATAAATAAGAATACTTAAAGAAATACTGGTGCTGCTCCCAGGGGAAGAGAAATGCCTAAGCGAGGGAATATTAACGACTTTAATTCGGAAATAGAAGACTGGGCCACGTACGTGGAACGCATAGAGATCTATTGCGAAGCCAACAAAATAGAGGAAGACGACAAGGCGATAACATTGCTAAACTCGATGGGGGCAAAAACATACGGGCTCCTGAAGCATCTAATAGCACCAAATAAACCAGCGGATCAGACCTTCGAAGAGATTGTGGCTGTGGTGAAGGACCATTTGAACCCCACACCGCTGATGCTGGCTGAACGATTCAAATTCTACGCAAGAACGCAGAAGAAAGACAAAAGCAATGCGGAATACTTGGTCGAACTGCGTAGGCTAGCGAAATACTGCCAGTTCGGAGGGAATCTGACAGAAGCGCTGCGGGACAAGTTCGTATGCGGATTGTCCAAAGAAGGGACGCAGAAGCGACTACTGGAAGAGAACGACCTCACACTGGACAGGGCTGTCCTTATAGCTGCATCGCACGAAGCCGCAGCGAAAGGAACGGCGGAAATGCAACTAAAGGCGGCGGCACTCGGTGTGCTGCCTCTCCCTCTAACTTAACCTCACTGTATGTATTTAACTTACTTATATATGTATAACCTACCTGTTGGGGCCATTGCCCCTTTAACTTACCTTTTAGGGCCATTGCCCCTTTAAGACGCGCCTTAGCGTGCTGACGTCACGTCACGTACAACGTAGCGTGCTGACGTCACGGCACGTACGACGTGACGTGCGTGAGGCGGCTGCCGGCCCGACTCGGCCTTCCAGAAAGGCTGCCGGCACAGCCCGGCCTAGCGTCTTTGGCCGCATCTACCAGCCGCCGGGAGCGACGCGATCTTCCGCTCCCGCGGCAAGCATCGGCTCAGCCTGGCCTCCAGCTCCCGCTCCCGACTTCGGCCTCCACGGCCAGAAACGCGACCACGCGCATCACGTGACGCCCCAAGCGCGGACAACGCTACCGAGCGTGATGAGGTCATCACGCTCCCCACAGGACTGCTACGTAGTCCTCGTGGAGTCCTCGCTGGGACACAGACCTACACCACGGTGCTCCTACAGCAGCACAGGCTCCGAGCAGTTGTATTGTCCCCATGCTTGAGTCTTGGAAATTGTTTGTCTGTAAGTATTTTAGAATGCTATGGATGATTAGTGTGCACTGCATGTTGTAGAAAATGTTTAGTTGTAACTTTTCTCTGTCTAGCTGATTAACTAGTAGCTGTATTTTGATGCACTATGTACAGGGCTAATTTAAAGAGAATGCCTCCCAGTTTACTAAATGTACTGTGTTGCTCAGGCGTACCTAAATTTGTGTATACATATCAGTTATGCGCTTGTATACTAATGTGTGCTTCCATTTCTGTGTTGTATTTCAGTTTTACAATTAGAATCGTTCAGTAAAGCGTTACAAGAAAAGTCAAGCCTTGTGATTTTATTGGAAGATATCGAGTTGTTCGCTATCTGTCTAGCTCTGCATAGAAGCGCGTTGCGAGGGCAGAACAGTAAAAAGACAAACAACACAGCGGGCTCAAGCGCAGGAAGATACCACTCAGCTACCATGAGTCTACGCTCAGGAAAACAATATACCCTAGAGGACGTCGACCAGTCAAGCGAGAAGCATGAGCCTCTCCTAGCAAACGATGCCAAGTCACAGCCCTCTAAAGTATCCCCTAGGTCATCTCGGCGGTCCAGCAGACCGTCGTCATCGACAGCTTCTGCAGCCGCCAAAGCACGTGCCAAGGCAAAAGCTGCCCAGGCTCAATTGTCCTTCGCTGAAAAAGAAGCTGACCTTATGAAGCAGAGAGCCGACCTCGAAGCTAGTATGATGAAGCAGAAAGCTGACCTTATGAAGCAGAGAGCCGACCTCGACGCTAGTGTGATGAAGCAGAGAGCTGACCTCGACGCTAGTGTGATGAAGCAGACAGCACAGTCCTCTAAAGTATCCACTAGATCATCTCGGCAGTCCAGCAGACCGTCGCCATAGACAGCTTCTGCAGCCGCCAAAGCACGTGCCAAGGCAAAAGCTGCCCAGGCTCAATTGGCCCTTGCTGAAAAAGAAGCTAGGGTTATGAAGCAGAGAGCTGACCTCGCTGCCAGTCTCCACATTCTCCAAAGCCAGAGAGCTGCCGCTGCCGCTAAAGCTAAAGCCGCAGCTTATGAAGAAGGTGAGGAGAACGAAGGCGGGGAGCCCAGCCAGGAAACATATGTTCTGGGACAGCCCCTCAGTCCAGTGCAACGTACAAGTGAGTGTGTCCAACAACACTCCAAATTGTTCTCCAAGGAAACATCCAACTATCTCAACGCAGAACCAGCTACTCAACACAGTAGCAAACAGCCTGTTTTTGGAGACACTGAGCTTAAAGGAGAAGAAACAAGCAAGACTTACCTACAGAGACCTCCACAGCACTCGGCCAATCCGGCCAAGCAGTCCCCACCCGAGCCACAGGGTACACAGGACCTCGCTGGGTGCCTTATCCGCCGAGAGTTGTTGAGTTCGGGCCTTCTGGAGTTAGATGGCCGTCCTGAAAGTTGTTGGCCATGGAAAGAGTCCAACCCGAGACTACACAAGGTAGCATCGAACAGTGGACAGGTGATGGAAGCCTTCCCTGCAGAGGACCGTGCCAAGGATCTGAAGGATTTGCACCTTGGAGTGGATCCTCCCCCCCTTCAACGGAGCCTGGGGCTCTCCTGGAACCTGGAAACAGACAGCGTCACATTCCTGGTGTCCCGTGAAGAAAGGCCATTCACACGGAGAGACATCCTGTCCACAGTCAACAGTTTGTACGACCCTTTGGGGTTCGTAGCTCCCATAACAATGCAAGGAAAAGCATTAGTACGGGAACTCTCATCGGATCAGAGTGAGTGGGATGCTCCACTCCTCCCAGAAAAAGAAGCAAAATGGAACCTACAGTTGATCAGAGACAAGATTGACATCGATGTGGGCGCCGTCAAGTTCTTCACGGACAGCAAGATTGTACTTGGTTACATCCACAACTCCACAAGAAGGTTTTACGTGTATGTTCCCAACCGGGTGACTCGTATCAGACGATCCACTTACCCTGACCAGTGGTGCTATGTCTCCACAGACCTGAACCCTGCAGACCATGCTACCAGGTCTATACCAGCAGCACACCTACAGCAAAGCAGTTGGTTCTCGGGCCCCTCTTTCCTGTCTAATGTCAACACAGAGGAGACTCCTGAGTCCAATCCCTTCACCCTTGTGGAGCCTGAAGCTGATACTGAGATTCGGCCTGAAGTTACGACCCTGGTCACCAAAGCCTCAGAATCTCAGTTGGGCTCACAAAGCTTCGAGCGATTCTCAAGCTGGAGAACACTCTGCCGAACCACAGCCCGACTCATTCATGTAGCAGCATCCTTCAAGGGGAATTCGGACAACATAGAACGCAAAGGATGGAAATGTTCTAAAGAAGTATCCAGCACAAGTGAGCCTTCACAAGCCAAAGGTGTGATCATTCGCTCTGTCCAGCATGATGTCTTCAAGGAGGAATTCAAATGTCTTGAAGAGGGACAGACATTCCCCAAGCAAAGAGGAAAGTATTTGTCCACCCTACAGAGCCGTAGGAAATGGACAGAAGACAAGCCAAACGTCAAAGTGAGAGACGTTGTCTTGCTGAAAGACAGCCAAGCACGCAGAAATGAATGGCCAGTGGGCCTGGTTGTCAAAACTCTGCCGACCAGGGACAAGAGGGTCCGCAAGGTGGAGGTGAAGATTGTCAAGGAGGGGCCTATCAAAGTGTTTCTGAGGCCAGTCTCAGAGATCCTCCTTTCTGAAGTAACCTAGAGAACGGACTCTGAGTATGTTGCAGCCAAAGGACGTTTTCTTCAGGTTTATTGTGTATCTGTAGTGGTACAATGGAATTGTACCAAGCGGGGAGTGTGCTGCCTCTCCCTCTAACTTAACCTCACTGTATGTATTTAACTTACTTATATATGTATAACCTACCTGTTGGGGCCGTTGCCCCTTTAACTTACCTTTTAGGGCCATTGCCCCTTTAAGACGCGCCTTAGCGTGCTGACGTCACGTCACGTACAACGTAGCGTGCTGACGTCACGGCACGTACGACGTGACGTGCGTGAGGTGGCTGCCGGCCCGACTCGGCCTTCCAGAAAGGCTGCCGGCACAGCCCGGCCTAGCGTCTTTGGCCGCATCTACCAGCCGCCGGGAGCGACGCGATCTTCCGCTCCCGCGGCAAGCATCGGCTCAGCCTGGCCTCCAGCTCCCACTCCCGACTTCGGCCTCCACGGCCAGAAACGCGACCACGCGCATCACGTGACGCCCCAAGCGCGGACAACGCTACCGAGCGTGATGAGGTCATCACGCTCCCCACAGGACTGCTACGTAGTCCTCGTGGAGTCCTCGCTGGGACACAGACCTACACCACGGTGCTCCTACAGCAGCACAGGCTCCGAGCAGTTGTATTGTCCCCATGCTTGAGTCTTGGAAATTGTTTGTCTGTAAGTATTTTAGAATGCTATGGATGATTAGTGTGCACTGCATGTTGTAGAAAATGTTTAGTTGTAACTTTTCTCTGTCTAGCTGATTAACTAGTAGCTGTATTTTGATGCACTATGTACAGGGCTAATTTAAAGAGAATGCCTCCCAGTTTACTAAATGTACTGTGTTGCTCAGGCGTACCTAAATTTGTGTATACATATCAGTTATGCGCTTGTATACTAATGTGTGCTTCCATTTCTGTGTTGTATTTCAGTTTTACAATTAGAATCGTTCAGTAAAGCGTTACAAGAAAAGTCAAGCCTTGTGATTTTATTGGAAGATATCGAGTTGTTCGCTATCTGTCTAGCTCTGCATAGAAGCGCGTTGCGAGGGCAGAACACTCGGGGTGGACCAAATTACTTCAAGCACAACAAAATGCTACCGTTGTGGGAAGACAACGCATGACCAGAATCAATGCTGGTTTAAGAACCAAGAGTGTAGGAAATGTGGCAAACTGGGTCACATCGCGAAGGTATGCCGGTCCAGGAAAAAGACCAATAATCAAAGGAAGCCACCACAAGAAAAGTACAACAAGGTACACAAGGTGGCTGAGAAGAGTTCAGACGAACAGAATTCAGACTCAGACCCAAACAACCAGGAGCTGGGTAGGCTGAGAATCCACAATGTGGGTAAAGAAACGGATCTACAGGCCATCTGGGTCATACTAAAAATAGCTGGAGTCCAAGTAAGAATGGAGCTGGACACTGGATCAGCTCTATCAGTCATCAACCGAAGGGACTACCACCGGCTATTCTCTCACATACCTTTAAGAAATACCAAGTTCGTATTACAGACATACACGGGGCATAACGTATACCCCGTGGGGAAAATAAGAGTCAAGGTGAGAGATAGGGGTAAAGAACACCCAAGAATGAACTTGTACGTATTACCTGAGGGAGGACCACCACTTCTAGGACGGGAGTGGATTAAGAAAATAGACATGGAATGGCATTACCTAAAAGCCATAATGAGGGAGGACTCGGTGCAAGCTATTAGCTCAGATTCTGAAATGGATGATGATAAGACCAAGTCAAATATGGAAGACAAGGCTAAAAGGGACTTGCCGACGATGGGAAAGAAAACGAAGACATGCAGAAGGACTTATGGTACCAAGAAGAGTAAAGCTGCAGAGCAGAACTCCAGGTTGACAGAGAATTCTGAGCCTGTTCAAGCAAAGGATTCATCCATGACGGAAGGACACCGAGCTCGGACGCAAACTTATGTCAAAGTACGACAACAATTAGAACAGTTGAGTGACCGTCTCGTACAAGAGATGAAAAATATGGAAAGGTTCTGGGACACCGAATGGGAGAACCTGGAAAGACTACAGAGACAGCTAGCTCAAGCAGAGAGCGACCAGAGAGCCATCGTGGTCAAATACCAATCACATTCCCCTGATGCTGTTCAGGAACTAGAATATTTACAGAATGAACCAAAGGAAGAGGAATCTTCAGGGAGCCAGGATTTTATTCCAGTTCTTCTCTACGACTCCTTACAAGCAGAGTGTGAGAAGTTGAAAGAACAGTATGAACAGGCCCAGGCTACAATTCTGGAGGGGGCCAACTCGGCAGCCTCCGAAAAGCTAGTTTCAGTAGAAGCATATGAACAACTAAAGGTTGAACATGAGCAAGAAGTCCAAAGGCTGCAGGAAATTCTTGATGAGCTCAAGGCCAAGACAGACTCATCGGTAGGAGATCCATCCATAGATGAGAAATTAGAGGTGAAAATCATGGCAGAGCATGAAAGACAGGATGTCCAAGAACTTATAAAAACATTGAAGGACACCCAAGACAAATATGAGGCGGCAATGACCGAGGTTCAACAACTTGAAGAACAGATTCAACTGGGAATCCTTTCAGTGGAAGAACAGGACACTGTAAGAATGGTCCCTGAACATGAACTAGAGAGCATCAGGGCGCAACTTTTCCGAGCGCTGAAAGCCAAAGTTCAAGAGGAACGTAAGGTGGAAGTATTGGAGAAAGAGGTGGAGGAAATGGAGAAGACTCTGATCCACTGTGTTCCCAGGGAAGAGTTAACGGTCAGCCAACTCCTTCATATGCTGAAGGACAAGACTCTGCAAGGGGAACAATCTGAACACGAGCTTCAATCTTCAGGGGGAATGAGTTCGGAGCTCTCAAAAGTCATGGAGATAGCTGAGGTGGCAACACAAATTTTACAAGGATGCCAAAAGTACGTTGAATCACGTCAAGGTGAACAGAAGAATGTGGAAACCGTTACTTCAGTAGAAGGGTTAAATAGCCTGATAACGCAATTACCGATGGAAAGGAAGGTATTGAACTCACAAATGAGGTCCGTCGTGAAGGAATGGCAGATAACCCAGGAAGAGCGGGATGAATATGAATGCATGAAGAAGGCTTTTCAAGAAAGATGTTTAGGGAAGGAACCACCGTCAGCTAACGTCCAGACGGGTGAGGAGGAAGAAGAAGTCTCTCTCGCTGGCCTAACTCAGGACGAACCCGAATATTACCATGACCTGTTGAGTGACACTGAATATTACGAGGATGTGGTCTGCCCAGCTTGTGATGAAAACTCTCAAAGTGCTGAAATCCGGAGGAAGCACTTAAGGTCTAAGGAACATAGAGAGTTGGTGGCGCTACAGCTGGCAGCCGAGAAAGGAGCTCCGAGAGTTTCAAAAAGGCAGAAAAGAAAAAGAAGAAGCAGAAGATAATAACTGTCTAAAATATTAGCACTTCTACCATTCCAGGCGGACATTACGAAAGGAGCTAAATTAGTTGAAAAACTGGAAAATGTCAAGACAGCCAGTTGGTTGTAAAAGTCCGCACTGCTGGTTCAACAGGACGAAGGTTCAAGCTGTTACGTCAAGAAAAAGGCTATGGAGGAGTCACGCTAGCCAGGTAATCCGGCTACACCAAAGAAATGTTGTTCAGAACGAGTCAAGATCAGAGACTGAATCTATGAACTGTTTCCGCAGAGACTGAACCTGTGAACTGTTTCCACCGAGATTATATTTGTAAATTGTTTTATATGACATTGACTCCACCGAGATTATATCTGTAATTTGTTTTATAGGAAGTTGAAGATATGTATGTTTAACGGGGACTCTGTAAGTAATAAGCTAAAAAGGGAGGATTGTAGTGTATGTACCCGTCTATCTTTAAGGGAACTATTGAATGTAACCGTTCACCTTTAAGGGAACTACTTTAGGTGTGGCACTATTTGTTTGGCTTCTGTATACTGTAATACCGATAGTGACCACACCAGTATATAAGTGTTGTGCCAGGAGTTATTGGGCAGATTCGCCCGGACCTTCGAATAGTAAAGACCTGTTTTGTTTGTTACTTCTGAAGTCTGTGTATTTATTAACTGCACAACCCACAGACTTTACAGTTTTAACTCAGTCACGAACTGTTCAAACGACTCACTAGCTCCGTGTACTTTCTTCTGAAACTTGTACCTAGCGAATGTCATATTTGTCTTGGGCATCACATATGCTTTAAAATGGTCAAAATAATTTTTCAGTACCTTTGCTTCATCTGCGGTGAGAGACCATGTGTTAAAAATGTCTCTCCCTTTTTCTCCAATCCACAAGAGTAGGTCGCTGCATCTTTCTTCCTCCCCTTTGCTTTTCAGTGGACCCGAGAACATCAATTCCACATATTGCTTGAACTTGCACCATTCTCTATATAAGTTCAAAGATTCCCAATTCATTTGGGGTAAGGGAGCTCCAACAATGTCCATTTCAAATCCCACTTCTGACACCATGTCTTGTTTTGCACGCTTTGTACAAAAATAATAAATTGCAGGACAATGGAGTATTACAGCTTAAATTATTTTAATGAAGCATCAGGTCTGTGAACTCATACAGCACAGCACCGTGTGGACAAGATGGAGTCAGGACCCTCTGGGTCTTCTAAACAATAGCAGTCCTTACAGATGCCTGCAGGCCAATGACAACTCAGCATGTGATCACATGTGAATATAATAGGTATTCCTTACAGATGCCAGCGGGCCAATGATAATTCAATATGCAAATGTTACAGGTGGTGGGAAAATTATTGGAAAGAATTCTGAAGGACAGGATAAATCTTCATTTAGAAAGACACGGATTAATCAAGGATAGTCAGCGCGGATTTGTTAAGGGAAGGTCGTGTCTGACAAACTTGATTTAATTTTTTGAGGAGGTAACAAGGATGGTAGATGAGGATAGTGCATTTGATGTAGTGTATATGAACTTTAGCAAGGCTTTTGATAAGGTTCCACATGGCAGACTGGTCACGAAGTTAAAAGCCCATGGGATCCAGGGCAAAGTGTCAAGTTGGATTCAAAACTGGCTCGGAGACAGGAAGCAGAGGGTGATGGTTGATGGGTGTTTTTGTGACTGGAAGGCTGTTTCCAGTGGGGTTCCGCAGGGCTCAGTACTAGGTCCCTTGCTTTTTGTGGTATATATCAACGATCTTGACTTGAATATAGGGGGTATGGTTAAGAAGTTTGCAGATGATACTAAAATCGGCTGTGTGGTTGATACTGAAGAAGGAAGCTGTAGACTGCACGAAGATATTAATAAATTGGTCAGGTGGGCAGAACAGTGGTAAATGGAATTCAATCCGGAGAAGTGTGAGGTAATGCATTTGGGGAGGGCTAACAAGGAAAGGGAATACACATTAAATGGTAGGACACTGAGTAGTGTAGAGGAACAAAGGGACCTTGGAGTGCATGTCCACAGATCCCTGAAGGTAGCAGGCCAAGTAGATAAGGTGGCTAAGAAGGCATACGGAATGCTTGCCTTTATTAGCCGTGGCATTGAATACAAGAGCAGGGGGGGTTATGCTTCAACTGTATAAAACACTAGATAGGCCTCAGCTAGAGTACTGCGTGCAGTTCTGGTCACCACATTACAGGAAAGATGTGATTGCACTAGAGAGGGTACAGAGGAGATTCACAAGGATGTTGCCGGAAGTAGAGAATCTTAGCTATGAGGAAAGACTGGATAGGCTGGGTCTGTTTTCCTTGGAACAGAGGAGGCTGAGGGGAGACCTTATTGAGGTGTATAAAATTATGAGGGGCATAGATAAAGTGGATAGAAAGGACCTATTTCCTTTAGCAGAGGGGTCAAAAACCAGGGGGCACAGATTTAAAGTAATTGGTGGAAGGTTTAGCGGGGATTTGAGGGGAAATTTCTTCACCCAGAGGGTTGTGTGGGTCTGGAACTCACTGCCTGAAAGGGTGGTAGAGGCAGGAACCCTAACCACATTTAAAAAGTACTTGGATGTGCACTTGGGATGCTCTAACCTGCAGGGCTACGGACCAAGAGCTGGGAAGTGGGATTAGGCTGGATAGCTCTTTGTTGGCCGGTGCGGACACGATGGGCTGAAATGGCCTCCTTCCGTGCTGTAACTTTCTATGATTCTATGATTCTATGAATTAATAATTATTAAATCTGAGATCAATAGATTTTTTGCCAGCCAAGGGTATAAAAGGATATGGAGCCAAGGCAGGTGGATGGAGTTAAGATACAGATCAGTCATGATCTCATTGAATGGCAGAACAGGCTCGAGGGGCTGAATAACCGACTCCTGTTCCTATGTTCCTATGTATCAGGATGGTAGAAGGTGAAGTTGATGGACCGTGGGTTTTTTTTTGGTCTAGTGATTCCTATGTTCCTATGAACACTGGTGAAAACAAAAATTGAAAGCAGAAGCTGTGGCAGAATGCACATGCTGTACCCCAGATTAGTAGGACCCACATTGTGGTGTATGTGCCTTTAAGAGCCCCAGGTGTGCTGTAATGCCGGTAATTGCCACTCGGGCTATATAAGCCTGTATATTGTGTATATCCGTTAGAACCCCCCCCCCAGACTTTGCTTAGTAAATACCTATGAACCAACTCCTGTCTTCAGTGTCTTTATCAACACACGGACACTACAGTGGCGACGAAGTGGAAACGGACTTACCTGCAATTCGGCAGCACCTCAAGGACATCGATTCCTCGGACGTCCAGAAGACTCAAGGGAGTGAGAGAAGCTGTGGTTTCACCAGCTGGCCAAGCTGGTGGCAGGTACTGCGCTAATTCTTCCTGAGCGTCAGGCTGGGGCTCCAGCGGCTGGCTCTACAGCTGAGACAGGCAGCGAAATCGGAGGCAAGCAATAACGGACTGGGAGGGAGCACTCGGGAGACAGCCGGCGCGGCAAGCAGGTCAGCGTTCAGACCTCCGGCGGGAACGAGTCTCCAACAGTAAATTAAAAAAAAGAGAACGGAAACCGCAGTAAACAGCGTTGTTATCGGCGGCAGCAGCGGGAAAGCATGGGAAGCGCCATATCTTTGCTACAGAAAAGAAAAAAAAGCGCGGGAAGTGCCATATCTTTTCTGAAATGCCTAAATCTGGTAATATTGATGCTTTTGATAGCGAAATAGAGGATTGGACCACATACGTGGAAAGAGTAGAGGTATATTGCACTGCAAATGGAATAGAAGATAAAAAAAAGCTTCAGTACTTCTGAACTTAATGGGCGCAAAGACATACGGGCTGTTACGAAATGTAATCACTCCAGCCAAACCAAAGGACAAGAATTTTAAAGAAATTGTTGATACCCTGCAGGAGCACTTAAACCCAACACCGCTGCTGATAGCGGAACGATTCAAGTTCTTCAAGAGAAATCAACACAAGAATGAAAGTAACGCTGATTACCTAACCGAATTAAGAAAGCTATCAAAGTACTGCCAATTCGGGGCAGGACTATCAGATTATCTTCGAGACAAATTCATTTGCGGTCTCTTAAGTGAAGGAACACAAAAAAGACTGCTTTCTGAAAAAGATTTAACATTGGACAAAGCTTTCAGTATGGCTGTATCATACGAAGCAGCAGCAAAAGGAGCTGCAGAGATACAACAAAAGACACAGGACTTCGGCACCCATGAAATGACACAGGGTTTTGAAAGATGTTATCACTGCGGCAGATCCACCCATAACCAGAGGGACTGCTGGTTCAAGGACAAAGCATGCAGGCAATGCGGGAAGATTGGACACATTGCACGGGTATGCCAATCTGGACAAAATAAATCCACTGACAGAAAAAAAAAAATCAATAAAGAAAAGTACAGGAAAGTACAAATGATGACGGACAGTAGCTCCGAAGACCAGAAGAGCGATAGCGACTTCGAAAACAAGAGACTAAGCTGTCTCAAATTACATAATGTACTTGCCAAAGATGATTACCAAACCATTTGGGTTACCCTCACAATAGCAGGGTCCCCAGTTAAAATGGAGCTAGATACAGGATCAGCTCTAACCGTAATAAATCGACGGGATTACGAGAGGCTATTTTCACATATACCTCTAAAAGACACATCCATTATCTTAAAAACATATACGGGGCAGAAAGTATACCCCAAAGGAAAAATAAGGGTGCCTGTTGTATACAACGGCAAAGAAATACAAAAGTTGTATTTATACATTCTACAAGATGGTGGTCCACCGTTGTTGGGACGTGAATGGATCAGGAAGATACGTTTAGACTGGCACTCCATTCAGGCACTGACGGTGACCAGTAAGGAAAAAAACAATGATGACATCATACCTGAATGATTAAAAGACATCTTGGCCAACGCCAAAGAAGTGTTTCAAGTGAAACTAGGAACCTTGAAAGGCATCACCGCCTCAATAAAAGTGGAAGATGCAGCAATTCCCAAATTTTTTAAGGCAAGACCGGTGCCATACGCAATACGTCCAGCAGTCGAGGCAGAGCTGGAGAATTTGGAAAAAGCAGGCGTATTATCCAAAATAGATTGGAGCGAATGGGCAACACCCATCGTTCCAGTCATGAAAAAAGCATTGAATAAAGATAAATCTGAAGAACAGAGAAAAATTCGCATCTGTGGTGACTTCAAGGTGACTGTAAACCCGGTCCTTCACACAGCACGGTGGCATAGTGGTTAGCACTGTTGCCTCACAGCGCCAGGGACCCGGGTGCGAATCCGGCCTCGGGCGATTGTCTGTGTGGAGTTTGCACATTCTCCCCGTGTTTGCGTGGGTTTTCTCCGGGTGCTCCGGTTTCCTCCCACACTCCAAAGATGTGCAGGTTAGGTTGATTGGCTATGATAAATTGACCCTTAGTGTTAGGGGGATTAAATACGTGGGGTTACAGGGATAGGGTGGGATATGTGTTGGTGTAGGGGTTACGGGGATCGGGTGGGATATGTGTCGGTGCAGGCTCGATGGGCCGAAATGGCCTCTATCTGCACTGTGGGGTTTCTGTGATTCTGTGAGTACAGTATCCTCTTCCGAGGATAGAAGATATTTTCGCCTCACTATCCGGAGGGAAACGTTTCACCAAAATTGACTTGGCACAGGCATATCTACAGATGGAGGTTGAGGAGGCCTCTAAAAAGTATCTCACGATAAACACACACAAAGGCCTGTACCAGTACAATCGGCTGGTTTTTGGAATAGCATCAGCTCCAGCTATCTGGCAAAGAGCTATGGAGCAAGTCCTGCAAGGGATTCCGGGGACTCAATGCTATCTAGACGACATCCTTGTAACAGGAGAAAACGACAACGAGCACCTTGCCAATTTGGAGCAGGTGCTCACTAGGCTGAAAGAACGGGGCCTACGAGCGAATCGCCCCAAGTGCGAATTTTTCCAAAATCAGATATCATATTGTGGCCACATAATTAATAATGAAGGGTTGCATAAGTCACCTGAAAAAATTGAAGCGGTTATAAAAGCCCCAGCACCTGAAAATGTTTCACAATTAAGGTCGTTCCTGGGATTAATAAATTACTATCATAAATTTTTACCGAACTTGTCAACTCTTCTACACCCTCTTAATGAACTTCTACAAACAGGAGTGATTTGGAAATGGAACGAAGACTGTAAACGTGCCTTCCATAAATGCAAAGACTTAATCACATCCGAAGAAGTTTTGGCTCATTACAACCCATCACTGCCAATCAGACTGGCGTGCGATGCATCCCCTTACGGCATAGGAGCAATATTATCCCATAAATTCCCTGATGGCTCAGAACGGCCGATAGCTTTTGCGTCACGCTCATTAAACTCAGCTGAGCGTAACTATGCCCAAATCGACAGGGAAGCACTCAGCCTGGTATGGGGAGTGAAGAAATTCAACCATTACCTACACGGACAAAAATTTACCTTGTTGACTGACCATCAACCCCTCATCTCCATATTTAACCCTAAAAAAAGGTGTTCCCATTATGACAGCACAAAGGCTACAGAGGTGGTCCCTTTTTCTAGGGGCACACCAATACAACATAGAATACAAAGGGTCAAAACAGCATGGGAATGCTGACGGTTTATCACGCCTACCGTTGCCAACGGTAGAAGAGGCACCTACAGTAGACCCAGTAGAGATGTTCCACTCTACCATAGTGGAATGTCTACCAGTGACAAATTCTGCCATTGAAAGGGAGACGAGAAATGACCCGACTCTCTCACGGGTCTACGATTTAACAGTGAAGGGATGGCCAGCACATGGCGAACCACTGTTGCCAGCATTCTCGCAAAGAAGAGAACAGCTGTCAGTGTGCCGAGGAACCTTGATGTGTGGATCCAGAGTGGTGATTCCACCCAAACTCCAGGATAAAGTGCTAAAGGAGCTTCACAAGGGGCATCTGGGTGGAGTGAAAATGAAGAACCTAGCTAGGGTGTTTGTATGGTGGCCAGGTATCGATGGAGACATCGAAGAAATGACCAAGAGCTGCCTAGGATGCCAGAAGGTCCAAAACGCTCCACCACAAGCCCCTCTACATCCATGGGAGTGGCCCTCATCTCCCTGGCAAAGGGTGCACATCGACTTTGCTGGTCCATTTATGGACTCAATGTTCTTAATCGCGGTTGATGCACACTCCAAGTGGCCGGAGGTAATAAAGATATCCTCCACCACCACGGAAAAAACCATCACAGTATTAAGGACCATATTTGCCAGGAATGGGCTGCCGGAGCAGATATGTTCTGATAATGGACCGCAATTTGTGTCCGAAGAATTCAGAAAGTTCTTAAAAAACAATGGGGTTAAGCACTACACGTCCGCCCCATACCATCCCGCCACCAATGGATTGGCTGAAAGGTTTGTCCAGACCTTCAAGAAGGCCATAAAGGCCATGGGTAATGAAGACATAAAACTTCAGCACAAGGTGGATAACTTCTTATTCGCATACAGGAATGCAACACATATGGTTACCAACCAAACTCCCGCCATGATGTTCTTCAATAGAAACCTAAGATGCCGGCTGGATTTGGTCAAGCCCAACATCAGAAGGGACGTGGAGAACCGGCAGTTTCAAGGCATGAATGAAAGGCCAACTAGAACCTTCCAGATAGGTCAACAAGTTTTGGCCCAGGACTACCGTACCGAGAAATGGCAGCCTGGAACTATCTGCACATGACTAGGACCACTGATGTATACCGTGGACATCGGAGAAAGCATAATAAGGCACCATGCTGACCAAATCATAAAGTCATCCGAAAAGGGACAACCTACACCACAACTCTATACATCTAACGATGAAGTAGAGATACCCATATCTACCTCCGATCCGGTGATACTGGAACCCGATGAACCCGACACTGGCATTCAAGCCGAATCAGCCTTGCCAGAAGAACCTACTACACCACCAGAAACTACTACACCCCCGAGGCGTTGTCCGGACCGAGTCAGGAAGCCTCCTGAGAGACTAACTTATAATTAATTAACTACAGCCATGTATATTATTTTGCTTATAACATGTAATTAATAATTACTTAAAATATGATGTACTGGTTAGCTAAAAGGGGAGGAATTGTGGTGTATGTGCCTTTAAGAGCCCCAGGTGTGCTGTAATGCCGGTAATTGCCACTCGGGCTATATAAGCCTGTATATCCGTTAGATCCCCCCCCCAGACTTTGCTTAGTAAATACCTATGAACCAACTCCTGTCTTCAGTGTCTTTATCAACACACGGACACTACACACATCACACTCAATGTTTGCACAAACGGCCAGTTCTTAATATCGATTATACCACTGTCAGGACAGAAGATCAGTGGGTCAACCACGCCAGACCACTCTCGTGTATTTCCTGGAAACAGGCAGAGAGCACCATTCCCCAAGTCTAGGATTCCAACTCACCCTCCACTGCAGAACGTACATGATGCTACGAGGGAGTCTTAGCGAAGGGAAAATAGGAAGTATATTTTTAAAAATTACCACAAATAAAACAGTACCAGTACACCACAGCTTCCTTGTCGAATCTTTATATATATACAAAATGCTGTCACAGCCCAGTCCATTGAAATCAATGGGTAATCCTGTCACAGCAATACTAATGCCTGCAATTCTTACTTTCTCCAGTGGCAGTGGGTGGTTGTGTAACCTCTCTCAGCCTGTTACAAGGACCACGCGATCTGCTCCAACTTAACTGTGAGCAGCACCACAAGATTACTTATGGGCCCTGGATATAGTTACTACCTTCACTTTAATAATGGGTTTACCGTGTTTTACTTCTTCAACATTAAAGCACTGCTAAAATGAAAAAAAACCATAATTTACAGCTGTTGATGATTCTGCCATTCCCATTTACACCTCTAGACCCATCTTTTGTTTCTTTACTGGTCCCATTGCCGTCTCCTTTTGCCTTGCGCCATCATACCTTTCGTCATTTAATCTCTCCTGCCTTCTGCCCTATCACAGGCCTTCCTTTTTGTTCTTTCCTTCCCTCCCCCCATTCCCTGCCTCTGCATCTGCTTAAAACCTGTTACATCTCTAACTTTTTCTAGTTCAGACGAAAGGCCATCGACCTGAAACGTTAACTCTGTTTCTCTCCCTCAGCTGCCTGACCCGCTGAGTATTTCTAGCATTTTGTTTTTATTTCATAATTTACATGATGTCTCTAACCTGAAAAAGATATGTTTATCCCTACTTTCTGTTTTCAGTCCGTTAACTATTATATTACCCCCAACCCCGAGCCCTAATCTTGTGTGTAATAACCTTTTATATGGCACCTTATCGAATGCCTTTTGGAAATCCAATTATACTACATCCACTGGTTCCTCTTTATCTACCCTGCTAGTTACATCCTCAAAAAACTCTAATAAATTTGTCAAACACGATTTCCCTTTCATAAAACCATGTTGACTCTGCCTAATCATGTTATGATTTTCTAAGTGCCCTGTTACCACTTCCTTAACAATGGATTCCAGCATTTTCCCGACTATTAATGTAAAAGCTCTTATAATCTGCTTTTATATTTCTTGCTAGTTTTCTCTCATTCTATTTTTTCCCTTTTTATCAATTTTTTGGTCAACCTTTGCTGGTTTCTGAAACTCTCCCAATCCTCAGGCTTACTATTATTCTTTGCAACATTATAAGCTTCTTCCTTCAATCTAATGCTACCCTTAACTTCTTTAGCTAGCCACGGTTAGATCACTTTTCCCATGGAGTTTTTGTTTCTCAATGGAATGTATTTTTGTTGAGAATTATGAAATATTTCTTTAAATGCTAGCCACTGCTTATCTACCACCATACCTTCGAATCTATTTTTCCAATCTACCTTAGCCAACTTTCCCCTCATACCTCTGTATTTGCCTTTATTTAAGTTTAAGACTCTAGTTTCGTACTTAGGCAAGTCACTCTCAAAATTAATGTGAAATTCCACCATATTATGATCACTCTGCCCCAGAGGATCCTTTACTATGAGACTGCTAATTACACAGTACAAGGTTCCATTCTTATCTATCTAATCGTAGCCAGAAAATCACCTGTAATAGCTTCTCTTCCCACTCCTGCATCGTTACCTCTGCTTTCCCCCAATGATCAATCCTCGGCCCCCTCCTATTTCTCATCTATATGCTGCCCCTTGGCGACATCATCCAAAAACACGGCATCAGTTTCCACATGTATGCTGACAACACCCAGCTCTACCTCAGCACCACTTCTCTAGACCCCTCCGCGGTCTCTAAATTGACACACTGCTTGTCCAACATCCACAACCTGATGAGCAGAAATTTTCTATTAAATTTAATTAAATATTGGGAAGACCGAAGCCATTGTCTCCAGGCCCCGCCACAAACTCCATTCCCTAGCCACTGACTTCATCCCTCTCCCTAGTATTTGTCTGAGGCTGAACCAGACAGTTCACAGCCTTGGTGTCATATTTGCCCCTGAAATGAGCTTCTTAAAACCTACCTCTTTGACCAAGCTTTTGGTAACCTGCCCTAATTTCTTATGTGGGTCGGTGTCAATATTTTGTCTTATAATATTCCGTGGCATAACTAAGACCGCCTATTTCCACCTCCGTAACATCGCCCGTCTCCGCCCCTGCCTCAGCTCATCCACTGCTGAAACCCTCATCCATGCCTTTGTTACCTCGAGACTTGACTATTCCAACGCACTCCTGGCTGGCCTCCCACATTCTACCCTATGCAAACTTGAGGTCATCCAAAACTTGCTGCCCCTGTCTTAACTCGCACCAAGTTCCATTCACCCCTCAACCCTCGCTGACCTACATTGGCTCCTGGTTAAGCAACACCTTGATTTCAACATTCTCATCCTTGTCTTCAAATCCCTCTATGGCCTCGCCCCTCCCTATCGCTGTAATCTCCTTCAGCCCCACAACCCCCTGAGATATCTGCGCTCCTCAAATTCTGCCCTCTTGAGCATCCCTGATTATAATTGCTCAACCATCAGTGGCCGTACCTTCAGCTGCCTAGGCCCTGAGCTCTGGAATTCCCTCCCTTAAACCTCTCCACCTCTCTACCTCTCTTTCCTCCTTTAAGAAGCTCCTTAAAACCTACCTCTTTGACCAAGCTTTTGGTAACCTGCCCAAATTGCTTACATGGTTCGGTGTCAATATTTTGTCTTATAATACTCCTGTGAAGCATCTTGGGACGTTTTACTACGTTAAAGGCGCTATATAAATACAAGCTGTTGTTGTTGTAAAAAATACATTAAAAATGAAAGTGGTTTCTTTAGTGTAGTGACCACATCACCTTCACAAAAGGTGGTTGGGTTTGAAACATTTGGGTTATCAGATTGCAAACAGGGTCAAGAATCAAAGTCAATGTCAGAAATAGTACAAAATAATACTTCCATATTTACCTCGCAGCCTTTTGCAAGGACAAAACCTCCTCCTACATGAATGAAAATTTGCCAGGGCGTGGATTGGTCAAACTCTTGCCAAGTGATCATTGACCTTAAACCAAAGTCTTCAACTTTGTGCTCAGTTCCTTGGTACTAAAACCGAAAACACAGTTCTTACATTTGAAGGATTGTGTTATGCGTTTATAATTTTCAGATACAAACATCTTACTGCACATTTTACTTGGTGCGTTGCAGTAAAGTATATTCTCTCTTTGCAATTTTATAGGAGTCCTCAGTGATCTCCTCCTTAGTTCATGTTTTCCCAAAAGAAACACTTGCATTTCTGCAGCACCTTTCACAACCTCAGGATGTCCCAAAGCGCTTTACAGCTAATTTGAAGTGTAGTCACTTGTTGTAATGTAGGAAATATGGCAGTCAATTTGGGCACAGCATGCTCCCACAAACAGCAATGTGATAGCCGAAAGACGGCACCTGTAACTGTGCAGCACTCCCTCAGTACTGCACTGAAGTATCAGCCTAGATTTTGTGCTCAAGTCTGTGGAGTGGGACTTGAACTCTCATCCCAGGAATCAATCTGGTGAACCTTCGTTGTACCACCTGCAAGGCAAGTATATCCTTCCTTAGATAAGGAGACCAAAACTGTGCACAGTACCCCAGGTGTGGTCTCACCAAAGCCCTGTACAATTGTAGCAAGAGAGCTACCACTGAGCAACAGCTGACAACGTACATTACAGCTGTGACCACACATCAAAAATACTTCCTTGGCTGCGAGGTGCATTGGGACGTCCAGAGGTCATGAAAAGCGTTATGTATAAACACAAGTTCATTCATGGTCCCACACGTACACTTTACTTCTCTATTCTTTTTCTTCTTCTTAGGCAATCCCTCGGAACCGAGGATGACTTGCTCCCACATTAAAAATGAGTTCTCAGGTGACTGATAAGTCCAATGCGGGACCTAGTCTCTGTCACAGGTGTGGCAGACGGTGGTTGAAGGGGCAGGTGAGTAGGGTGCTTGGGTTGACGTGCACTCCTTGTGCTGCCTGCGCTTGGCTTCCGCTTGCTCCCGGCGAAGAGACTCGAGGTGTTCGGCGCCTTCCCGGATGCTTCTCCTCCACTTTGTGCGGTCTTGGGCCAGGGATTCCCAGGTGTCGGTGGGGATGTTACACTTTTTCAAGGAGGCTTTGAGGGCATCCTTGAAGCGTTTCCTCTGCCCACCTGGGGTTCTCTTGCCGTGCCGGAGCTCCGAGTAGAGCGCTTGTTTTGGGAGTCTCGTATTGGGCATGCGGACAATGTGACCCGTCCATCGGAGCTGATCGAGCGTGGTCAAAGCTTCGATGCTGGGGATGTTGGCCTGAGCGAGAACACTGACGTTGGTGCGCCTATCCTGCCAATGGATTTGCAGGATCTTGCGGAGGCAGCATTGGTGGTACCTCTCCATGTCTCTGAGGCATACAGCAGGGCGGGTATCGCTGCTGCTCTGTAGACCACGCGCTTAGTGCCGGGTTTGAGGTCCTGGTCTTCAAACACTCTCTAACTGCACTTCTTACAAAGCTAGGTGGGACAGTAAGCTGTGAGGAGGACACAATGTGTCTGCAAAGGGATATAGATAGACTAAGTGAGTGGGCAGTAAGGTGGCAATTGGAGTATAATGTGGGGAAATGTGAGGTTATTCACTTTGGTAGGAAGAATAGAAAAACAGAATATTTTTTAAATAGTGAGAAGCTTTCAAATGTTGGTGTTCAGAGAGATTTGGGTGTCCTCGTACAAGAAACACACAAAGCTAGCATGCAGGGACACCAAGCAATTAGGAAGGCAAATGGCATGTTGGCCTTTATTGCAAGGGGGTTGGAGTATAAGAGTAAGGAAGTCTTGCTACAATTGTACAGGGCCTTGGTGAGACCACACCTGGAGTACTGGGCACAGTTTTGGTCTCCTTATCTAAGGAAGGATATATTTGCCTTGGAGGCGGTACAACGAAGGTTCACTAGATTGATTCCTGGGCTGAAAGGGCTGTCCTATGATGAGAGATTGTGTAGAATGGGCCTATACTCTGGAGTTTAGAAGAATGAGAGGTGATCTCATTGAAACATATAAGATTCTGAGAGGGCTTGACAGGGTAGAGGCTGAGAGGTTGTTTCCCCCTGGCTGGAGAGTCTAGAACTAGGGGGCATAGCCTCAGAATAAGGGATTGGCCATTTACGACTGAGATGAGGAGGAATTTCTTCACTCAGAGGGTTGTGAATCTTTGAAATTCTCTACCCCAGAGGGCTGTGGATGCTGAGTCGTTGAGTATATTCAAGGCTGAGATCGATAGATTTTTGGACTCTAGTGGAATCAAGGGATATGGGGATCGGGCGGGAAAGTGGAGTTGAGGTCAACGGTCAGCCATGATCTTATTGAATGGCGGAGCAGGCTCGAGGGTCCGTATGGCCGACTCCTGCTCCTAATTCTTGTGTTCTTACTCCTTGACCCATGAGGAGTAATTGATGGTCACTTGATCAGCCACTATGTTATCGCTGTCTGGAACCTCTTGCCCAGTTCTTTCCACCTTGCCCACAATTACTCAAGCTCTTTCCTTTTGGGAGTACCTTTCCCTTCACCCAGCAACCTCTCCATTTCCCCCTTTTCCCTCCTGCTTGGCATTCATTGTTTATTCCTCCATAATGCAAAGCACTTTGAGGCATCTTCCCGAAGGTGAAAATTCCCACATAAAACGCAAGTTGTTGTTATTGAAACCAAGAAGCAACTCAGAAACTTGCACTTCAATAGAAAGCAAAATTAAATTTTGATTATATGCCTCGTGAACGTCACTTTAAAGTTGCTGATATGCCACGTTTAAAATTCTAATGTTAGAAATAAGCTGACATAACCCATTCAGCCATGTTCGAAGATTAGAAATCGCATCAGTACACAGAGGCTGGTGTGAAGAGCTTTATGTAGGCTCTACTCGGAGCTCCGACACGGCAAGAGAGCCCCAGGTGGGCAGAGGAAACGCTTCAAGGACGCCCTCAAAGCCTCCTTGAAAAAGTGTAACATCCCCACCGACACCTGGGAATCCCTGGCCCAAGACCGCACAAAGTGGAGGAGACGCATCAGTGAAGGCGCCGAACACCTCGAGTCTCTTCACTGGGAGCAAGCAGAAGCCAAGCGCAGGCAGCGCAAGGAGCGCACGTCAACGCAAACACCCCACCCACCCGCCCCTTCAACCACCGTCTGCCCCACCTGTGACCGAGACTGTAGGTCCCACATTGGACTCATCAGTCACCTAAGAACTCATTTTTAGTGTGGAAGCAAGTCATCCTCGGTTCCGAGGGACTGCCTAAGAAGAAGAAGAATGTATGCACTTAAATATCTGTTTGTGAAGTTGGGTTTTCTCCAACTCCAGTGATGCTCGCTCCGTGCATAGATATTTTTTGGCCATTTGCACTGCTTAGAAATGCTCCAGAACTGGGGCAAAGATACCACTCAATTATCTGAAAGACTGAACAGGCTGGGGCTCTTTTCTCTGGAAAAGAAAAGGCTGAGGGACGACCTAATAGAGGTCTTTAAAATTATGACGGGGGGGGCGGAGTTAGACGTGGAGAAACATTTTCCGCTTGTGGGCAATCCAAAACTAGGGGTCATAAATATAAGATAGTTATCAATAAATCCAATTAGGGATTCAGAAGAAACTCCTTTGACCGCAGAGAGTGGCAGGAATGTGGAGCTCGCTATCACGTGGGATAGTTGAGGCGAATAGCATAGATGCATCCAAGGGGAAGCTAGATAAGTACATGAGAGAGAAAGAAAGAGAAGGATATGCTGATGGGGTGAGATGAAGTACAGTGGGAGGAGGCTCGTGTGGAGCATAAACACTGGCATGGACCAGTTGGGCCAAATGGCCTGTTTCTGTGCTGTAATTTCTATGTAATCTTTATGGTCTGTCCACCTTTCCATTCAAGATTACATCTTTGCTTTTTATATACATGTTGTCACGTACACCAGGTCTAGATATGCTGAACAGTGTCGTTTTTTTTGTTCTTTCCCCATTATTTCCATTACATAGAATGTTCAGCACAGAAACAGGCCATTTGGCCCAACAGGTCCGTGCCGGTGTTTATGTTCCACACGAGCGTCCTCCCAACCCTTCTTCATTTCACCCCATCAGCATATCCTTTCTCCCTCATGTGTTTATCTAGCTTCCCATTAAATGCATCTATGCTATTTGCCTCAACCACTCCCTGTGGAGGCCAGTTCCATGTTTGTACACCACACGCCAAAGGAACAGCAAGATCAGAAGAACGAGAATGAAAAGACAGGGTTCACTTGAAAATATTTAAGCTAGATAGAATCAAGTAGGTCTGAATTTTGCCATTCTTGCTAATAATTCTGCTTTTCAGATAGGATTAAAGGAGAGTCTATTTCTGAATTCCACCTCCTTCACACATTGTTGCCTGTACCAGCTCTACTGGTCATACAATGTTTATTAGAATCATGAAATCTTATCATGAAGCAAAACAAATGAATACATAGAAACATAGAAAAATAGGAGCAGGAGTCGGCCATTTGGCCCTTCGAGCCTGCTCCACCATTCGATATGATCATGGCTGACACTCTATCTCAATACCATATTCCTGCTCTCTCCCCATACCCCTTGATGCCTTTTGTGTCTAGAAATCTATCTATCTCCTTCTTAAATATATTCAGTGACTTGGCCTCCACAGCCTTCCATGGTAGAGAATTCCACAGGTTCACCACCCTGAGTGAAGAAATTTCTCCTCATCTCAGTTCTAAATGTCCTACTGTAGGAACGTGGGTTCCTAACTAAAAGACTGAGTTCTACTCAGGCGATCAAACAAACAAACTTTAATGAAACAAACAGGTTTTAACAAGAAACTGCAGGATAACATCGAATACAGGTCTGCTCTCTTCGGGGCTGGGGCTGTCCGGTGGCTAACGTCATGACGTCATCACGTTCTTCCCGCCAGTGGGGGATCACGTGATGAACGGCATGACGTCATCACGTTTTAATCGCGCTGTTAAAGTAACCACGCTCTGTACAGTTAAACAGTATAAATAAAGATACAGACACAGGCTCTAGCTAACATCCTGTTAAAGGAATTATATACAAACGATCTGAGTCCTTTGGTGGCTCCGCCACAATACCCCGTATCCTGAGACTGTGACCCCTCGTTCTAGACCCCCCAGCCAGGGGAAACATCCTCCCTGCATCCAGTCTGTCTAGCCCTGTCTGAATTTTATACGTGCAAAGGGTATTGCATGTGACTCAGATCAACAGTTCCTCAAAAACGGAGTCACACAGTTCCAATGAAAGGTTACACCCAAAACCACAACTTAACTTTCAGATGCTTGCATTTCCCAACAATGTGGTGTCTTCAATTAAAATTTCCAGCCTTGGCAATATGTCTTTTTGTTTCTGCACAAGTATTGCATGCCCATGGTTTGCTAATACCCTCAGCCAATTGAGAAGAGCCCTGTCAGCAATAAATCCTTATGTATTTGATATCAGACTTATTGGTTCCTACAAAATTGTCAATAATAAGATTGAAAAAGATGTAAACCTTTGCCACTTTAGACACAGGTTCAGTAAAGCCTTGCTGTCACTTTATAACAACAACCAACTTGCATTTATATAGCACCTTTACTGTAGTAATACACACTGAAGATGCTTCACAGAGGCGTAATAAAATAAAGATGGCCACGGAGCCAAAGAAGGTGATATTAGAAGGTGTGACCAAAAGCATGGTCAAAGAGGTGAGTTTTAAGGAGGGTCTTAAAGGAGGAGAGAGAGGTGGAGAGGTTTAGGGAGGGAATTCCAAAGCTTAGGGTCGAGACAGCTGAAGGCACGGCCGCCAATGGAGGGGCGACTGGCGTGGGGTGGGGGCGGGGAGCACTGGAGACTAGAGTCAGAGCGATGGAGTTTGGGGGGGACTGTTAGTCTAGAGGGTGTTACAGAGGTTGAAGGGCGAGGTAATGCAGGAATTTAAACACAAAAGGTGAGAATTTTGAATTTGCAAGGTTGGGGAGCTGTGAGCCACCAAGGACAGGGGTGACAAGCAAGTGGGATGGTGCAGGAGTGCAAACGGGCAGCAGAGTTTAGGATGAGCTGAAGTCTACAGAGAGTGGAAGGATGGGAGGTTGGCCAGGAAAGCATTGGAATAGTGGAGTCTGCAGATGACAAAAGGCATGGATGAGAGTTTCAGTAGCATAGAGTCATAGATAAGAGTATACAGCACAGAAAGAGGCCCTTCGGCCCATCGTGTCCGCACCGGCCATCAACCCCTGTCTATTCCAATCCCATTTTCCAGCATTTGGTCCGTAGCCTTGTATGCTATGTAGGGTTGCAAAATTCTGGGAATTTTTAGAAGAGGAAACTTTCCATGGGAATTTTCGGGAATTTATGGGAATTTTGGGAATTTATGGGAATTTATGGGAATTTTGAGTTTTTTTGCACACTGATGGTTTTTGTCTCTGACCCTTATATTATCTTTGTCGTCAAAATAGACATACTGTTCCATACAAATAAAAACAGGCTTTCAAAACTTTATTTAGGTTATAATTTTGAACTTTATTGAACCCCACAAAAAAGACCCATCTAAAATAAAATAAAAAGAGCGTCAGCTTATTTAGCCTGTAATTTGTCCTTATTTTGTCCCTTTGAGTCTTCTACTCATGAGTCTTCTGAGTCTTCTACTTATCATTGCTCCTCCTGATTCTCTGACTCTGGCTCTGACGTGTCCATTTCCTCCTCTGTGTCAGTGTCTAGCTGTGTGGTGGACACTTCTGTATCTGGCTCAATAAGTTGTAGCTTCGCCCGGATAGCCACCAGTTTCTCCACTCTCTTGTTAGTCAGCCTGTTGCGCACCTTTGTATGCGTATTCCTAAAAAGTGACCAGTTTCGTTCAGAGGCCGCTGATGAAGGTGGGATTTGGAGTATCACCGATGCAATAGGTGACAGGGCCTCAGATGCACAAAGTCCCTTCCACCAGGTATGTGCACTGATATGCTTGCATGATTCCCATATCCCATCCCCATTCCAAAGACCTTGCTTGGTAGAGAACTTTGCCAGACTTCCCAGAACTTTGCCCACATCCAGATTGAGATGGTGTGAGAGGGTAGAAATCACACTGTAAGCGCTGTTGATCTGTTCTCCAGAAAGTATTGGTCTCCCAACATGCTTTGGGTCCAGCATGTATGCTGCAGCATGAATTGGCTTGACACAAAATTCTTGACGCGTCTGTATGAATTGAACAATTGCCTTCTCCTCTGCTTTGAGCAGCAGGGATGTGGGTAGGGCAATGCTGATTTGTTCTTTTAAATCAGTAAAAAGCCTGAGAACATCTGACAAGACAGCGTCATCTCCTTCAATCTGAGCAATTGCAGATGCTACTGGTGAGAGTAGTTTAAGGCAGCTAACCACTCTCTCCCAAAACACATCATCCAGCAGTATTTTCTTGATGGTGGTTTCCATATCCCCAGACTGGGATATTGCCATTTCTTGCAGCGACTCCTTACCCTCCAGAAGGCTGTTGTACATTATGACAACACCACCCCATCTAGTGTTGTTGGGCAGCTTCAGTGTGGTGTTCTTGTTCTTTGTCATTTGCTTGGAGTTGTAGGTTGCTGCAACTACCTGTTTTCCCCTGACATACTTAACAACTTGCTTGGCTCTCTTGTACAGTGCTTCCATGGTTCTCAAACCCATGATGTCCTTGAGGAGCAGGTTAAGCCCATGAGCTGTGCACCCAATAGACGTAATATGAGGGTAGGCCTCCTCCACTTGAGCCCAAGCAGCCTTCATATTCGCAGCATTGTCAGTAACTACTGCAAAGACCTTTTGTGATCCAAGATCGTTGATGACCGCTTTCAGCTCATCAGCAATGTATGTGCCTGTGTGTCTGTTGTCCTTCGTGTCTGTCATCGCTATCGTTTCTTTGAGCTTTCCTTGGACTCTGTTATACTCAGCCTCCAGCAAATAAGTAGACAAAGCATGTCTGGTGGGAGGACAGTATGCAGGGTGAATAACATTGAAAAATCTCTTCCAGTACACATTGGCTGTGAGCATGAGGGGTGAGCCTGTTGCATATACAGCTCGAGCAAGGCACTCATCTGCATTCTTCTGGCTATGGTTATCCATTGTATCAAAGAACCTTCCAAGTGGGCCAGGAGTTGCTGATGATAAGGAGCCTGATGCTGAATGAGAACCATCATCTTCTTGAATGGAAGCAGAGGAACTCTGGGCTGACTGCTGTGAGCTTTGAGTGAAGTTGTTGCATTTGGATAAATGCTGCTGCATCTTTGTGGCATTCTTTACATATGGCTTTCTACAGTGTTTGCACATGTACACGGTCTTTCCATCTTTAATGCCTGGGGTAAAATCCTTCCACACATCCGACAGTAAACATGGCATTGTTCTATGCAGAGAAATAAAGGGCATTCATCTCTGTGTCGAACTGCGGTCGATTAGCACGATTGCAACAGGGTGAGTACATTTTTGCTGATGCTCCATGTGATGGAAGTATGACCTGTACACACACGACGCTACATCACCAATAGTGTATTATTTTGTATATTTTAAATTGAAGGACAACAGAGTTCAACAAGTAACTGGTTTATTTGGTATAAAGTCTGATTTACTTACTGCATCATCACAACATCAGCAGAAAACAAAATGACTTCCCTCAGGACCCCTAACCTGGATCTTAAAAAAACTATAGCAGTCTTACAGATGCCTGCAGGCCAATCACAATTCGATATGCAAATATTACAAATAGAGGGAGCTAATCACTCATCCACTCATCCAACCAATCAGGACACATTTGTTCATAGTCACACACAAAACTTGTAATTATTAAAACAAGCCAAGTAAGAAGATAAACATATATTGATTAAGAAATTCCTTAATAATTAAGATTCCATCTCTGTTAGTAATTTTAAGAGAGGACCTGTGGGAAAAAAAGAAAGAAATACAAAAAAAACCAATATTATGCTAGCATGTGCTTTTTTGGGCAAAATTCCCAAAATTCCCAAGCTAAACTTCCCGTGGAAAATTTCCGGAAATTTACCGGAAATTTACCGGAAACTTTCCACCCCTTTGCAACCCTAATGCTATGGCGTTTCAAGTGCTCATCTAAATGCTTCTTGAATGTTGTGAGGGTTCCTGCCTCTACCACCCTTTCAGGCAGTGAGTTCCAGATTCCAACCACCCTCTGGATGAAAATGTTTTTCCTCAAATCCCCTCTAAACCTCCTGCCCCTTACCTTGAAACTATGCCCCCTGGTTATTGACCCCTCTACTAAGGGGAAAAGTTCCTTTCTATCTACACTATCTATGCCCCTCATAATTTCATACACCTCAATCAGGTCCCCCCTCAGCCTTCTCTGCTACAAGGAAAAAAACCCCAGCCTGTCCAATCTCTCTTCATACCTGAAGCGCTCCGGCCCAGGTAACATCCTGGTGAATCTCCTCTGCACCCTCTCCAATGCAATCACATCCTTCCTATAGTGTGGCAACCAGACTGTACACAGTATTCCAGCTGTGGCCTAACTAGCATTTTGTACAGCTCCATCATAACCTCCCTGCTCTTATATTCTATGCCTCGGCTAATGAGGGCAAGTATCTCATATGCTTTTTTAACCACCTTATCTACCTGTCCTGCTGCCTTCAAGGATCTATGTACACGCACACCAAGGTCCCTCTGATCCTCTGTCCTTCCTAGGGTCCTACCATTCATTGTGTATTCCCTTGCCTTGTTAGTCCTCCCAAAATGCATCACCTCACACTTTTCAGGGTTAAATTCCATTTGCCACTGTTCTGCCCATCTGACCAACCCATCTATATCATCCTGTAGCCTGAGGCTTCCCTCCTCACTATTTACCATTCCACCAATTTTCGTGTCATCTGCGAACTTACTGATCATACCTCCTACATTCATATCTAAATCATTGATGTACACTACAAACAGCAAAGGACACAGCACCAATCCCTGCGGTACACCACTGGACACAGGCTTCCAGTCACAAAAACAACCTTCGACCATCACCCTCTGCCTCCTGCCACTAAGCCAATTTTGGATCCAATGTGCCAAATTGCCCTGGATCCCATGGGCTCTTACCTTCTTGACCAGTCTCCCATGTGGGACTTTGTCAAAAGCCTTACTGAAGTCCATGTAGACTACATCAACTGCACTACCCTCATCCACACACCTAGTCACCCCCTCGAAAAATTCAATCAAATTGGTTAGACATGATCTCCCCCTGACAAAGCCATGCTGACTATCCTTGATTAATCCTTGCCTCTCCAAGTGGAATTTAATTCTGTCCCTCAGAATTTTTTCCAGTAATTTCCCTACCACTGATGTTAGGCTCACTGGCCTGTAATACCCTGATTTATCCCTACTACCCTTCTTGAATAATGGTACTATGTTAGCTGTCCTCTAGTCCTCTGGCACCTCCCCTGTGGCCAGAGAGGTTCTGAAAATTTGTGTCAGAGCCCCTGCAATCTCCTCCCTTGCCTCACACAGCAGCCTGGGATACATCTCGTCAGGGCCTGGGGATTTATCCACTTTTAAGCCCGCTAAAACTGCTAGTACCTCCTCCCTCTCAATACTAATTTGTTCAAGTATATCACAATCCCCCTGCCTGATTTCTATGTCTACATCATCCTTCTCCATAGTGAACACAGATGCAGAATATTCATTTAAAACCTCACATGTGCTGAAGCAGAGGCAGTGGGATTTAACAGACATGGAAGCAGGTGGTCTATGTGACGGAGAGGATATGGGGTCAGAACCTCAGGTTGAGGTGGAACAGGATGCCTCGACTACAAACTGTCTGGTTCAGCCTGAAACAACGGCCGAGGAAGGGGATGGAATCAGCGGTGAGGGTAGGGAGTTTGTGGTGGGGCCGAAGACAGTGGCTTCACTATACAGAGAAACTCTCCAGTACAGAAATGCTGGACCCATGGGGAGAAAAATTCAGTTGTTTGCACCTCCCATTAGCGCCTTAAGAGGGCGCAAATGGGGCGCAAAGCAACTAGCGCCCGGGAGCGGCAATGTTTGCGCTGCTTGCGAAATTAACTAGGCATTTTGCGGCACCGCTAAACACTACCGCCACGATCTCCTGCGCCGGCAGATCGTGACGTCAGTCGAGTGTGCAACACCCCGTTAGCACCCTGGACCGGATATTGAGTGGCGCCCCCTGCCTTACCGCCTGCCGCTAGCAACGACAGGTTGAGGGGAGCGTTTTACTGTCAGAAAGGGACTAGGGGTGCGCTATTTAAAGGCGACCGCTTCCTGCCTTTTTTTGTTGGTGACATTTTTGCACCACGCATTCTGAGAGAGAGAGAGAGAGAGAGACTTCTGGAAAGATTCAACGCTGTGTGAAGGAGTTTTGACTACTGAGCAGCACTTTGCAGGTTTATTTTGATTTGCCCTTCCTTGCTTCGCCAGCGCTCTGTGGTAGCGCCTCGCTCCTCAGCCTTTGCGCCTTAAGACAGGTATGAAGCGCCTGATTTAGCACTGCAATCACCTCCAGGGGCGATAAAAGCCAAGTTTGCTGTCGGAGGCGATAATTAGTGCCAGGCGCTAAACATTGCGCACAGCCGATAATGGCGACCCAAATGGGGCGATACTGAATTTTTCCCCCATGGTGTCCTCAGCTTGCTGACCTGTGTGTGAACTCACCAAGGTTTTACTTAACAGCAGTTAGACTTTGTGGGATTCAAGGAACAGTTTCACCTCAGCAGCATAGTAATACATTGCGCACTACATGCCATGGAGATTTCACGGGTATACATAGAATCACTCATAGAATAGTACAGCACAGAAGGCGGCCATTCGGCCCATCGAATCTGCGCTGGCTCTTTCGAAGAGCAATCCAGTGAATTCCACTCCCCCACTCTTTCCCCTTATCCCTGCAATTTTTTCTCCTCAAATATTTATCCAATTCCCTTTTGAAGGCTACTATTGAATCTGTATCCACCACCCTATCAGGCAGTGCATTCCAAATCCTAACCACTCGTTGCATAAAAAGGTTTTTCCTCGTGTCACCTCTGGTTCTTTTGCCAATCACCTGAAATCTGTGCCCTCTGGTTATCGACCCTTCAGCCATTGGAAACTGTTTCTCTTTATTTACTCCATCTAAACGCTTCATGATTTTAAACACCTCTACCAAATCTCCTCTTAGCCCCAGCTTCTCCAGTCTATCCACGTAACTGAAGTCCCTCATCCCTGGAACCATTCTTGTAAATCTCCTCTGTACCCTGTAAAAAAAATCTTGCATTTAGCGTGCATGTCACAGTTCAGATGTTGTACTTCAAAGCGTCAGAAATATATTGACAAGAATCTTGTCATTCATGTGGAAATGACTTATGAAATAATACTGGGTGGCCTGCTGGTGGCGCTGTCCAGGGAGAGTATAAATACTCGGGCACGGGCCCAGCTTGCTCAGGACATTCTTTAACAGGAACTAGTGAAGGACACAACTAGATCTCCATGTTGAAAAACAGTTGATTAAAGCTTTGTTTAACGCTGAGACCAAGTGCCTAGTAGTTTTCTTACATCATATATATTTTTTAATTCCCTCGACAATTATCCTGTAATCTATCTCAATGATGTGCCCATTCAGGCCGTTCCCTGACATGTGCCTGAGCAGAGGTATTAAAGAGGCAGACCAGGCTAAAAACAGCTAGAAATGTCATAAAAAGCACTCCATGAGCAATGCCACAGCAAATCAGAAGACATCATTCGAAAGGAGAAAACCTACTTGTGTTTCTGGCTGGAAAAAAAGTAAAAAACTTGGGCTTCCTAGCAGAAGGCACAAACAAAGGGAACCCCAGCCGAGTTGCTGATGTAGCATCGGATTTGTATCCTTTCCCGTAGCAAATCACAAAACAAATTCCTTTTTTTTAAAAAGCACAGAAGAATATTGCAATACCATTAATAGAAAGAGTCATTGAGTCATAACGGTACAGAAGGAGGCTATTCGGCCCATCGAGTCCATGCCAGCTCTCTGTAGAGCAATCCAGTCAGTCCCATTCCCCCGCTCTATCCCCGTAGCCCTGCAAGTTTATTCCCCTCAAGTGCCCATCCAGTCTCCCCTTGAAAACATTGAGTGTCTCTGCTCCCACCACTTCCGTCGGTAGCAAGTTCCAGGTCATAGAAACATAGAAACATAGAAGATAGGAGCAGGAGTAGGCCATTCGGCCCCTCGAGCCTGCTCCGCCATTCAATGAGATCATGGCTGATCATCCAAATTCAGTACCCTGTTCCTGCCTTCTCTCCATATCCCTTGATCCCCCTAGCCTTAAGAAATATATCCAACTCCTTCTTGAATATATTTAATGAATTGGCCTCTACTGCCTTCTGTGATAGAGAATTCCACAGGTTCACCACTCTCTGGGTGAAGAAATTCCTCCTCATCTCTGTCCTAAATGGCTTACCCCTTATCCTTAGACTGTGACCCCTGGTTCTGGACTGCCCGACCATCGGGAACATCCTTCCAGCATCTAGTCTGTCCAGTCCTGTTAGAATTTTATAAGTTTCAATGAGATCCCCTCTCATTCTTCTAAACTCCAGCGAGTACAAGCCCAATCGACCCAAACTTTCCTCATACATCATTCCTGCCATCCCAGGTATCAGCCTGGTGAATCTTCACTGCACTCCCTCCATGGCAAGAACATCCTTCCTCAGATATGGCGACCAAAACTGCACACAATACTCCAGATGTGGTCTCACCAAGGCCCTGTACAACTGCAGCAAGACATCCTTGTTCCTGTACTCAAACCCTCTCGCTATGAAGGCCAACATACCATTTGCCTTCTTAACCGCCTGCTGCACCTGCATGCTTACTTTCAGCGACTGGTGCACAAGGACACCCAGGTCTCGTTGCACTTCCCCTTCTCCCAATCTATTGCCATTCAGATAATAATTTGCCTTCCTGTTTTTGACACCAAAGTGGATAACCTCGCATTTATCCACATTATATTGCATCTGCCATGCTTCTGCCCAATCACCCAACCTGTCCAAATCATACTGGAGTTTCTCGGTATCCTCCTCACAGCACACACACCCACCCAGTTTTGTGTCGTCTGCAAACTTGGAGATATTACATCTAGTTCCCTCATCCAGATCATTAATATATATTGTGAATAGCTGGGGTCCAAGGACCGATCCCTGCGGTACCCCACTAGTCACTGCCTGCCACTCGGTAAAAGAGCCATTTATTCCTCACCACTCGCTGCGTAAAAACGTATTTCCTCACATTCCCCCCCCCCCGCATATCTCTTGCCCAAAACCTTAAATCTGTGAACCCTAGTCCTTGTCCCATCAACTAATGGGAACAGCCTTTCCCCGTCTAGCCTATCCAAACCCGTCATAATTTTGTACACCTCTATCAAATCACCCCTCAACCTCCTTTGCTCTAATGAAAACAAATCCAGCTTCTCCAACCTGTCCTTGTAGCTAAGATTCCCCCATCCCTGGAACCATTCTGATAAATCTCCTCTGCACCCTCTCAAGGACCTTCACATCCTTCCTAAAGTGTGGTGACGAGAAATGGACGCAATACTCCTGTTGTGGCCTAACCAGCGCTTTATAAAGGTTCAGCATAACTTCTCTACTTTTGTACTCAATACCTCTATTTATGAAGCCCAAGATCCCATATGCTTTGCTAACCACTCTCTCAATATGTCCTGCCACCTTCAGGGACCTATGCACATTAACTCCCAGGTCCCTCTGTCCCTACACACCCTTTAAAACTGTGCCATTAAGTGTATATTGCCTCCCCCTGTTCCTTTTGCCAAAATGCATCACCTCACACTTCTCTGTATTAAATTCCATCTGCCACTTGCCTGCCCATTCTGCTAGCCTTTCTATGTCCTGTTGGGGTCGATTGGTATCATCCTCACTGTTCGCCACACCCCCAAGTTTGGTGTCATCGGCAAAGTTAGAAATTCTACTTTGTATTCCCATATCCAGGTCAGTTATTCAAAAAAAGCTGTGGCCCCAGCACTGACCACTAATAAAGAGCTATTTTATTATTTCCCCAATGATACATCGATTCTACTTAAAATCCGAAACCAGATGCCCTCCCTGGGAAAAATCCAGGATCCCGTGTAAACCATGAAAAAGCCATTAGTATTAACATAGTTAGAGTGACTGCTTCCTGGCAGCTGTAAAACAGAATGAAAGTGTAAAGAGTAGAGCCTTTTATAATATGGCGACCAGAACTGCACGCAGTACTCTAAGTGTGGTCTAACCAAGGTTCGATACAGGTTAAGCATTATTTCCCTACTTTTCAATTCTATACCTCTAGAAATAAACCCTAGTGCTTGGTTTGTTTCTTTGATGGCCTCACTAACCTATGTCGCAACTTTTAGTGATTTGTGTATTTGTATTCCGAGATCCCTTTGTTTCTCTACCCCTTTGTTCCACAATTCATTAAATATATTCTCAATTCATTAAATATATTCAAGAAGGAGTTAGATATATTTCTTAGGGCTAAAGGGATCAAGGGATATGGGGAGAAAGCAGGGACAGGGTACTGAACTTGGATGATCAGCCATGATCTCATTAAATGGCGGAGCAGGCTCAAGGGGCCGAATGGCCTACTCCTGCTCCTATCTTCTATGTTTCTATGTTTCTATACCCCACCTAGACTCGCACCCTCCAAGTGATAAGTGACCTCCCTATTCTTCCGACCAAAATGTAATACCTCACATTTATCTGTGTTGAGCTTCATTTGCCAATTATTTGCCCATTCTGCGAGTTTATTAATGTCCTCCTGTAATTTGTTGCCGTCCTCCTCAGTATTGACTATCCTCTCCAATTTGGTATCATCCGCAAATTTAGAAATTGTGTTTTTGATTCCAAAGTCTAAATCGTTAATGTAAATTGTGAACAGCAGTGGTCCCAGCACTGATCCTTGTGGAACACCACTATTGACCTTCTGCCACTGTGAATAGCTACTCTTATCTAATCCGACCAGCACAACATTCTATATCTTTCTCCCTCATGTGTTTATCTAGCTTCCCCTTAAATGCGTCTATGCTATTCGCCTCCACCACTCCTTGTTGTAGTGTATGTACCCGTCTATCTTTAAGGGAACTATTGAATGTAACAGTTCACCTTTAAGGGAACTACTTTAGGTGTGGCACTATTTGTTTGGCTTCTGTATACTGTAATACCGATAGTGACCACACCAGTATATAAGTGTTGTAGCAGGATTGCTGGGGCAGATTCGCCCGGACCTTCGAATAGTAAAGACCTGTTTGTTGCTATTTCTGAAGTCTGTGTATTTATTAACTGCACAACCCACAGACTTTACAGTGGCGACGAGTCCGATCGTACCCTGCGGCAAGATTACCAAAGCAAGAAGAGCGTCGAAGAGAGGCAACCGCCTCGTCGTGCTGCTGGAAAAAAACACGAGGCTGCAGCAGGAGAAAGGTGGAAGACTTTAGCAACAAAAGCTTCCATTAGCAACAGGCACTGACTACCCTTCTACCACGGTGCGGAGTGAGCCGATCAGCAGGGAACAAGGCGGCCGAAGAGACTGTGAGTAGGGGAAGGTGTAGAGAATATCCGGAGGATAAGGGCAGAGCACTCGACTTCGGTCGAGGGGGAGCTGAGCCGGTCAAAAGTCGGGTCCAACGGCGTCGGGTGACAGCCGGACCGTGATCGGCGGGAAAAATCCGGGCAGCGACCGCAGCCACGAAGCGCTGAGCCTGCGAGTAGGCGCGGGAGGAGAAACCCAGCCGCAGCCGGGGAGGGAAACACTGGTCTGCGAGAGGGCTGGGGAGGCGAACGGGAACCGTGCGGGTGAGAGCCGGGTGCGGAGAGAGAGACTGCGAGGAGCCGGTCCAGCGGCTGAGCTGTTCTCCACCAACGGGGTACTCAGAGCCGGCAAAACCGAACGTGCGGGAGTGGGTGAGAGACACAGCCGAAAACGGGGTGAGAGACTGCGCGAGAGCCAGTCCAGCGGTGAGCTGTTCTCCACCAACGGGGTACTCAGAGCCGGCAAAACCGAACGTGCGGGAGTGGGTGAGAGACACAGCCGAAAACGGGGTGAGAGACTGCACGAGAGCCAGTCCAGCGGTGAGCTGTTCTCCACCAACGGGGTACCCAGGGCCGGTAGCATCGAACGTGCGGGTGAGAGAGACAGAGCCGGGTACGGAGAGAGAGACTGCGCGGGAGCCAGTCCAGCGGCTGAACTGTCCTCCGCTAACGGGGTGTACCCAGCGCCGGTAGAGCCGTGCGGGCGGGAGGAAAAGACATAGCCGAGTAAGGGGAGCTGTGCGGTAGCCAGCCAGCGGCTGAACCTGTCCGCTGAGGGGGAAGCGTACCCCTTCCACCGGGAAGAAACGCGGGAAGCCGCCATTAGGCGGAGAAGACGCCAGAGGCGGGAAACCGCCATTGAAGTGGGCGGGGCGAGAAAGGAAGAGCGGGAAACCGCCATTTTCGCGGGAAAACCGCCATCTTGATTGACATACCGCCATTGAAGTGGGCGGGGAGAGAAGGAAAGAGCGGGAAACCGCCGATTTCGCGGGAAAACCGCCATCTTGGAAACAAATAAATAAATAAGAAATACTGGTGCTGCTCCCAAGGGAAGAAAGATGCCTAAGCGAGGGAATATTAACGACTTTAATTCTGAAATAGAAGACTGGGCCACGTACGTGGAACGCATAGAGATCTATTGCGAAGCCAACAAAATAGAGGAAGATGACAAAGCGATAACATTGCTAAACTCGATGGGGGCAAAAACATACGGGCTCTTGAAGCATCTAATAGCACCAGCTAAACCAGCGGATCAGACCTTCGAAGAAATTGTGGCTGTGCTGAAGGACCACTTGAACCCCACACCGCTGATGCTGGCTGAACGATTCAAATTCTACGCAAGAACGCAGAAGAAAGACGAAAGCAATGCGGAATACTTGGTCGAACTGCGTAGGCTAGCGAAATACTGCCAGTTCGGAGGGAATCTGACAGAAGCGCTGCGGGACAAGTTCGTATGCGGATTGTCCAAAGAAGGGACGCAGAAGCGACTACTGGAAGAGAACGACCTCACACTGGACAGGGCTGTCCTTATAGCTGCATCGCACGAAGCCGCAGCGAAAGGAACGGCGGAAATGCAACTAAAGGCGGCGGCACTCGGGGTGGACCAAATTACTTCAAGCACAACAAAATGCTACCGTTGTGGGAAGACAACGCATGACCAGAATCAATGCTGGTTTAAGAACCAAGAGTGTAGGAAATGTGGCAAACTGGGTCACATCGCGAAGGTATGCCGGTCCAGGAAAAAGACCAATAATCAAAGGAAGTCACCGCAAGAAAAGTACAACAAGGTACACAAGGTGGCTGAGAAGAGTTCAGACGAACAGAATTCAGACTCAGACCCAAACAACCAGGAGCTGGGTAGGCTGAGAATCCACAATGTGGGTAAAGAAACGGATCTACAGGCCATCTGGGTCATACTAAAAATAGCTGGAGTCCAAGTAAGAATGGAGCTGGACACTGGATCAGCTCTATCAGTCATCAACCGAAGGGACTACCACCGGCTATTCTCTCACATACCTTTAAGAAATACCAAGTTCGTATTACAGACATACACGGGGCATAACGTATACCCCATGGGGAAAATAAGAGTCAAGGTGAGAGATAGGGGTAAAGAACACCCAAGAATGAACTTGTACGTATTACCTGAGGGAGGACCACCACTTCTAGGACGGGAGTGGATTAAGAAAATAGACATGGAATGGCATTACCTAAAAGCCATAATGAGGGAGGACTCGGTGCAAGCTATTAGCTCAGATTCTGAAATGGATGATGATAAGACCAAATCGAATATGGAAGACAAGGCTAAAAGGGACTTGCCGACGATGGGAAAGAAAACGAAGACATGCAGAAGGACTTATGGTACCAAGAAGAGTAAAGCTGCAGAGCAGAACTCCAGGTTGACAGAGAATTCTGAGCCTGTTCAAGCAAAGGATTCATCCATGACGGAAGAACACCGAGCTCGGACGCAAACTTATGTCAAAGTACGACAACAATTAGAACAGTTGAGTGACCGTCTCGTACAAGAGATGAAAAATATGGAAAGGTTCTGGGACACCGAATGGGAGAACCTGGAAAGACTACAGAGACAGCTAGCTCAAGCAGAGAGCGACCATAGAGCCATCGTGGTCAAATACCAATCACATTCCCCTGATGCTGTTCAGGAACTAGAATATTTACAGAATGAACCAAAGGAAGAGGAATCTTCAGGGAGCCAGGATTTTATTCCAGTTCTTCTCTACGACTCCTTACAAGCAGAGTGTAAGAAGTTGAAAGAACAGTATGAACAGGCCCAGGCTACAATTCTGGAGGGGGTTAACTCGGCAGCCTCCGAAAAGCTAGTTTCAGTAGAAGCATATGAACAACTAAAGGTTGAACATGAGCAAGAAGTCCAAAGGCTGCAGGAAATTCTTGATGAGCTCAAGGCCAAGGCAGACTCATCGGTAGGAGCTCCATCCATAGATGAGAAATTAGAGGTGAAATTCATGGCAGAGCATGAAAGACAGGATGTCCAAGAACTTATAAAAACATTGAAGGACACCCAAGACAAATATGAGGCGGCAATGACCGAGGTTCAACAACTTGAAGAACAGATTCAACTGGGAATCCTTTCAGTGGAAGAACAGGACACTGTAAGAATGGTCCCTGAACATGAACTAGAGAGCATCAGGGCGCAACTTTTCCGAGCGCTGAAAGCCAAAGTTCAAGAGGAACGTAAGGTGGAAGTATTGGAGAAAGAGGTGGAGGAAATGGAGAAGACTCTGATCCACCGTGTTCCCAGGGAAGAGTTAACGGTCAGCCAACTCCTTCATATGCTGAAGGACAAGACTCTGCAAGGGGAACAATCTGAACACGAGCTTCAATCTTCAGGGGGAACGAGTTCGGAGCTCTCAAAGGTCACGGAGATAGCTGAGGTGGCAACACAAATTTTACAAGGATGCCAAAAGTACGTTGAATCACGTCAAGGTGAACAGAAGAATGTGGAAACCGTTACTTCAGTAGAAGGGTTAAATAGCCTGATAACGCAATTACCAATGGAAAGGAAGGTATTGAACTCACAAATGAGGTCCGCCGTGAAGGAATGGCAGATAACCCAGGAAGAGCGGGATGAATATGAATGCATGAAGAAGGCTTTTCAAGAAAGATGTTTAGGGAAGGAACCACCGTCAGCTAACGTCCAGACGGGTGAGGAGGAAGAAGAAGTCTCTCTCGCTGACCTAACTCAGGACGAACCCGAATATTACCATGACCTGTTGAGTGACACTGAATATTACGAGGATGTGGTCTGCCCAGCTTGTGATGAAAACTCTCAAAGTGCTGAAATCCGGAGGAAGCACTTAAGGTCTAAGGAACATAGAGAGTTGGTGGCGCTACAGCTGGCAGCCGAGAAAGGAGCTCCGAGAGTTTCAAAAAGGCAGAAAAGAAAAAGAAGAAGCAGAAGATAATAACTGTCTAAAATATTAGCACTTCTACCATTCCAGGCGGGACATTACGAAAGGAGCTAAATTAGTTGAAAAACTGGAAAATGTCAAGACAGCCAGTTGGTTGTAAAAGTCCGCACTGCTGGTTCACAGGTCGAAGGTTCAAGCAGTTACGTCAAGAAAAAGGCTATGGAGGAGTCACGCTAGCCAGGTAATCCGGCTACACCAAAGAAATGTTGTTCGGAACGAGTCAAGATCAGAGACTGAATCTATGAACTGTTTCCGCAGAGACTGAACCTGTGAACTGTTTCTACCGAGATTATATTTGTAAATTGTTTTATATGACATTGACTCCACCGAGATTATATCTGTAATTTGTTTTATAGGAAGTTGAAGATATGTATGTTTAACGGGGACTCTGTAAGTAATAAGCTAAAAAGGGAGGATTGTAGTGTATGTACCCGTCTATCTTTAAGGGAACTATTGAATGTAACCGTTCACCTTTAAGGGAACTACTTTAGGTGTGGCACTATTTGTTTGGCTTCTGTATACTGTAATACCGATAGTGACCACACCAGTATATAAGTGTTGTAGCAGGATTGCTGGGGCAGATTCGCCCGGACCTTCGAATAGTAAAGACCTGTTTGTTGTTATTTCTGAAGTCTGTGTATTTATTAACTGCACAATCCACAGACTTTACACTTGTGGTAGCGAGTTCCACATTCTCAGAGTAAGAGTACGGTGTTCTGCCTCTGTGCTGTAATCACTTGCCATTTGCTTCTTGCAGATGTAGCAGCCACACTCGCTTCAAAAAAAAATTCTGATTCAGATTCTATAATGATATGAAATTAAAAGATAAAATAAGCAGAGGCTTAACAGAAGCTGGTGTAAAAATGGTCTGTGCACTTGAGTCATGTTATGTAGCTCCTGTGGACAGTGACACGCAATGAGCGTATTGTAAACTGTCTTTCTGCAGCCATGTTAGATGGTTCTGTGCAGAGTAACACTCCTTAAAAAAAACATAAAGGGGCAGAGTTTCCACTTTGGGCGCATTCGGCAATCTGGGCGCAAATTGTGCCTGAAATCGCGCTGTTTTTCCCTGAAGTGAAATTATGGTTGAAGTCTCCGCCTAAACTCATTTACATAACCACAAACGTAAAATCTTCCATGAGCCAGCACAATCGGATGGCGTAATGGAATGTAATTGTTTGTTTTTCCCCCTTGCGTTGAGAAATATTCCTTGATATATTTAAGAGTGGTAACCTGGTGCCGTTTCACTAATACAGCCGAAAATGGGTTTATCACAAAAAAATAAGCATTTTTAAAATAAGAGTGTTCCGGTCCTCTGCCTGTGAGTAACCCGATTTTAAATAACTGAAGTTGACTTTATAAAACTGTACTGAAGCATTCACGAGTTTCATTGGGTGTATACTAGTCAGTTTCTTATGTGTCTACTAGTGCCTTTGCGCCGGAAAAAAAAAACGAGCGAAATTTGAAGAGCCTCCTCCGACGGCCGCAAATCGGTGGAAACTCGCCATCCTCATTCATTCGCTCTGGAGGAGTGGCCCATTTTGAGGCCGGGGCCGACTTCCAGCCTGATGTTTTTTTTTAAACCAGCATTAAAGATGGCGGAAACCCGGTTTACGCTCAACGCAACTTGCACTTAAGATTCCGTGATCTTTTGCGCTGGTTTGGCCGATTTCAGGCGGATTGGGCTGGTCAGTGCCAAGTAGCGGAACCTCTAAGCCAAACTGTCTTTCTGCCGCCACCTCACGTGGTTCTGTGAGGAGTAACACTAAAAAAAACAGAAACTCTCCTTCTGCGGCCACCCCCCTCCATGAAGACCAGCATTCCAAAAGCACCTAAATTGTCTTTCTCGCTACTTAAGGCTTTTATAGATCACAATAAGGAATACAGCATTAGGAACTGAGAGGTGTGTTCAATTATTAATTATTCACAATAGTTTAATGTTCTTAATCCACTGAACACATTGGATTTAGTAGGTCAATTCTTAAATATTAAATTAATTTTTATTCTGCATACGTGTATTCAATAGATTTATTATGTACTTAGGATGGTTCAGAAACTCAAATGACCTACTTACTCAAAGCCATTAAAGAGCCAACTTAGCCACATCCAAGAGAGAAGAGGAATTATTTGAGCAACAGGAACTGAAAAGAGGAACCATGAGCCAACTGGCTAACATACTGGCAACCAGGATAGTGCCTGTAATATAGTAACAATGACCTTATTAGCATTCAGTCCATGCAACAAGGAGATTACTCTTGATTAGAATGTTTACATACAATTATAACTTACACCATTTAATAAAGAAAGACTTGCATTTATATAGCACCTTTCACAACCACCGGATGTCCCAAAGCGCTTTACAGCCAATGAAGTACTTTTTGGAGCGAGGCGGGCCGTCGGGATGAAGGGCTTGGAGGGGTCAAGATGTCCGGTGTTCAGGTGAGTGATGAGTGCATGAGTGCAAAGGTAAGTGTGTTTGGTGTGTTTAAAGTGTTTAAAGAAGTTTTACTTACATTTACATAACTTTACAGCCTTCCTTCCTTCAGGTCTCAGGAGTCCCTCATCTCACCGGTACAGAAAGCATGTCAACGGTTCCAGCATTCAGCTTTCTGTTCCGGAGAGATCTCTGAATCATCCTGAGAGGAAGGGATTAACTTAGAATACAGATTGTCAGTGTTTGACAGCTTCAAACAGCTGTGAAACGCTGATATTACATCTGTCAAAAGGTCTTGACAGATGAAATATCAATCTGTGACATCACCTGTTGCCGGGTGGCCCTTAATTGGCCTGCTGAGCACACTGGGTGGGCTCAACAAGGTCAATCAAGTCAAAATTGCCTGGGTTGGCTAGAACTCGATGGAGGCGGGACTACAACCCCGAAAGTTGTAGTCCCGCCTCCTGCCCAACTCCTCAATGAAAATCCAGCCCGCTATATAAATGCAAGTCTTTCAACTTTCTGACATTGTAGGAATATTTTATATATGTTTTTTTGAAATAGAGAACATTCATCTCTACAAGATAGATCCAAACTTTGGGTGGAGCTGGACCAGAATTCAAGTCACATGAAGCTGTGTCTGAATTTTAGGGCGATTTTAATTTTAATGTGAAAGCATTGTAGCACAGTGGGGGGGGGTGTGAAAAAACAAGCTTTGTCATTTGGACTCACAGGCTGCACGCCCCTCAGCTATATCGCACTCAACAAATTATTACCATTACAGGCTCACTTATAAAGCAATTCACACATCAGGTGCCTTTCCTCAAATATTCCACTCCCCAAAATTAAACCTGAAAAAGAAAAATCAGTGGCCACATCTTGTAAAACTAAAGCCAACATTGCATAGAATCATAGGATAGTACAGCGCAGAAGGAGGCCATGTGGCCCATTGAGTCTGCCCCAGCTCTTTCGAAGAGCAATCCAGTTAGTCCCACTCCCCCGCTCGTTCCCCATAACACTGCAATTATTTCTTCTTCAAGTATTTATCCAATTCCCTTTCGAAGGCTACTATTGACTCTGTGTCCACCGCCATCGGACAATTCACTGCGTAAATGTTTTTTCCTCGTGCTGCCTCTGTTTCTTTTGCCAATCACATTGGACTACATCGGATATACAGCACAGAAACAGGCCATTCGGCCCAACCAGTCCATGCTGGCGTTTATGCTCCACACGAGCCTCCTCCCGTCTTTCCTCATCTAAATCTATCAGCATAGCCCTCTATTCCCTTCTCCCTCATGTGTTTGTCCAGCCTCCCCTTAAATGCATCTATACTACTCACTTCAACCACTCCCTGTGGTAGCCAGTTCCACATTCTCACCACTCTTTGGGTAAAGAAGTTTCTTCTGAATTCCCAATTGGATTTCTTGGTGACTATCTTATATTGATGGCCTCTAGTTATGCTCTTCCCCACAAGTGGAAACATTCTCTCTCTATCCACTCTATCAAGACCTTTCATAATTTCACCTTAAATCTGTGCCCTCTGGTTATCGACCCGTCAGCCATTGGAAACGGTTTCTCTTTATTTACTCTATTGAAACCCTTCGTGAATTTTGAACACCTCTTTCAAATCTCCTCTTAGCCTTATGCTAAAATTAATCCTTACCCTTTTAAAATATGCACCATTAAGAAGCACTCTAGACATGCAACTAATAAGTAATTTATGTTTCAAAATATTAAAATTTAAATTGTTACATGATTAAGTACCGTTAATACAGCAACTGGACCAGGGGACTGAGGAAATGGCAGATAACAGAAGGTGAATTACTCATTTCAAAAACATAAAGCAGATTTTTGCTTGTGGTGTTATGCAGCCTGAATTTAACGTGTTAGATCCGTGATTCTGAGGATATGCTGTTATTCAATAATCACACGGATGCTGTAAATTAACAATAAACAGGTCTTTACTGGAGGAGGGTAGTCTCAAGACTGGGGGTACAGAGGCATGCGCAAAGCTTATATACAGGTGTGGTCACTGCCGGTACTACAGTATACAGGAGCTGTAAAAGTAGTTCTGACTTAAAGGCACATACACTACATAACGCAATTCTTTTTTATTTTTATTTTTTTAAACTGGCTAAAATAACACTGACATGCAAATCTAAGGGACGGCGTATTTACTCACTCTATTAATAAAATTGTTATTATCGTTGTCAAAAAAATGCCTGGGGCTGCAAACATTTAGCAACGTAACAGCTCATATTTTAAAATATGACAAGGACATCCCCTTTTTGCAACAAAAAATAATATGCCCTGTATTTTGACAAACATCACATGAATTGCCACTTTGTTTTAGCAGTTTGCATTAGCTCCTGCCACCATCAGCACCCTGAGCACTGTTCCCTGGTGGAGGTTCCATATCTGTCGAGCTGTGAGAAGCAGGCCACCCCAAACAGCAGCAGGTCTTTAGAAAGAGTCTTTAAAATACTCAGCTGCCATCTAGTGGGAAAATAAGACAGAACTTTTAAAACAATCAGAGGTATCTTTCCACTTGTGGGGGGAAGAGCAAAATTAGAGGCCATCAATATAAGATAGTCACCGAGAAATCCAATAGGGAATTCAGGAGAAACTTCTTTTACCCAGAGTGGTGAGAATGTTAAGTAGGGAGTGGTTGAGTATAAAGAAAGAAAGACTTGCATTTCTATAGCGCCTTTCACAACCATCGGACGTCTCAAAGTGCTTCTCAGCCAATGAAGTACTTTTTGAAGTGTAGTCACTGTTGTAATGTTGGAAATGCAGCAGCCAAATTGCACACAGCAAGCTCCCACAAACAGCAATGTGATAATGACCAGATAATCTGTTTTTGTTATGTTGATTGAGGGATAAATACTGACCAGGACACCCTGCTCTTCTTCGAAATAGTGGCCATGGGATCTTTTACATCCACCTGAGAGAGCAGACAGGGCCTTGGTTTAACGTCTCATCCGAAAGACGGCACCTCCGACAGTGCAGCACTCCCTCAGCACTGCACTGGGAGTGTCAGCCTAGCTTTATGTGCTCAAGTCCCTGAAGTGGGACTTCGAACCCACAACCTTCTGACTCAAAGGCGAGAGTGGTACCCACTGAGCCACTGCTGACACTGTGCCTCAGGGAATAGTGTAGATACATTTAAGGGGAGGCTAGACAAGCATGTGAGGGAGAAGGGAATAGAGGGTTACGCTGATAGATTTAGATGAGGAAAGATGGGAGGAGGCTCGAGTGGAGCATAAACACCGGCATGGACTGGTTGGGTCGAATGGCCTGTTTCTGTGCTGTAACTTCTATGTATGTAAAAACACAGCCAGTTTTCTTGCTAAATGTGAAGTTAGATAGATTACATTACATAGGATATACGGCACAGGAACAGGCCATTCAGCCCAACCAGTCTATGCCGGCGTTTATGTTCCACACGGAGACACCTCCCATCCCTCTTCATCTAACCTTATCTGCATATAATTCTATTCCTTTCTCCCTCGTGTTTATCCAGCTTCCCCTTAAATGCAGCTATGCTATTCGCCACAACCACTCCTTGTGGAAGCGAGTTCCACATTCTCACCACTCTTTGGGTAAAGATGTTTTTCCTGAATTCGCTATTGGATTTATTAGCGGTTATCTTATATTTATGGCCCCTAGAATTGGTCTCCCTCACAACTGGAAACATCTTCTCTACATCTACCTTATCGAACCCTCTGATCACGAAGGCGAGCAAAAAAGGTTTGTAGCAGAGAAACCCCGTTTACAGTTGCCCTATAAACTTTTTGTTTCTCGTTAGTGGCCGGATGAAAATATACTCGGTTGATAAATTAAGGTAAAAGGTGGGTTGAACTTGGCAACAACGCCTATTTAGTTTCAGAAATTTGGTAACAAATACGTTAAAAGTGCAACCATCAAGAATCTGTCAGGTTGGCTCATTCCAGAAGGTCGTGACTTCAGGTCCGAGCGTGTAATCTGAGCTGAATCTTCAGTGCAGTGCTGAGAGAGTGCTGCATTGTTGGGAGGGTTCCGTCCTTTGAACCAGATGTTAAACTGATCTCCCATCTGCCTGTTCAGGTGGATATTATAGAGATTGTTGAGATACCGCGGCAAACGTGGGAGTCGAGACCAGAGTTAGTAAAACACGACTGCTTTATTCAACCTCATGGCAAAGAGGAACTGGAAAAGCCCGTGCATCCACTTAAATACTCCTCAGACAGGAAGTGCTCCCGGCAGCCTGTCCCTGTGGGAAGCAAGTTGCTGGAGGAAAGGGCCCCCGGCTGGGGGCGTCTGCTTAAACTGTCCGTGCCGCCGTGAGCGGATTATGTCCAGTGGTGGCGTGTCGCCACAGAGCTCCCCCCAGAATCCGCTTAGGAGGAGTGGACGAGTCGTGACGGTGGTCTGATGGTTCTGCCGGAGCGGCTCTGAGTGGTCGCCGGTCTAGTTGGTGGGGCCGGGCGGTTCGCCACCGGCTGTGCTGGCTTGCTGGCGGGACGGCCTCTAGTTGGAGGCCGGGCCACGGGGACCTGTTCCCCTGGTTCTGTGTGTGCTGGTTCGAGCCGGTCGATGGAGACTGTGTCGACCCTGTCGCCAAGTCGCAGCTTGAAGACCTTGTCCCCGGTTTGTAGTACCTCGTACGGTCCGTCGTACGGGGGTCGCAGGGGCCCGCGGTGCGCGTCGTGTCGCACGAAGACAAAGCGCGCCTGCTGTAAGTTTGGCGGGACGTGAGGTGCGAGTTCGCCGTGTCGGTTGACCGGAAGTGGGGCGAACTGCTGAGCGGAAGAGAAAGAGTTGAGCCGCTGCTGTTCGGCTGACCAAGGCGTGGTAGCCTCCGGAAGGAATTCGCCTGGGACGCGCAGCGGTTGTCCGTAGACTAACTCCGCTGCCGAGGACTGGAGGTCTTCCTTGACCACGGTGCGTAGGCCTAGTAGCACCCACGGTAGGCGGTCAGTCCAGGTACTGTCCTGCAGGCCGGCGCGGAGTGAGGCCTTGAGTGACCTGTGGAAGCGTTCACACAGCCCATTGGCCTGCGGGTGGTACGCCGTGGTTCGGTGGAGCGTCACCCCGAGGTTGCGTGCTGTGGCCGTCCAGAGTTCGGAGGTGAGCTGGGCGCCTCTGTCGGAGGTTATGTCGGCTGGTACGCCGAACCTTGCGACCCAGGTGTTAACGAACGCCCTGGTGATGTCGGCTGTAGTGGTGGAGGGCAGCGGCACTGCCTCAGGCCAGCGTGTGTAGCGGTCGACCATCGTGAGGAGATAAGTGTGGCCTTGCGATGGCGGCAGAGGACCGACGATGTCGACGTGTACGTGGTCGAAGCGGCGGCTGGGTACCTCGAAGTCTCCCAGGGGTGCTTTTGTGTGTAGCTGTACCTTAGCCCGTTGGCAGGCGAGGCAGGAGGTGGCCCAAGTCCGAACATCTTTGCTGAGGCCGCGCCAGATGAAACGCTGGGAGAGGAGTTTGACGGATGCGCGGGCACCCGGATGGGAGAGCGCGTGTAGCGCGTCGAAGATGTGGCGGCGCCAGGTTGCAGGGACGACCGGCCTGGGTTGGCCGAGTGAGACGTCGCAAGTGACTGCCGTGGCTTCGGGCCCGTGCGCGACCTTGGCTACACGTAGCCCTGGCAGGCTGGTAGCCGCCGAGAGGAGGTCTGGGTCCGTGAGCTGGGCCGCTGCTAGTTGCGCGTAGTCGACCGCGAGGTGATTCGCGCAGATGGCGGGACGGGAAAGGCAGTCGGCGACAACGTTGTCTCTACCGGAGACGTGCTGGATGTCCGTAGTAAACTCGGACACAGCCGCGAGCTGGCGTTGCTGCCTAACGGACCAGGGTTCGGTGTGCTTGGCCATCGCGTATGTGAGCGGCTTGTGGTCCACGTACGCAGTGAAGGGGCGGCCTTCCAGGAGGAACCTGAAATGGCGGACCGACAGGTGGAGCGCGAGAAGCTCGCGGTCGAAAGTAGAGTATTTGACCTCCGGGGGGCGCAGTTGGCGGCTGTAGAAGGCAAGTGGCTGCCACACGCCATTGACCCACTGCTCGAACACGGCTCCGACCGCGTGGTCGGAGGCGTCGGTAGTGAGCGCGACCCGGGCATCGGCGAGCACGTTTTTGGTGGCGTCGAAGGCGGCTGACGTGTCAGTGGTCCAGGCTACGTCCATCTTGCCGGATTTACCTCGGAGGGAGTCGTATAGGGGCTTCATGAGGGCTGCAGCTCTGGGGATGAACCTGCTGTAGACGTTCACCATCCCGAGGAACTCCTGGAGGCCCTTGATGGTTTTGGGGCGGGGGAATTGCTGGACGGCCTGCACCTTGTTGGGCAGGGGGACGGCCCCAGCAGGGGTGATGTGGTGACTGAGAAAACCGATCTCGGTTAGGCCGAATTGGCACTTCGCCGGGCTGAGGATGAGCCCGTGTTGGGCTAGGTGCCCGAACAGGATGCGAAGGTGTTCGAGGTGCTCCTGCTTGGAGGAGCTGGCCACGAGAATGTCGTCTAGATAGACGAATAGGAAGTTCAGGTCCCGGAGGACTGAGTCCATAAGGCGCTGGAAAGCCTGGGCTGCATTCTTGAGGCCGAAGGGCATCCTCAGGAACTCGAACAGGCCGAATGGGGTGATGACGGCCGTTTTGAGGATGTCCGCGGGGTGTACGGGGACTTGGTGGTAACCGCGCACCAGGTCGACCTTGGAAAAGACGGTTCGTCCGGCCAGTCGGGCCGAGAAGTCCTGGATGTGTGGCACCGGGTATCGGTCGGGGGTGGTGGTGTCGTTGAGGCGGCGGTAGTCCCCGCAAGGGCGCCAGCCTCCACCGGGCTTGGGGGCGATGTGGAGGGGCGAGGCCCAAGGGCTGCTGGAGCGGCGGATGATGCCGAGTTGTTCCATGGTGGTGAACTCGGCCCGTGCGATTTCCAGCTTGGCCGGGTTGAGTCTGCGGGCGTGGGCAGAAACTGGGGGGCCGGTGGTGGGGATATAGTGCTCCACACCGTTTTTGGCGGCTTTGGCCGAAAAGGTCGGGTTAGTGAGGGCGGGAAACTCGGCTAGAAGTGCCGAGTAGTCGTCCGTGGCTCTGGCGAGGCAGTAGGTCGTCAGGCCGGCCGAACGGGCCGGGGTGAATGCGCCAGGGATGGGGGCCATAGTGTTGATGTCGACGAGGCGGTGCCTCGGAATGTCGACAAGGAGGCCGTGGGCGCATAGGAAGTCAGCGCCGATGAGTGGGCAGAGGACCCTGGCTGTGAGGAACTCCCAGCGGTAGCGGCGGCCTGCGAGGTCGAGCGTGACCATGCGGGTGCCATATGTGCGGATGTCAGAGCCATTGGCTGCGGCCAGCGTGATATCCCGTGTGCCGCGTTGGATTTCGAGGGCGGAGGCGGGGGTGATGCTGTGCTGGGCCCCTGTGTCGCACAGAAATCGGCGGTTGGTTCTGTCGTCGGTGACGTACAGTAGAGGCCCCTTTTGCCCCGCGGCCATCGCGGGGGCCGGTGCGGGGGGGGGGTTTGAAAGTGCACAGTGGCGTGCAGCGTTGGGCCCTAGTGCCAAAACGGGTGTGGTAGTAGCAGTGACCCGGAGTGGTAGGGCGGTCGGGCCTAGTGGGCCGGGAAGACCGCGTGGTCGTTGCTGTGAGGTCGGGCGCGACGTCGCGAGCGGACTGCGCAGAGAGCAGCCGGTCGGCCTTTTCGGCTATGTCATTCAGGTCCGTGGAGCCAGACTCCACAATGAGCGGGCGGATGCTGGCGGGGAGCTGCCGAATGAAAAGCGTGCGAAAGAGGGCGCCGGTGTTTTTGTCGTCCGAGAGGGACAGCATGTGGGAAAGCAGATCCGACGGTGAAGCGTCACCAAGGCCGGGGAGGTCAAGGAGTTGGCAGTTGCGCTGGTAAGAGGACGTTTGAAATTTTTTAAGGAGCGCAGCCTTCAGATGTTCGTACTTGCCTTCCACTGGTGGATCCTGCAGCGCTGCCCAAACCTTGGGGACTGTGGCGTAGGTGAGAGAGGAGACGAGGTAGTCGTACTTTGTGGCGTCGACTGTAATGTGTTTCAGCCGGAATCTGGACTCAGCTTGAACAAACCAGGCTTTGGCCAGGTTCTCCCAAAAGTCCGGTAGTTTAACCGTGACTGCGTTTGTATCCGCCATGCTAGCTTAGGATTCGTCCTGAGCGTCGGGGTCACCAGTGTTGAGATACCGCGGCAAACGTGGGAGTCGAGACCGGAGTTAGTAAAACACGACTGCTTTATTCAACCTCATGGCAAAGAGGAACTGGAAAAGCCCGCGCATCCACTTAAATACTCCCCAGACAGGAAGTGCTCCCGGCAGCCTGTCCCTGCGGGAAACAAGTTGCTGGAGGAAAGGGCCCCCGGCTGGGGGCGTCTGCTTAAACTGTCCGTGCCGCCGTGAGCGGATTATGTCCAGTGGTGGCGTGTCGCCACAAGATCCTATTTCACTATTCGAAGAGCAGGTGAGTTATCCGGGTGTCCTGGCCAACATTCCTCCCTCAACCAACACCATCAGGAGCTGATTAATTAGTAATTTGTCTCATTTTCTGTTTGTGAGAGTTTGCTGTGTGCAAATTGGCTACTGCATTTGCCTACATAACAGAGGTTGCTATACGTCAAAAAATTAATCCACTGTGAAATGTTTCTAAAAGACATGCTAAGATACTATATAAATGCAAGTCCAGTCTTTAATTTATACTGATGTGTCTCCTATGGTGTTTCTCGTGGGGAATGGGTGGATACACTGTTTTGTAATGGTATAACTATTATACCATGTAACACATCATGTAATACAAGTTCAAGTATCAGGAAACACAAACCCAATTAATAACCTTTACACATAAAAGCATTGATATAACCCATTACATGCAGTGCCCATGAGATTGGTACTGAAAATAACTCACATGCAACGGACTCATTGGGTATTGCAAGCGTGTCGTCTTGACTACTCACGCTAGCCTAAAGCAGACTAGGTAAAGTCCCTAAAGTGTTAGCCGTGATTCAGTGGGTCGCACTCTCGTCACTGAGTCAGAAGGCTGTGGGTTCTAAGTCCCACTCCAGGGACTTAAGCACAAAGTCTAGGCTGACACTCCAGTGCAGTACTGAGGGAGTGCTGCACTGTCGGAGGTGCCGTCTTTTGGATGAGGCATTAAACCTGCTCTCTCAGGTGGACGTAAAAGATTCCGTGGCACTATTTTGAAGGAGAGCAGGGGAATTCTCCCTGGTATCCTGGGCCAATATTTATCCCTCAATCAACATCACTAAAAACAGATTATCTGGTCATTACCACATTGCTGTTTGTGAGAGCTTGCTGTGCGCAAATTGGCTGCCGCGTTTCCTACATTACAATGCAAAAAAGATTAGTGAAGACAAATGTAGGTCTCTTACAGTCAGAAACGGGAGAATTTAAAATGGGGAACAAGGAAATGGCAGAGCAATTAAACAAATACTTTGGTTCTGTCTTCACGGAAGAGGACACAAATAACTTCCCAGAAATGCTAGGGAACCAAGGCTCTAGTGAGAAGGAGGAATTAAAGGAAATTAGTGTTAGTAAAAAAATAGTGCTGGAGAAATTAATGGGACTGAAAGCCAATGAATCCCCAGGGCCTGATAATCTGCATCCCAGAGTACTAAAAGAGGTAGCCATGGAAATAGTGGATGCATTGGTTGTCATCTTCCAAAATTCTATAGATTATGGAACAGTTCCTGCAGATTGGAGGGTGGCAAATGTAACCCCACTATTTATAAAAGGAAGGAGAGAGAAAACAGGGAACTACAGACCAGCTAGCCTAACATCAGTAGTAGGGAAAATGCTAGAGTCTATTATAAAGGATGTGATAACAGGACACTTAGAAAATATCAATGGGATTAGACAAAGTCAACATAGATTTATGAAAGGGAAATCGTGTTTAACAAACCTACTAGAGCTTTTTGAGGATGTAACTGGTAGAATAGATAAGGGAGAACCAGTGGATGTGGTGTATTTGGATTTTCAGAAGGCCTTTGATAAAGTCCCACATAAGAGGTTAGTGTGCAAAATTAAAGCACATGGGATTGTGGGTAATATACTGGCATGGATTGAAAATTGGTTAACAGACAGGAAACAGAGAGTAGGAATAAATGGGTCTTTTTCGGGTGGCAGGCAGTGACTAGTGGGGTACCGCAGGGATCAGTGCTTGGGCCCCAGCTATTCACAATATATATCAATGATTTGGATGAGGGAACCAACTGTAATATTTACAAGTTTGCTGACGACACGAAACTAGGTGGGATTGTGAGTTGTGAGGAGGATTCAAAGAGGCTTCAAGGCGATTTAGACAAGTTGAGTGAGTGGGCAAATACATGGCAGATGCAGTATAATGTGGATAATTGTGGTTAACCACTTCGGTAGAAAAAAACAGAAAGGCAGAGTATTTTTTAAATGGTGCTAGATTGGGAAATGTTGATGTACAAAGGGACCTGGGTGTCCTTGTACACCAGTCACTAAAAGCAAACATGCAGGTGCAGCAAGCAGTTAGGAAGGCAAATGGTATGTTGGCCTTCATTGCAAGAGGATTTGAGTACAGGAGCAAGGATGTCTTATTACAGTTATACAGGGCCTTGGTGAGACCACACCTGGAGTATTGTGTGCAGTTTTGGACTCCTTACCTAAGAAAGGATATACTTGCCATAGAGGGAGTGCAGCGAAGGTTCATCAGACTGATTCCTGGGACGGCAGGACAGTCGTATGAGGAGAGATTGGGTCAACTAGGCCTGTATTCACTAGAGTTTAGAAGAATGAGAGGGGATCTCACTGAAACGTCTAAAACTCTGACAGGACTAGACAGACTGGATACAGGGAGGATGTTTCCCCTGGCTGGGGGGTCTAGAACGACGGGTCACAGTCTCAGGATACGGGGTAGGACATTTAGGACTGAGATGAGAAGAAATTTCTTCACTTAGAGGGTGGTGAACCTGTGGAATTCGCTACCACAGGAGGCTGTGAAGGCCAAGTCACTGAATATATTTAAGAAGGAAATAGATAGATTTCTAGACACAAAAGGCATCAAGGGGTATGGGGAGAGAGCGGGAATATGGTATTGAGATAGAGGATCAGCCATGATCACATTGAATGGCGGAGCAGGCTCAAAGGGCCGAATGGCCGACTCCTGCTCCTATGTTTTTATGTTTCTACAACAATGACTCCACTTCAAAAGTACTTCATTGTCTGTAATGCGCTTTGGGACATCTGGTGGTCGTGAAAGGTGCTACAGAAATGTAAGTCTCTCTGTCTAATGTGCTTGGTGTGCTGTGTCTTTATAGGGTAAATTATGTCTCCCTACAATTCAAACAGGAAAAACTAGTGAATAAGAGATAGAAGCCCAAATAGAACCGAGTTGCCCAGGCTTTGTGGGCTGGATGGCCAAGACTCATGGGCAATAAACACTAGCTTTGCCAGCGACGCCCACATCCCGTGAATGATTTTTTTTTTAAATGGCCCACCGTTTGAGCACGCCAGATATAGCTGGACCTGCAGAATGAACAAGACTACAACTTAGTAACAATTTTTAACGTCTTAGAATTTTGCCAACAATATGTTTGAATCAGGATAACAGAAACAGCTAGAGACGGAGAATATAAGAAAAAATAGTCAACACAGATTTTTTAAAAGGAAGATCATGTTTAACCAGTCATATGGCATTCTTTAAAGAAATAACGGAAAGAGTAGACACGGGCAATGCAGTGGATGTGATGTACGCCAATAGTGAGGCCGACATAAAAGACAGAAGGGGGGGGGGGGAATTTATGTGGTTAGTGCCACACGGTGGCGATAAAACGCCGTTGACAGCTGTAACGACAGTTGATGCCAGTTCCAGTGCCACACGCCATGTCGGTGTTGCCGGTAAACTCGATCGCCAGGGACCTCACCATCATGGAGAGCGTGACGTCAGTGAGTGTGCAACGCTCACTGGACGTCCGACCTCCCAACTTCGTTATAGCCACTTACCTTAACGGCAGCACAGTACAATGACAGGGAGAGCTGGCGTCTACAAGCAGGAAGCAGGCTGCAGCAGCGATATTTAAAGGCACTGACATGAATCAGTCATTCATGAAAGACTTATGAAATAATACTGAGCGGCCTGCAGGTGGCGCTGTCCAGGGAGAGTATAAATACTCGGGCATGGGCCCAGCTTGCGTAGGACATTCTTAACAGGAACTAGTGAAGGACAGAACTAGACCTCCATTTTGTAAAATGTTGATTAAAGCTTTGTTTTTTGCTTAGACCAAGTGCCTAGTAGTTTTCTTACGTCAGACACCATCCCCAATCAGCTGTACCTGACAGGGTGCTGCAGTTTCAGTGCCTGTTTGCTACTTCCTGCAACTGAAACAGCTCTCTTTAGTCATTGCATGTATTTTTGGTGACAGACAGGGAGTGTTGATCAAGTGCAGAAGTCACTCATTATTTGTTAAAGGCTTCTGCTCACAACACTTCCCCATAGTCATGGGGGCTGCGGGATTGCGGGATTACCTCAGGAGGACAACGAGACAGAGGAGGATGAGGAGGAAGAGGACAAGGAGGGGCAGGATGAGGAGGAAGAGGATGAGGAGCAGGAGGAACAGGAGGGAGGGCGGAGGCAGCGAGACAATCAATCTTCTGGATGGGCTGTCCATGACCGGCTCATCAGACTCCGATTCGCAGGGTCTTGAGAGAAGTGGCGGTAGGGATTGTGGATGCATTGGTGATCATTTTCCAGAACTCCCTGGACTCAGGAAAGGTCCCGGCAGATTGGAAAACTGCTAATGTAACACCCTTATTTAAGAAGGGAAGTAGACAAAAAGCTGGAAACTATAGACCAGTTAGCCTAACATCTGTGGTTGGCAAAATGTTGGAGTCCATTATTAAGGAAACAGTAACAGAGCATTTGGATAAACATAATTTAATAGGACAGAGTCAGCATGGTTTTACGAAGGGTAAGTCATGTTTGACAAATTTGCTCGAATTCTTTGAGGATGTAACATACAGGGTGGATAAAGGGGAACCAGTGGATGTAGTGTATTTGGACTTCCAAAAGGCATTTGACAAGGTTCCACACAAAAGATTACTGATCAAGATAAAAAATCACGGGATTGGGGGTAATATACTGGCATGGGTGGAAGATTGGCTATCTAACAGAAAACAAAGAGTTGGGATAAATGGTTCGTTCTCGGGCTGGCAATCAGTAACTAGTGGTGTTCCACAGGGGTCAGTGCTGGGACCCCAACTCTTACAATCTATATTAACGATTTGGAGGAAGGGACCGAGTGCAACATATCCAAGTTTGCCGACGATACAAAAATGGGAGGGAAAGCAGTGAGTGAGGAGGACATAAAAAACCTGCAAAAGGACATAGACAGGCTAAGTGAGTGGGCAGAGATTTGGCGGATGCAATATAATGTTGGAAAGTGTGAGGTTATGCACTTTGGCAGAAAAAATCAAAGAGCAAGTTATTATCTAAATGGAGAGAAACTGCAAAGTGCTACAGTACAAAGGGATCTGGGGGTCCTGGTGCATGAAACACAAAAAGTTAGTATGCAGGTGCAGCAGGTGATCAGGAAGGCCAATGGAATCCTGGCTTTTATTGTAAGGGGGATGGAGTATAAAAACAGGGAAGTCTTGCTGCAGTTATACAGGGTATTGGTGAGGCCACACCTGGAATACTGCGTGCAGTTTTGGTTTCCATATTTAAGAAAAGATATACTTGCTCTCGGGGCGGTTCAGAGAAGGTTCGCTCGGTTGATTCCAGAGATGAGGGGGTTGACGTATGAGGAAAGGTTGAGTAGGTTGGGACTCTACTCATTGGAGTTCAGAAGAATGAGAGGCGATCTTATCGAAACATATAAGATTGTGAGGGGGCTTGATCGGGTGAATGCGGTGAGGATGTTTCCACTGATGGGTGAGACTAGAACTAGGGGGCATAATCTTAGAATAAGGGGCTGCCCTTTCAAAACTGAGATGAGGAGAAACTTCTTCAATCAGAGGGTAGTAAATCTATGGAATTTGCTACCCCAGAGAGCTGTGGAAGCTGCAACATTAAATAAATTTAAAATGGAGATAGACATTTTCCTAGCAGATAAGGGAATTAGGGGTTACGGGGAGAGGGCAGGGAAGTGGACGTGAGTCTAGATTCAGATCAGCCATGATACTATTAAATGGCGGAGCAGGCCCGAGGGGCCGTATGGCCTACTCCTGCTCCTATTTCTTATGTTCTTATGTTCTTATAATGAAACCCCAGTTCCCCGTAGCTCACCACATCCCCATCATACAATCCCTGTCTCACGCCATATCACAGTGTCCTCCTGGGCACAAAGGTGAAATGAGAGAGACCACAAAATATTCCAAACGCACAATAAATTTATCTATAAACATATCACACATATCACATGAATTCTAATAACTAGTGACACTTGTGCCTGCCATAGTTGAATAGTTGTCATGGTGTGCAAGGTGCGAGATGTGGGTGTTAGTGTTGCTAGGTAGAGATTGTTGGTAGGTGAGTACTGGGGTGTGGTGCATTGAGCAGTGTGCGAAGCTTGTGGTACAGATGGTGGTCTGTAGCATTTGTTGAAGCCTTCACTCACCCTGACCACCCGTGTGAGCTCGTTATATTTCCTCCTGCACTGGGTGTGGGTCCTGGGGACCACAGTGCTGCCCGTGATGTGGCGTGCCACCTCCCTCCACATAGTCCGGCAGACTTGTAGCGAGAGCCTCCTGCCAGTTGGCGGGTACAGAACCGCCCGCCTTCTCTCCACCGCTAAAACTAATGCCTTCAAAGTTTCCTCGGAAAACTTCCGGGCTCTCTCCCTGGGGCGGCGATCTGCCATCAGGATTTGTAAATAAATGCTCTTTCTCCTTGTCCTCCTTCTTATGGTTGTTGAGGCAGTTGCATACCCAACAATGCTGAGAATGAGGTGCTGCAGCATCAATGAACCTCCTCTTTAAGTAGTGAAAAAAGCCTGTGGCAATCATTACTTGTGTTTAGGCTGCCCCCGATATTGGTTTTTAGATGGAAATCATGACTGCAATCATTTTAATGAGGAGTGAGGACAAATTTTGCGTGCAGCCTAGACGATTTTCAACTGGCGCTACTTAACCATTTTAGTCTAAACACCACCCATTCCTTGGCTATAATGAATTTCTAGTCCTAAAGATCTGAAATGACAAGGTTATAAAAGAACACATTCTTCCCATGGACCCTCCCTAAAGTGGTCAAAAACAGCGACTGAATTCCCATGGAAATAAAAATAGAATTCCTCACATTTCAAACAATGCATTTGCTAAGTGATTCAATAGCAATGACTGCACTGGGATGGCTGAAACAAAGAATGAGCTTGCATAACGAAGAACAAACATAGATCATTAAAATGTCATGAATAGGTGCAGGAAATAATCAAAAAGGCTAATGGAATGCTGGCCTTTATATCTGGAGGACTAGAGTATAAAGGGGTAGAAGTCATGCTACAGCTATACAAAACCCTGGTTAGACCACACCTGGAGTACTGGGAGCAGTTCTGGGCAGCACACCTTAGGAAGGATATATTGGCCTTGGAGGGAGTGCAGCGTAGATTTACTAGAATAATACCCAGACTCCAGGGGTTAAATTAAGAGGAGAGATTACACAAACTAGGTTTATATTCCCTGGAATTTAAAAATGTTACGAGGCGATTTGATCGAAGTTTTTAAGATATTAAGGGGAACTGATAGGGTAGATAGAGAGAAACTATTTCCGCTAGTTGGGGATTCCAGGACTAGGGGGCATAGTCTAAAAATTAGAGTCAGACCTTTCAGGAGTGAAATTAGGAAACACTTCTACACACAAAGGGTGGTAGAAGTTTGGAACTCTCTTCCGCAAATGGCATTTGATGCTATATCAATTGTTAATTCTAAACCTGAGATTAATGGGTTTTTCTTAACCAAAGGTACTAAGGGATATGGGGCAAAGGCACAGTCACAGGTTAGCAATGATCTCATTGAATGGCGAAACAGGCTGAAAGGGCTAAATGTCCTATTCCTGTTCCTACGTGAGTCTGCTCTCACCAGTAACAGGGAGCAACATGCGAAATAAATGCAAAATAAATGCAAAATAAATGTAAAATAAATGTAAAATTTTCTTCCCACCTCCTGCTCTCCAATTATTCTTTCTCTCTCTACTTCTGATCATTTGTGGTTCATTCCTAACCAACTAACTCGCTCTTTCTCTACAACCAGAAAGTGTCCTTTATTCCACTTCATGTGGATTATATCACTGAGACCAGATTATAGAAAACAATGAGAGTAATTGGTGACATTCTGAGAGCGATGCACAATTCTCCAATCAGTAGATTTTGATAAAGCTCCATCAACCCAAGGTTAATCTGTGTGCTGGCTTAATGGACTGGACAGGCTGATTTATTATTATTATTATTTTTCGTAAATTCATTCTCGGGATGTGGGCGCCGCTGGCAAGGCCGGCATTTATTGCCCGCCCGTAGTTGCCCTGAATTGAGTGTCTCACTCGGCCACTTCAGAGGCCAATTAAGAGTCAACAAGGTTGATGTGGGAACTGGAGTCTCACAGATAGGCCCAGACCGGGTAAGGACAGCAGGTTTCTTTCCCTAAAAACATTAGTCAACCAGTTAGGATTCAGCTGACGCACTTGTCCGGGGGGTGAGGTTAACCGTACCAGCATTCCTTCCCATCATTTGACTGTGAAAGGTCGAAGTGGGCCAAGCGACCAATTATTTCCCGAATTGCCTAAGGCGACAGTACACTCGCCTGGCTGGATTTTCATAAATGTCAGACGTTAGATTGGGAACAGAAAAGCTGGAACCGTTGCCACAGCTGCCAGGGGTACCGCCTCAGAAACCCCAGTACGCGGCAGCGAGCAGCAGGGTGAAAGCACAAGCAGCCTCCCGTCGAAGGGAGAGAATCACGTACAAACAAACAGTCAGCAACATCGCACGAAAACCTTCCAAAAAACCGAGCACGTCGTTTGAACCTTGGTACAGTTCTGTACAACGGGCCTTGGCTCTTCACCTAGCTTTCTCAATATCAATAGATCACGAGGATGGTATTTGCGCAAAGTGGAGAAACCCCTAGGTTGATAGGGTTTAATTTATCAGCCTGCTTTTCAGATGAGAAGGATCATAGAATGGTCTTCTCCTGTTCCTATGTAATGTGACCAGTGCATCTGCATGAGGTACTGACAACGTTACATAGAAACATAGAAACATAGAAGATAGGAGCAGGAGTAGGCCATTCAGCCCCTCGAGCCTGCTCCGCCATTCAATGCGATCATGGCTGATCATCCAAATTCAGTACCCTGTCCCTGCTTTCTCCTCATATCCCTTGATCCCTTTAGCCTTAAGAAATATATCCAACTCCTTCTTGAATATATTTAATGAATTGGCCTCTACTGCCTTCTGTGGTAGAGAATTCCACAGGTTCACCACTCTCTGGGTGAAGAAATTCCTCCTCATTTCTGTCCTAAATGGCTTACCCCTTATCCTTAGACGGTGACCCCTGGTTCTGGACTCCCCGACCATCGGGAACATCCTTCCTGCATCTAGTCTGTCCAGTCCTGTCAGAATTTTATAAGTTTCAATGAGATCCCCTCTCATTCTTCTAAACTCCAGCGAGTACAAGCCCAATCGACCCAATCTCTCCTCATACGTCATTCCTGCTATCCCAGGTATCAGCCTGGTGAATCTTCGCTGAACTCCTTCCATGGCAAGAACATCCTTCCTCAGATAAGGCGACCAAAACTGCACACAATACTCAAGATGTGGTCTCACCAAGGCCCTGTACAACTGCAGCAAGACATCCTTGTTCCTGTACTCGAACCCTCTCGCTACGAAGGCCAACATACCATTTGCCTTCTTAACCGCCTGCTGCACCTGCATGCTTACCTTCAGCGACTGGTGCACAAGGACACCCAGGTCTCGTTGCACTTCCCCTTCTCCCAATCTATTGCCATTCAGATAATAATCTGCCTTCCTGTTTTTGCCACCAAAGTGGATAACCTCACATTTATCCACATTATATTGCATCTGCCATGCTTCTGCCCAATCACCCAACATTTCCAAATCATCCTGGAGTTTCTCGGCATCCTCCTCACAGCACACATGCCCACCCAGTTTTGTGTCGTCTGCAAACTTGGAGATATTACATCTAGTTCCCTTTTCTAGATCATTAATAGATATTATGAATAGCTGGGGTCCAAGGACCGATCCCTGCGGTACCCCACTAGTCACTGCCTGCCACTCGAAAAAAGACCCGTTTATTCCAACTCTTTGCTTTCTGTCTGCCAACCAGTTCTCTATCCAAGTCAATACCTTGCCCCCAATCCCATGTGCCTTAACTTTACACGCTAATCTCTTACATTATGCATTGACATGTAACCAGAATGAAACTCTGCTTTCCTCTGCGTGCTGGGGATAATGAGCACAGGAAGAGGCCATTCAGCCCATCGTACCCAAAGAGCTGCCCAATTAGTCCCACTCCCCCTGCTCTTTTCCCCCGTAGCCCTGCAAACTTTCTCCCCTTCGAGTATTTCTCCAATTCCCTTTTGAAAGTTACTATTGAATCTGCTTCCGCCACCCTTTCAGGCCGCCCGTTCCAAATCACAACAACTCGCTGCGTAAAATGCTTCTTTTCCCTTGTGTCGCCTCTGGTTCTTTTGCCAATCGCTTTAAAGATTCCCCCTTTCCTGAGCAAATCACTGACACAAAGGATTCCCAACTTCTCAAAAGATCTTTATTGCTCTAGACTTTTCATGTTGACGCTGTTACATTTACGTGGTGAAAACGGAAGCTGTTTTTATATTGTGTCACCAGCACCCGACGTGGCTCTCAGGCAGCCGTGGCAACCATTAGTTAAACCCGTTGGAGCTGTCTAGACCAGCGGCCAGGAAAGCCCTGACATGAATCTTGTCATTCATGTGGAAATGACTTATGAAATAATACTGGGCGGCCTGCTGGTGGCGTTGTCCAGGGAGAGTATAAATACTCGGGCATGGGCCCAGCTTGCTCAGAACATTCTTTAACAGGAACTAGTGAAGGACACAACTAGATCTCCATGTTGAAAAACAGTTGATTAAAGCCTTGTTTAATGCTTAGACCAAGTGCCAAGTAGTTTTCTTATGTCAAGCCCTTTTGTTTAAATACTCGTTATCCCCAGCATGCAGAGGAAAGCAGAGTTTCATTCTGGATACATGTCAATGCATAATGTAACATTGTCAGTACCTCATGCAGATTGCACTGGTCACATTACATAGGAACAGGAGTAGACCATTCAGACCATCGGGCCTGCTCCGCCATTGAATTACATCATGGCTGATCTGTACCTCAACTCCATTTATCCGCCTTTGCTCCATATCCCTTGATACCCGTACCTAATAAAAAAATCTATTGATCTCAGTCTTGAAAATTTCAATTGTCCCCCCAGCATCCACAGCCTTTTGAGGGAGCAAGTTCCAGATTTCCGCTACCCTTTGTGTGAAAAAGTCCTTCCTGATTTCACTCGTGAACGGCCTGGCTCTAATTTTAAGATTCTACCCCTTTTGTCCTGGATTCCCCCCACCAGAAGAAATAGTTGTTCCGTATCTACCCTATTGGATCCCTTTATTGTTTTGAACACCTCAATTAGATCACCCCTCAATCTTCTTAAACTCAAGGGAATACAAGAAAAGAATTATACAACCTGTCCTCATAATTTAACCCTTTACACCTTGGTATCATTCTGGTGAATCTGCGCTGTACCCTCTCCAAGGCCAATAGATCTTTCTTGAGGTTCAATGCCTGAATGCAGTACTCTAGATGGGGGGCTAACCAAATCTCTGTGTAACTGAAGCATCACTTCCTCACTTTTGAATTCCAACCCCCTAGAGATAAAGAGCAACCCTCCATTAGCCTTTTTGTTTACATTTTTGTACCTGTGCGCTAAGCTTTTAGTGATTTGTGTACAAGGATCCCATTGGTCCTCCACGGCTCCTAGTCTCTCACCATTATAAAAAAAATTCCAATTTGTCTTTCTCAGATCTCACCTGCACACATTGAACTCCATCGGTCACAGTTTTGTCCACTCACTTAGTCTGTCTATGTCCCTTTGTAACTTCCTCCTCCCATCCACACAACTTACTGTGCCTCCTAACTTAGTCTCATCTGCAAACCTGGATATACGACTCGCTCTTCCTTCATCCAAGTCATTAATATACGTGATGAAAAGCTGATGTCCCAGTACAGATCCCTGGGGATCACCACCAGAAGCATCTCCAAGAGAAAACTATCCATTTACTATTCTTAACTACACTTTCCTGACTTTCATTAGAATGTACATTAATACCAGATTGATACCTTTTGGTGAATTGCACCCAAGTGATTTATTCCAATTCAAATATCCCATTTGGTGGTGTAATGAAACATCTCCTGTTTCCATCTTACATCTTAAGTGGGGCATCCCATTAGTTACCTTTCATATCTCATTCATGAGCTCTGGAGGAACTTTACTGTCCAATACAATATTTTCTTCATATCTTTAAAACAAAAATCAAACGTTCCCACTTGGTCCAAGTTATTAACACATTTTGTTTTATTCTTTATTTTAGAGGACCTTTTATTTCCCAAAATAACCCAATATATTGTTCACGAGTCCATTTTTTCAGTTCAAAATGATCTCAAATCCAAATAGCAGTATCATTGGACTGACAGGTTTTGTCAATGTTCAATTTTATTTCCTCCCAAACTTTCTTCCTTGATACACAGCAATTGGCAGGACCACCTGCAATGGGAACAGTACACTCAAGAAGCTAGACACCATTCAGGATAAAGCAGCCCGCTTGATTGGCACTCCATCCACCACCTTCAGCATTCACTCCCTCCACCACCGGCGCACTGTGGCTGCAGTGTGCTCCATCTACAAGATGCACTGCAGCAACTCGCCAAGGCTTCTTCAACAGCACCTTCCAAACCCGCGACCTCTACCACTTAGAAGGACAAGGGCAGCAGACGCATGGGAACATCACCACCTACAAGTTCCCCTCCAAGCCACACACCATCCTGACTTGGACCTGTATCGCCGTTCCTTCACTGTCGCTGGGCCAAAATCCTGGAACTCCCTTCCTAACAGCATTGTGGGTGTACCTACACCATATGGACTGCAGCGGTTCAAGAATGCGGCTCACCACCATCTTCTCAAGGGCAATTAGGGGTGGGCACTAAATGCAGGCCGAGCCAGCGATGCCCACATCCCATCAATGAATAAAAAAAAAATTAAAAAAAGTAGCATGTTACTGGACTAGTAATCCAGTGGCCTGGACTAATGATCCGAGACTATGGGCTGGATTTTTCCAACCTAGGCAGGTCCAGGGCGGGCGATGCACATGGCATGTGGGGACCCCGCATCTGTGCCGATCCCGGCCTCCAACAAGATTTCTGTTGATGGGGCTTGTCAAGCCTGCCTTGCGAGGTTCCCGGCCAATTAATAGGAAGTGGATCTGATGATGTAATTTGATGATGCATCATCAGCCGGTTTCCTTAAAGGGACCATGTCCACAATCATTTTGACAGTTGTGCCTTCAGTGTTCCACAGCATTGAGGTGCTTCAAACACTGACAATCACTGCACAGAGGTGCACAGCTGCACCCAGGCTCTCCCATTACTCCCTCCATATGCTTATGGAGGGAGTCACAGCACGCAGGGAGGTCCTCTTCCATTCCAATGGGCAGATGACACCTCCCCAGGAGACCAACACAGCCTGGTTGCACATTGCACAGGAGAGCACAAGCAGGGATGTTGTCAGGAGTCCCAGGCTGCAGTGGCGCAAACCTTTCAATGATCTCAGTAGATCACAAAACGTTACTGCAAAACCACACTCAGCCTCATCCTGCTGTGTCACTCATCACATCCCCATCACTCTGCCTTCCCTACCCTACTCTTGCACATCCTTACTCACACCAACTTACCTTGCACCTCCACCCATCCCTCTCTATCTACATTATCACTTCCCCATCTCAATAGTCACCCCTCATTTTTGTCCAATCATACCAACTAAGGTAGGCACTTGTGTGTTTTAGCCAATGTTCATGTGCAGTTTCTGTTAATGTGGTGTCAAACATTGAAATCTTTATTTTCAACACTTTGCCTTCTTGGACAGATCTGTGTGCAACTTTGGAAGTGGCTTAGTGAGTTGCAATGAATGGTGAGATAGGCCCCAGTGCGGCATCGGCAGCGGGTGGAGGCGGAGCTGAGCGGCAGAGCGACTACAAGAGGCTCCAGAGGCCCAGGTAGGCCCCAGTGCGGCATCGGCAGCGGGTGGAGGCGGAGCTGAGCGGCAGAGCGACTACAAGAGGCTCCAGAGGCCCAGGTAGGCCTCACCAATCTCCAATCTCAGGGAAGGAGAGAGTTAAAAAGCCATTTAAAAAAACAGCTGAGGCGGAAGTCCAGCTCGTGAGCTTTTTTTCAGAAGCGGACCTGGTGGGAAGCACCCAGGTGAAAGGTATTTAAGGAGGGTGGTGGCTTAAACCCGAGTTCCTACAGAGTAGGAAACCCCACCCACCCTCCTCCTCTAACCTAGTAGTCTTTTAGCAGCTGTCTAAAAACAGAGGTCACAAATTTTTTGGTCTCAGTTTCTTTTCAGCAGGGCAGGAACCGGGAGGAGCGGGAAGTCGGCGTAGGACCAAGGGGACACAAGACCGGGAAGTCAGCGAAAGACCAGGGAGGTAAGACTAACTGGTAAGTACTTTCCTCAAACCTTCCTAGAAAGTAAAACCAAAACTAGTGGGATTTGGTTAGTTTAAAAAGGAATAAGAGGAGTACAGTATACATTGGTCTAAGTAAGCTTCGGGAAAACAAAAGTCGATAAATAAACTAAAACTAGAAAATTAAAAAGTAATATAAGGGTTAAGTCATGGCAGTAGAGCTCGGACCTGTGTCATGCTCCTCCTGTAACATGTGGGAAATCAGGGACGCTTCCTGTGTCCCTGACGACTATGTGTGCGGGAAGTGTGTCCAGCTGCAGCTCATGTGGGACCGCATGACGGCCCTTGAGCTGCAGATGGACTCACTTTGGAGCATCCACGATTCTGAGAGGGGTGTGGATAGCACATTTAGTGAGTTGGTCACACCGCAGGTTAAGGCCAGCGTAGACAGTACATGGGTGACCAAAAGGCAGAGCAAGGGCAGGAAGGTAGTGCAGAAATCCCCTGGGGTTGTCTCCCTTAGCAACAGGTTCACCGTCTTAGGTACTGTTGTCGGGGGGGGTGACGCATCGGGGGAAGGCACCAGCAGCCAGGCTCATGGCACCATGACTGGCTCTGTTGCAAAGAAGGGAGGGAAAAAGAGTGGCAGGGCTATAGTAATAGGGGATTCGATTGTAAGGGGAATAGATAGGGGTTTCTGTGGTCGCGACCGAGACTCCAGGATGGTATGTTGCCTCCCTGGTGCAAGGGTCAAGGATGTCTCGGCGCGGGTGCAGAACATTCTGGAGGGGGAGGGGGAACAGCCAGTTGTCGTGATACATGTTGGTACCAACGACGTAGCTAAAAAAAGGGAAGAGGTCCTACAAGTAGAATTTAGGGAGTTAGGAGCCAAGCTAAAAAGTAGGACCTCGAAGGTAGTAATCTCTGGATTACTACCAGTGCCACGTGCTAGTAAGAGTACAGAGAACAGGATAGTTAGGCTAAATACGTGGCTTGAGCAGTGGTGTAAGAGGGAGGGTTTTAAATTTTTGAGGCATTGGAACCAGTTTTGTGGTAGGTGTGACCTATACAAAAGGGACGGTCTACACCTGTGCAGAGATGGAACTGATGTTCTCGGGGTAATTTTTGATAAAGCAGTTCGGGAGCATTTAAACTAGTATGGCAGGGGGCTAGAAACCTATGTAGTGAAATAGAGGAAAGTGAAAGGCAGACAGAAATAAATGGTAAAAGGGTGAGGAACAAAAAACAAAGGGCCAAACTAATTCATAAAAAATGTGAGCATAAAAAAAGCCTGAGGGTTTTATACCTTAATGCGAGAAGCATCAGGAACAAGGTAGATGAATTAGCTGTGGAAATAGAGGTTAATAATTATGATCTAATTGGGATTACGGAAACATGGTTGCAGGGTGAGCAGGGCTGGGAGCTTAACATACAGGGGTATTCAGTATTTAGGAAGGATCGACAAAAAAGAAAGGGAGGAGGGGTAGCATTGCTAGTAAAAGAGGGGATAAATGCAATTGAAAGGAAGGATATTAACTCAGTTAATACAGAATCTATATGGGTGGAGCTAAGAAATAGCGAGGGGCGAAAAACATTAATAGGAGTGGTATATAGGCCTCCAAATAGTAAAATAGAGGTTAGGGAGGGCATCACGAGGGAAATTAGAGAAGCGTGCAATAAGAGCACAGCTGTCATCATAGGTGACTTTAACTTACATATAGATTGGACTAGCCTAATCAGTAAAAATAATGAGGAGGAGGAATTCCTTGAGTGTTTAAGGGATGGTTATCTGGATCAATATGTCGAGGAACCAACTCGGGAACAGGCTATATTGGACTGGGTACTGTGCAATGAGAAGGGACTAATCAGTAATCTTGTTGTACGGGGACCCTTGGGTCAGAGCGATCATAACATGATCGATTTCTCACTCGAAATGGAAAGCGAAGAAATTGACTCAGAGACTAAGGTCCTGAATTTAAACAAGGGGAATTATGATGCCATGAGACGGGAACTGAGTAGGTCTGATTGGACAACGTTCCTGAGAGGACTGGAGGTAGATAAACAATGGCAAACATTTAAAGATAGAATGACAAAATTGCAAAAATTGTTTATACCAATCTGGCATAAAAGGAAATCTAAAAAGGTGACTCAACCGTGGATAACAGGGGAAATTAGAGACAGCATAAAATCCAAAGATAGGGCGTATAAAATAGCCAAAAAAAGCGCCAGAGCGGAAGATTGGGAACAGTTTAAGATAGAGCAAAGGAGGGCAAAGGGCATGATCAAGAGGGGCAAAATAGCTTACGAAAACAAGCTGGCGGAAAATATAAAAACTAACTCCAAAAGCTTTTATAAATATATCAAAAGGAAAAGACTGGTGAAAACCAAAGTTGGTCCATTGCAGTCAGATACGGGGGAATATATAATGGGAAATAAGGAAATGGCAGATCAACTAAATGCATACTTTGGGTCAGTCTTTACGAAGGAAGACACAAAAAACCTCCCTGGGATATCGGGAAAAATAGGGACATTGGCAAAGGAGGAACTGACGCAAATCAATATCTCTAAGGATATGGTGTTAAGGAAGCTAAAGGGATTGAAGGTGGACAAATCCCCAGGGCCTGATAACATGCATCCTAGGGTACTGAAGGAGGTGGCCCTAGAGATAGCGGATGCACTAAGGATGATTTTTCAGAATTCATTAGACTCGGGAACAGTGCCGATGGATTGGAGGGTAGCTAACGTTACCCCACTATTCAAAAAGGGGGGTAGGGAAAAAGCAGGTAATTACAGACCTGTAAGCCTTACATCAGTTGTGGGCAAAATGCTGGAGTCCATCATTAAGGATGAAATAGCGGAGCACTTAGCAAATGGGGACAGGATAGGACAGAGTCAACATGGATTTACAAAGGGTAAATCGTGCTTGACTAATCTATTGGAATTTTTTGAGGGAGTAACTGGTAGAATAGATGGGGGAGAGCCAGTAGATGTGGTGTACCTGGACTTCCAAAAGGCCTTCGATAAGGTCCCACATAAAAGATTAGCATGGAAAATTGAGGCTCATGGGATAAAGGGGAAAGTTTTGGCGTGGATAGGGAACTGGCTGTCAGATAGAAAACAGAGAGTTGGAATAAACGGCTCATTTTCTGAATGGCAGGCAGTAACAAGTGGGGTACCACAGGGATCTGTCCTGGGCCCCCAGCTGTTCACAATTTACATTAATGACCTGGATCAGGGAGTCGGATGCAGCATTTCCAAATTTGCAGACGACACTAAACTAGGAGGTGGGGTGGGCTCAGAGGAAGAGACCAGGAAGCTCCAGAGCGATTTGGACAGACTGGGCGATTGGGCGGATAAATGGCAGATGCACTATAATGTGGACAAGTGCGAAGTTATCCACCTTGGGTGCAGGAACGGGAGGGCAAATTATTATTTAAATGGCAATAGATTGGGAGAGGGGGAAGTACAGAGAGACCTGGGTGTTCTTGTACACCAGTCACTGAAGGCGAGCATGCAGGTGCAACAGGCGGTCAAGAAGGCAAACGGTATGCTGGCCTTCATAGCAAAAGGGTTAGAATACAGGAACAGGGATACCTTGCTGCAGCTGTACAGGGCACTGGTGAGACCACACCTCGAGTACTGTGTACAGTTTTGGTCGCCTCATCTGAGGAAGGATGTTCTTGCCATGGAGGGGGTGCAGCGGCGATTCACCAGGCTGATACCAGGAATGGCGGGAATGACCTATGAGGAGAGACTATGTAGTTTAGGGATGTACACACTGGAGTTTAGAAGATTGAGAGGGGACCTCATAGAAGTGTATAAAATTCTGACAGGTCTAGACAGACTGGATGCAGAAGGAATGTTTCCCTTGGCGGGTGAGAACAGAACTAGAGGACATAATTTAAGGATAAGGGCTAAACCATTTAGGACAGAGATGAGGGGGAATTTCTTCACTCAGAGAGTGGTGAACCTGTGGAACTCATTGCCACAGAGGGCAGTGTACGCCAGCTCATTAAATATATTTAAGAGGGAATTAGATATATTTCTACGGGCAAAAGGGGTTAAGGGTTACGGAGAGAAGGCGGGGACGGGATACTGAATTAAAGGATCAGCCATGATCTCATTAAATGGCGGAGCAGGCACGAAGGGCCGAATGGCCTACTCCTGCTCCTATCTTCTATGTATCTATGTATCTATGTATAACAGTACCACCGCCCCCCCCCCCCCGCAATGGTGATGAGTGTGAAAGGAATGTCTTTGACATTGTAGTGATGCTTTATGGTGTTGGTGTGGGGTGGTGCCAACCTGCCGCACTATGTGGCAGCCAGGGTGTACAGCATCAGTGAAGTAAATCTGGCCATGGTGAGACCATCCCTGACCTCCTGGGCAGCAATTTGGTCGGGTGCTGATGCCCTGTGCAGCATCAGTTGATTGCGAAGAAGGTTGGTGTTGTTGGTGATATTGGTGTGCCTGGTGATTTGGTGTTGGGGCTGATCGTGGTGGGAATCTGAGGACCAAGGTGAGATTTTTTCAAGGGCACCGAAGCTGATGGAATAGATGGCAGCTGAAGTTGAGATGACAGAAGCAATCTGTCAATGGTGAAAGAGGTTGCTCCAAGGAGATGACACTGGATAGAGAGTTTGCTCCAAACCCTTCAAACCTCCATAAAGCTGAAAAGTGTATTCCAGATCCTCAAGGCTCCAGACTCTAAGATTGGAAAGTGAACAGCTGTGAAATGGTAGCTTTTATACCACTTTTGCAGCTGTCAACTATTCATAGCAATGCAGAGTCACTGAGAACCTGACACACTTGCCGAACGTGATCCCCCAGCGCCAGGAACCTCGTAAAAAACGTGGAAAAATCGTTAGGACCTGGTAAAATGCTGCTTAAATACCTTTAAACAGTTTCTTAAGTATCTCAGTTGCCTGACCCGTCGCTTAGTGCCGGGTCTGCAAACCGCAGGCGGAGCCGGCTCTTGGGAAATTAATAAGGAGGCGGGTTCAGAGCGGGCTTCCGCCCCGCTGTCAATCAATGCCATTTTGATAGCGGACCTGCCTCCAAACTCGCCCTCTGAGCGCCGGCAAAATTCAGCCCTATGAGTTCAAATCCCATCATAGGCAGTTGGGGGAATTCAGTTAATTAAATAAATCTGGAACATAAAAGCTAGTATCAGTAATGGTGGCCATCAAACTATCGGATTGGCATAAAAACCCATCTGGTTCACTAATATCCTTTAGGGAAGGAAATCTACCGATCTTACCTGGTCTGGCCTATATGTGACTCCGGACCCTCAACAATATGGTTGACTCTTAACTGCCCTCTGAAATGGCCGAGCAAGCCACTCAGTTGTACCAAAAGCGCTACGACCAAGTCAGCACAGTGGGAGTACCTTCACCACACGGGACCGCAGCGGTTCAAGAAGGCGGCTCATATTAATAGTACTGTCTGTCAAGTTCTGCCATGGTCGCCAATTTGTTGAGTTTCTGGGTCTTTGCCAATTAACCCTTTCACTCCTAAGTTCCAAAAGATTTGACTTGACCCGTATTGGTGAGAGTAATTATATTTTATTCAGTGTAAGTGAGACTTGATGCATTACAACAACGTGTATTTATATAGCGCCTTTAACGTAGTAAAACGTCCCAAGGCGCTTCGCAGGAGTATTATAAGACACTAAATTTGACACCGAGCCACATAAGGAGAAATTAGGGCAGGTGACCAAAAGCTTGGTCAAAGAGGTAGGTTTTAAGGTGCGTCTTATAGGAGGAAAGAGAGGTAGCGAGGCGGAGAGGTTTAGGCAAGGAATTCCAGAGCTTAGGGCCCAGGCAACAGAAGGCACGGCCACCAAAGGTTGAGCGACTATAATCAGGGATGCTCAAGAGGGCAGAATTAGAGGAGTGCAGATATCTCGGGGGGGGGGGGCTGTGGGGCTGATTACAGCATCTGAGCGGTAGTTAAACAAGGCGCAATCAAGATTTATATTACCCATTATGCCCTGGGTGGAAGACGTGATCTCCACGAGTCGGCCCAGGTCTCTTGGCACAATCGTCCGCCCGGTGCGACGGGTGTGGGTCCTCCAGCAACCTGAATCCCTCCACGGCTCATCTGGTGGATGTTCCCAAGCTCTTTCCCGAATGCCTCTACAACCTAAGTGTCTGAGAGAACCCTTCTTATACCCTTATTCTCATTCTATACTCAGTCCTCCTGAACCAATCACTGGCCTACACCCCAAACCCAAAATCCAATCGTAAAGATGCCACGTCCGCAGCACCTTGGCTTACGCAGGTTCTGGTCTTGTGGCACGCTGTCATCATCTGTTTTTTGACCATCAAGACTCGTATCCGGGGTAGTTATGGCAACACAAATGGAACATGTCCCCATAGTGTCCTTGCTGTTTGCTGTGAGAGGCCCATGTTTTTTAATGCCTGCAGATATCATAACATTCCAACACAATGGCAGCTACACCTCACCTTGCTTCCCAGGCTAGCTGCCCTCTATTCGACCATGGCAATTCTCTTCCTCGCCCCAGGCTGTCTGGTTACAGCAGACGCACAGACTTTTAATTATAAGCAAAAGGGTTACCTGCCATGTATAATTCAGGTTACCATTGCATACAATTGATGATTACAGACTTCTGCATTTGATTCTTATACACGATTATAAATTCCTTACTGATGATTACAAGCTACTAATGGTTGTAAGATATCAAAACAAGTATCCTAAAAAATCAGCTTACCATGATAATCTTACAGTCCCCTTTGCCTCTTATCTCAGTCTCTGGAACTCCATTAATTCTTCTAGTGCTGTTCCCACAGACAAGCTGTTTGTTTTGTTCCGCTTGGAAAGCATTTTTAATTTGGCCAGGCAAGGCCCAGTGCCTCGGTTCCTTCCATTTTAAATCTAATTGGGTCTACCCAGGGCCTATTACAACAGGGTTTTTAAAAAATTCATTAATGAGATGTGGGCGTCGCTGGCAAGGCCAGCATTTATTGCCCATCCCTAGTTGCCCTCCAGAAGGTGGTGGTGGTGAGCCCCCTTCTTCAACCGCTGCAGTCCGTGTGGTGAAGGTGCTCCCACAGTGCTGTTAAGGAGGGAGATCCAGGATTTTGATCCAGCGACGATGAAGGAACGGCGATATGCTTCCAAGTCAGGATGGTGTGTGACTTGGAGGGGAACTTGCAGGTGATGGTGTTCCCATGCGCCTGCTGCCCTTGTCCTTCTAGGTGGTAGAGGGTGTGGGTTTGGGAGGTGCTGCCGAAGAAGCCTTGGCGAGTTGCTGCAGTGCATCTTTTAGATGGTACACACTGCAGCCACGGTATGCTGGCGGTGGAGGGAGTGAATGTTTAAGGTGGTGGATGGGGTGCCAATCAAGCGGGCTGCTTTGTCCTGGATGGTGTCGAGCTTCTTGAGTGTTGTTGGAGCTGCACTCATCCAGGCAAGTGGAGAGTATTCCATCACACTCCTTACTTGTGCCTTGTAGATGGTGGAAAGGCTTTGGGGATTCAGGAGGTGAGACACTTGCCGCAGAATAGCTAGCCTCTGACCTGCTCTTGTTGCCACAGTATTTATGTGGCTGGTTACAAGTATATGTGCAGCAATAACATAATGAAATCTTTAAACTACAATGAATAATGTCAATTGATTTAGTTCAGGTTAGTTAGTAAGAGAATATAAAAATGGAGAATTCCCAGGATTCTCACACGTATTTCCCTTCCAAGAGCTGACTTGGAAATATTTACTAATATGTTGACGTAAAGATGTGAATTTACAAATTTTGCTTCTAATGTTTTTCTCCCAAATATTCCCCACAATATTAATCCCTGCTCTTATCGCGATAAGTGTTGAATTATTTTAGGTACTTCCCAATTAACTAGTGGGAAACAAACTTCATTGTACTCTCCATTTTTAATCTCCTATTTCAAATATTTATACCAAATCGAAATTGTACCTTATCAGTTTAATCGAAGTATTTTCTGTGTCTTTCTCAATAAAGAAATAGTGGTTTCTTCTAAAGTAGTTTTCTGCAATTTTTATACATCATTACATAACTCTTGTTTCTATTAACACTCCACTAAACGTTCAAGAGGAAATCTATATTTACATTATTCCTGGGACTTGTTAGGACTATAGAACGACAGACAAATTAAATGGTTTGTGTCTTTTCCCCTTTTGTGGTTCTCTTCCTAAACATCTTAATGATATTTTTTAAATGTCAATAAAAAGCAATAGGTAACTCCTACAAATCCTCCCCTGCCCTCCCCCTCCTCAACAGCATGGTTGCATGTTTGTGTAATGTTACTCACTTCAGTCGATCATTCAAAATCAAATATTGGGAAATTTCAATTTTAAAATGTTTTAAGCATTTCAGACCCTCTTTAAAAGCGTTTAGACGTCAGGACCTGGTTGAAACTTGTTTAGATGAGTGGGAAATTGAGTTTTATTTCTGTTTCTTCCAAAATCATATTCAAAACTTAGGGGGACAAAAGTATTTTTAACACTTAATTTTTGTGAAAATTTCATTAAAAATCTTTAAATTCTTTCAAGTCTCGTTGCAGCTTTGACAGAAGTTGCTTCAAGTTTCTCTTTCCCTCTTCAACGCTGTCGTTAAACATACAACAACAAAAATAATTTAAAAAACTCTAATTCCAAACGGAGCTCAAATAAGAAAGTGAAGATAGTGGTTAAACTTCCTGAGAAGGCGGTGAAGTTATCGATCCCCAGCCTTGGCAATGAGTTGAGATCGGTTTTGGAGAAGTTGTTTCCTCTTTTTCTGCTGCCATTCCCTCCGTCTCTCACAGACTCTGAGGTACAAACAGGGGCACAAACTTTTTCCCCTCTCTCATAACATGATTTAAATAACCCTGATAGACTCTTTCAAAAAGGGGACAACACCTGGCAAAATTTAACTGGAACTTACCGCGGGACATTCAACATCACTTTCCCGTATTTTTTTCCAGCTTTAAACAAATTTTTAATTTTTTTTTAAATTCTCATTTTTGTTTCACTGGGGGCCTAAAACGTGTTTGCTTTAGCCTCCTTCCAGCGGCCATTGTACATGTGCTGCGTCTCCACCTGTGTTGTTTCAAAGTACAGCCGCCGCTCAGTGCCCAGGAACAGATTACACGCATCTGAACCCTCATGCCTCTCTCTCCCTTTTCCCTCTCTCCCTCTGTTCCTCTCTCTATCTCTCTCAGTCCTTGTCTGTCTCTCTCTCTATCTCTCTCCCCCAGTTTCTCTCTTTCCCCCGTCTCTCTCTCCCCAATCTCTCTCTCCCCAGTCTGTCCCCCTTCCCCAGTCTCTCTCTCTCCCCCCAGTCTCTCTCTCTCTCCCCAGTCTCTCTCTCTCTCTCTCTCCCCAGTCTCTCCCTCCCCAGTCTCTCTCTCTCCCCATTCTCTCTCTCCCCCTCTCTCCCCGTCTCTCTCCCCAGTCTCACTCTCTCTCCCCAGTCTCTCTCTCTCTCCCCAGTCCCTCTCTTTCTCTCCCCCAGTCTCTCTCTTTCTCTCCCCCAGTCTCTCTCTCTCCCCTAATCTCTCTCCCTCTCCCCCAGTCTCTCTCTCCCTCTCCCCTAATCTCTCTCCCTCTCCCCAGTCTCTCTCTCCCTCTCCCCAGTCTCTCTCTCCCTCTCCCCAGTCTCTCTCTCTCCCCGTCTCTCTCTCTCTCTCTCCCCCGCCTCTCTCGCTCTCCCCCGTCTCTTGCTCTCCTCCGTCTCTCTCTCTCCATCTCTTTCTCTCCCCCGTCTCTCTCTCCCCCCAGTCTCTCTCTCCCCCAGTCTCTCTCTCCCCGTCTCTCTTTCCCCCCAGTCTCTCTCTCCCCCCAGTCTCTCACTCCCCCCAGACTCTCTCTCCCCGTCTCGCTCTCTCTTCCCAGACTCTCTCTCCCCCAGTCTCTCGCTCTTCCCCAGTCTCTCTCTCTCCCAGTCACTCTTGTCGTGTATTGATTGCGAGTTTGACACCAGTCAATACGGTAATGTAATGTGCACTGCATTATGGGAATTACCCGGGAAAACAGCAGTCGGGCATTTTACGCAATAAAGTGAACATCGCAGTTATAAGCCTGTCTGCCTGACTCTGATTTAATTCGACGTATCTACATGCTTGATTGAATGCATTAAAGCATAGATACAACATTGGCGACGAGGATAATGAACGGAATCATTTTAGATAGGTAGTAGTGGTCCAAGTTTTAGTTAGCTAGGATGGAGAAGACCGGCATTCAAAATTTTGCATGCTTCGCCGAGCCAGCCACGTTGGGTCCAAGATGGATGAGGTGGTTAACGTCTTTTGAGCTTTATGCCGACAGCAAAGGACTCATTATTGACGATACCTCTACAGGTGCCACAAAGCAGAGGAGAAGAGCTCTACTTCTATACCTAGCAGGACCAGATGTCCAGGATATCTTTTCGACTCTACCGGACACAGGAGAGCCAGCAGACTACATGGCGGCAGTTAGTGCTTTGAATCACTATTTCGTGCCCCAGGTCAATGCAGCATTTGCTAGACAGACTTTTCATAAGTTGTCCCAGAAGACAGGTGAGACTGTGCAACAATTTGCTACTCGCTTGCGGCAGGCTGCTAAAGACTGTGCTTTTGGGGGGGATGCGGATAATCAAATAAGAGACGCTATCCTGAGTAGGTGCACGTCAGCCTATGTGCAGAGGAAATTGCTAGAGGAAGGGCAAGGTCTAACGCTCACCCGCACGTTACAATTGGCCTCACAATGTGAAAATGTTGAGGAGCAGATGTCAGCCATGTCATGTACAGAGAAGGCGGCGACAGATACTGTTCATCGTGTTACACAGAAAAGAGGGTATTATACAAAAAGCTCGACAGAGAAACCAAAGGGAAATGGCAATAGGAACGAAAGGAAATGTTACAGATGTGGACACACAGACCACATGGGCAGAGATCCGAAATGCCCAGCACGCAGACAAACGTATCATAAGTGCAAGGGAAAGGATAATTTCTCCAAAGTATGCCGCACAAAGGGTACAAAGAAACACAGTGTGAACAATGTAGAGGAACAACATGACTTTGCATTTGCTGTTACTGGAAATAACGTGACAGAGAGACTTACCATTTGTGTGGGGGGAGTAAACCTGAGAATGTTAATTGATTCGGGTGCAACTAGTAATGTAATAGATGAGAATACATGGGAAGGATTAAAGTCAGAACACATTAAGTGTCAGTCACATGTCCCTAAGACAGAGAGAAAGTTATTCTCTTATGCTTCTAGCCGACCACTGTCAGTTAAAGGTGTATTCACATGTGGGATTACAACAGGTAAGAGAACTGAGCAGGCAGAGTTCATTGTGGTTAAAGGCCACGAAGAGCCGTTGCTAGGAAGGGAGACAGCCATGAAACTGGGAGTTTTAAAAATAGGCGCAGATGTCTCAGCTGTGGTAGATGTAAGACAGCTACTAGAACAGCGGTATCCAAAGGTGTTCCAGGGAGTAGGAAGGCTGAACACAAAACAGATCAGTTTGTATATCGACCCACAAGTGAAGCCTGTGGCCCAGCAACTCAGGCGTATACCATTCAACTTAAGGGGGGCAGTAGGGGCCAAAATAAAACAATTGAGGGACATGGACATTATCAAACCTGTAACTGGTCCCACCCCATGGGTAAATCCTGTGGTTATTGTACCAAAAGCGGATAAGGATGTAAGGTTATGCCTAGACATGAGACGAGCAAACCAGGCAATAGTGAGGGAACGATATCCAATCCCCACCGTTGATGAGATACTCCAAGGTATGAACGGCTTGACAGTGTTTAGTAAGCTAGACCTGAAATGGGGTTATCACCAGCTAGAACTGACCCCTGAGTCACGAGAAATCACAACGTTTGCAGTACATAACGGAGTATACGGGTACAAGAGGCTGATATTCGGTGTATCTTCAGCTAGTGAGCAAAATCAGCACGAGATAGCTAATGCCTTAGCTGGAATAGAGGGTGTTGAAAACATCTCAGACGACATTATCGTGCATGCACACGACCAGGAAACGCACGACAGACGCCTGCACGCTGTCATGACCAGACTAATGGAAAGTGGACTGACACTAAACTCAGAGAAGTGCCAATTCAACATGGACCGATTGATTTTCATGGGAATCCTGTTGTCTGAAAAGGGCATCGGACCAACAGCAGAGAGAGTGCGAGCGGTGGCAGAAGCTCGGGAACCAGAGAATGCTACAGAGGTGAGGAGTTTCTTGGGACTCGTTGGGTACAGTAACAGATTCATCCCGCAGTTTGCAATGCTATCAGAGCCACTGCGACGCCGGACGAGAAAAGACACACCATTTAAATTTGGATCACAACAGAGACAGTCATTCAGTGCACTCAAGGAAGAGTTGGCCGGAGCCGGCACTTTAGCATATTTTGATAAGGACGCACCAACCAAGGTGATAGCAGATGCCAGTCCTGTAGGTTTAGGCGCAGTACTAGTTCAGGACCAACAGGGACAAGAGGTGCCAATATGCTATGTAAGTCGTAGTTTAACAGACTGTGAGAGGAAATGCTTTCAAACAGAGAGAGAGGCCTTAGCTCTTGTATGGGCTTGTGAGAGGCTGCATCCATATGTGTATGGTCGAAAATTTAACTTGGTAACTGACCATAAGCCATTACAAGTGATATACGGTCCACACTCTAAACCCTGTGCCCGTATAGAGAGATGGGTACTTAGATTACAGCCGTACGATTTTAAGATGATACACATTCCAGGCAAGCAAAACATTGCAGACCCACTGTCACGATTGCTGGGGGAGACAGCAAAACAGGAGAGACATTCTCATGGCTCAGATGAATACGTGAGATTTGTAGCTGTGAGTGCGACACCAAAAGCACTCACTACTAGAGAGGTGGAGGAAGCCTCTGCTACCGACCCAGAGCTGATTGAGGTACGGAAGGCAATCACAAATGGACATTTTGAGAACTGTAAAGCTTATGTAGCAATTGCAAACGAGCTGTGCGTAGTGGGGTACCTAGTTCTTCGGGGAACACGCATCGTGCTACCCACAGTGTTACACACACAAGCCCTGGTGTTAGCACATGAAGGACACTTGGGAATAGTTGGAACAAAGCAACATCTCAGAACCAAGGTTTGGTGGCCTGGCATGGACAAGGCAGCTGAAAAACACTGTAAAGCGTGCCATGGCTGTCAGATAGTAGCCAGACCCGACCCACCTGAGCCGTTGAGACCAACACCATTACCGGAGGGCCCCTGGCAGGATGTAGCTATAGACTTACTGGGACCCTTGCCATCCAACCACTCCATCCTTGTGGTAGTTGATTATTATAGTCGCTACTATGAATACGACATCATGACCTCCACAACAACAGAGAAGGTTATTGATAGTTTAGAGTCAATCTTCAGCCGTCATGGTTTGCCAATCACCTGCAAATCTGATAATGGTCCCCAATTCAGATCTGAATTATTCAAAGAATACTGTGAAAACGACGGGATCAAACACCTGAAAATGACAGCAAAATGGGCTTAGGCTAACGGAGAAGTCGAGCGCCAGAATGCATCGCTGATGAAGAGAATCAGAATTGCTCAGTCAGAAGGACTAGATTGGAAACGTGAACTTAGAAAATATGTGACTGTGTACAGGAGCACTGACCATGCCACGACAGGAAAGAGCCTGGCAGAGCTGCTCTTTAAACGGAAAATGAGAGGAAAGCTGCCAGACATCACAGAGTCGTGCGCAGACATGAAAGTACGTGACCGGGACACAGAACAAAAAGGCAAGTCCAAACTGTACGCAGGTGAACAGCGGAGAACACAATACTCAGAGGTGGAAGTTGGTGACACGGTGCTGGTACGGCAGGACAAAGTGGACAAGTTCACCGCTCCTTTTAATGCCACACCCCACAAAGTTTTGAGTAAAACAGGGAGTCAAGTAGTAGTAGAATCTCCAGACGGAGCACGCTACTCGAGAAACACTACGTTTGTGAAGAAATACAGAACCAATGGACCAAAGGAGACACTCCATGAGCAGGAGGAAACACAAGGGACTGAGGACAGTATAGTAGACCCTGACACACATACCACTGTGACACAGGCAATACCCACTGACACCAACATGTCAGGCATACCCAATACAGCCAGACCTCAAAGGGTTAAAAGAAAACCCCAAAGACTGTCTGATTATGTCACAACATAAACTGTGCGAGAACTGCATGGGTGATGTTAAATGTTTAAACCTGGAAATTATTTAGTTGTGTGGTAAGACACAAGTTTGTAAAAAGTTTATAAACCAAATAAGTTATGCAGTGTTATTGTAAGCAACTGTTTGTAAGCTGCAAGTTTGTTTCCAACACAGATTAATTGAATGGGCAAAACTGTGGCAAATGGATTTCAATGTAGGTAATCCACTTTGGACATAAAAAGGATAGAACAGGGCACTTTCTAAATGTTAAAAAGCTAAAAAGAGTGGATGTCCAAAGAGACTTGGGGCTGCAGGTAAATAGATCATTAAAATGTCATGAACAGGTACAGAAAATAATCAAAAAGTCTAATGGAATGCTGGCCTTTATATCTAGAGGACGAGAATACAAGGGGGTAGAAAGCTGAGGGGGGACCTGATTGAGGTGTACAAAATTATGAGGGGCATAGATAGGGTAGATAGAAAGGAACTTTTCCCCTTAGTAGAGGGTTCAATAACCAGGGGGCATAGTTTCAAGGTAAGGGGCAGGAGGTTTAGAGGGGATTTGAGGAAAAACTTTTTCACCCAGAGGGTGGTTGGAATCTGGAACTCACTGCCTGAAAGGCTGGTAGAGGCAGGAACCCTCACAACATTCAAGAAGCATTTAGATGAGCACTTGAAACGCCATAGCATACAAGGCTACAGACCAAGAACTGGAAAATGGGATTAGAATAGATAGGGCTTGATGGCCGGCGCAGACACGATGGGTTGAAGGTGTGGTAAACCACTGTTTGTATTCCACTGTGTACATGTCTGTACATGCCTCGGCTGACTCCTCCCACGAGTCCAGGTATAAAGGTGACTGCTCCACAGTCCCTCTGTATTCTGGACTGGTCGACCACTCGAGGCACACCTTCATTCTCTTGTTAATAAAAGCCTGTTAGTTACTCACTTAACCTCAGCCTTTTGAGTGATTGATAGCGCATCAGAAGGGTCTCTTTCTGTGCTGTATAACTCTATGACTAAGTAATGCTGCAGCTATACAAAACCCTGGTTAGTCCACCAGAATGATACCCGGACTTTAAGGGTTGTTACGAGGAGAGATTACACAAATTAGAATTGTATTCACCAGAATTTAGAAGGTTAAGCGGTGATCTGATCAAAGTTTTCAAGATATTAAGGGGAACAGATAGGGTAGATAGAGAGAAACTATTTCCGCTGGTTGGGGAGTCTAGGACTAGGGGGCAGAGTCTAAAAATTAGAGCCAGACCTTTCAGGAGTGAAATTAGGAAACACTTTTACACACAAAGGGTGGTAGAAGTTTGGAACTCTCTTCCGCAAACGGCAATCGATGCTCGATCAATTGTTAATTTTAAATCAGAAATTGTCTTTCTGTTAACCAGGGGTATTAAGGGATACGGGCCAAAGGTATATGGAGTTAGATCACAGATCAGCCATGATCTCATTGAATGGCAGAGCAGGCTCGAGGGGCTAAATGGCCTCCTCCTGCTCCTATCCTTCCAAATACCCTCAAAAGCCCATATTCTTACAATGTTAAGGAGTGACTTAAAGGAGGAGAGAGGCGGAGAGGTTTAAGGAGGGAAGTCCAGAGCTCAGGGCCGAGACTGCTGAAGGCCCGGCCGCCAATAGTGGAGTGATGAAAATCGGGGATGCGCAAAAGGCCAGAATTGGAGGAGCGCAGAGATCTCAGAGGGTTGTAGGGCTGGAGGAGATTACAGAAATCATACGAGGCCAAGGAAGGACTGGAAAACAAATATGAGAATTTTAAAGTCGAGGCGTTGCCGAACCGGGAGCCAAGGTAGATCTTTCCACGTACATCGCACTTTTGTAGATAACGGCCTCGATTTTAACTGAGCCGTGGAGGCGGGCTTGGAGGCATGCGGGGGGTTAAAATCGCAAAAACTGGCGGGCGGGATTTTTACTCAGGCGTGTCTGATGATCCCGAATCCGTCCTGCATCCAACAGGCGGGACTGGTCTTTAAGGCCCTTAATCACCACTAAATGGCCTCTATAATGCTATTTTAACAGTCCCTTGCACTTTTAACCTTTTTCCCACGTAAAACACGCCTGGTGGGAATCACGACTGTGAAACCTGGCGGGAGCACTATTGGCTTGCTGACTATCAGCTGCAGGTCAACAATTAAAGAGGAGATTTGATCAGCCATCATTTGCAGATGGCAGGATTTTTTGTCTCAGGCCTGGGGCAACTTTTACCAGGCTTAACCACACCTGTGGAAGGTTGGATCCTCACACACATCTCCAGTGTGAACTCCTGGGAAACCCCTCTCGCCACCTTCACTCAGCGCTTCCTCAACGGAGGCATATACCAGAAGCATGGGAGCCATTTTTTTCTTTCCCTTCTGGGCATTAGAGGAGCCCGAGCAGCAGAACCAGGAACAACAGCAGCACCAGCAACAGGCTGCTGCTCACCCACCTGAAGCTGCACAGGCCAGAAAGGGCCAGCGCCTGGAAGCCCGTCAGTGCAGGAGATCCCCCCCAAACAGGGTCTGCAGACACAGGGTCAGCTACCTCAACATGACTGAGCAGCAGTGCCAAAGGCGGCTCCGACTTTCGCGACAGGTAGTGACTGACGTCTGCGCAATGCTACAGCAAGACCTGCTACCCAGAGGACCAGGTGGACACTCCTTACCAGTGGCCAACAAAGTCACCACCGCACTCAACTTTTTTGCCTCAGGCTCATTCCAGGGATCATCAGCAGACATCAGCGGCATTTCCCAGGCGGCCGCACACACTTGCATCACGCAGGTAACCGATGCCCTCTTTGCCCTCGCGCACAATCACATCCATTTCACCAAGGATCGCACAAGTGTCACGGCGCGAGCGGTTAGATTAACTCATTTGGCAGACTTTCCAAGGGTGCAGGGCGTCATTGACTGCACACATGTGGCCCTTAGGGCACCCCATTGCAATCCAGGTATTTTTGTCAACCGCAAGGGCTTCCACTCCCTTAACGTTCAGCTGGTGTGTGACCACAAGAAGGAGATTTTGCATGTTTGTGCCATGTACCCTGGCAGTTGCCATGACTCCTTCATACTGCGCCAGTCTAGTGTGCCTCCACTATTCAGGCCGCCAGACCAACTTCATGGATGGCTACTTGGAGATAAGGGCTATCCCCTGAGGACTTGGCTAATTACGCCATTGAGGAGGCCAGCCAACGAAGCTGAGGAGCGCTACAACTGCAGCCACATTTCCACCAAATCCATTATCGAGCAAACCATCGGTTTTCTGAAGATGCGCTTCAGATGCCTGGATAGATCAGGTGGAGCCCTACAGTACTCAGCAGCCAGGGTCTCCAGAATCGTCGTGGTTTGCTGTGCATGTCACAACATGGCACAGCGTTGTGGCTTGCAGATTCCTGAGGACCAAGTGGCTCCTCACATACCCTCCTCAGATGATGATGAGGAGGAGGAGGAGGAGGACGAGGAGGAGGGCGAAAACGACCATCCTGCAGAGGACCAACAACCAACGGCAGCATTATGCCAGAACATTGCTGGCCGGGATGCAATGAACGCACTCATCCTGGCCAGATTTGCTTAGCCTAGCCAATCAAGCACTTTTGCCTCGCAGCTTCTTACCTGAGCATTGACAATGGCCAAGACCCTGTGGATTCCTAGCTATTTGTCCAGCATACTGACAATTGCTAGTAATCCTAAGCCCTCAATGTGAAAGTCCCATTCGCCAAATGACACACGCCACAAATACAGCAGTAGCCATCAGACTTTTTATTGACAGAATTCATCTGATGGCTTTTTTTACCAATACATAAAATTTCACCCAAGTGACTACCCTTGTGACTACTTGTGCTTTAATTTCCTCTTACGCGTGCTCCTACGTCATGGTTCCCCTGTGGCTTCAGCAGATGTGGAGGCCCCTTGCTCACTTTCCTGCTGCTCCCGTCTTGATACCTTTGGCGGGCGTCCTCTGGGGTGGCGAGCCTGTGAGGGCTCGTCAACAGTCTGCTGCTCCTGCAGCTGTGCAGGGGTTGAGACGCCTATCTCACTTGGGTGTGGACTCCGGTGGGGCTCTAACCGAGGGCTCTGCAGTGGCATGGAAGTGTGAGCGCCTGGAGAGGAAGCCCACTTCCTTGAGGTCTGCCACCAAGCTCCCTCTCATGGGTCAACTCCCCCTCCGCGCCTGCAAGTGGCTGGAGAGCACCTTGCTGCACATCAGGGGAGCCATGGGGGCCCGCATCTGCAATGGCAGTCCTACTCAGAAGGACTTTCATGAAGGTCTGGTTTCTATGTTCAATAAATGCCCATTGCTCCTCAAGAGATGTCATTCTATTCTGACCACTCACCATGTTTTCCATACCCTGGCGACTAACCTCCTCCATGGCCGTAGTCCTCCTCTCCTCTACCGTAGCCAGCCTTACCACGGAGGCAGCAATCATTTCCACGTAGGTAGCCATCCTTTCCGTGTTGATGCGTTCATGCGCCAATGACTCCACAAAGGCTCTGCTCATGTTCGCTATGGACTCCTCCATTCGCTCCACACTCGCAGTGACCCTAGAGACAAAACCTGCAAGAGACTCCTGCATCTGTGCATGGAGTTCCATCACCTCTGATTTTATGGATGCACCCAGAGACAGAGGGTCGACATGCAGCTGAGCCAAGCTGGCAGAGTCCTGCGCCCTCCGACGAGGACCCACTGCTGTCCCTGTCTCCACAATCTGCTGATACTCACTTGTGAGCTGTGATACACCAAGTGACAACACTACTCTATGTCCCGAAGGTCCCACCAAGGTGTGAGTATCTGCGCTGGTGCTGGGTGCACTTATTTCTGCTGACGCTGCGCCCTCAGAGGTTGCAGATTCCTCTGAGGAGTCTGGCTGCTCAGGCTCTTCCTCCTGCACATTGGGGACGGGGGCTCTCGATGGTCCTGTGGGGGAGTCAAGGAAAGAGTCAGAGATGTGAGGCCAAGGTTCAATGCACATTGCATATTGCAGATGATCATAAGTCCATCTGTTATAGCTTCAGAATCATTATCAGCGACTCATGCAATGTCAATGAGAGAGATGGAAAACTATTCTGTCACCAGCTTGCTGTGATGCACCCATCTGTCCGTCCCCAACGTGCGCATCTTTTTCAACCCCGACAATTTCCAGGACGGCTTCCTCCCAGGGGGTGAGCTGGGCTAATGATGGTGGGCCTCCTCCTGTCCTGGCTCTTTCCCTTTTCTTGTGAGCTCTCTTTTCCTGCAATGAGGGAGACAAGTGGAGGTTGAGTGAGAATGAAGGAGTGAGTGTAGAGATTGCATAGCATAGATACTTAGAAGGAGACAAAGATGGAGTGAGGTTGCAAGACCAAGGGCCCTCCCTGTGTGTTGTCAGTTGTGTTCAAAGCATCAGAGTGATAGGGAGTGTGAGGGCTGCATGGTGGAATAGTTCTGTGATTGTGAGCATAGAGAGAGAGGGAATGGGTAAGGGTGCACGGATGGGAGTGTCAAGTGGGATGTGGAGGAAGAGATTGCTAAAGCCGAGTGCTGGTGAGGAAAGGCAATGGGGATCAGATTGAGGGTAATGGGAACTTCATACTTACTTTTCCAGTGCGTTGAAGGTCATGAAATCTTTTCCTGCACTGCATCCAGGTGCGCCATGTGACCCCCAAGGAGTTCACCTCCCCAGCCACCTGTATCCACACAGCCTTGGTCTGACTGGGAAGCCTCTTGCTCCCTGATGAAGGGAACAGGACCTCCCTGTGGGCCCTAGCCCCATCCACCAATGCTTGTAGTGCTTGTTGTGTATGTACCTTTAAGAGAATAACTGGTCTCAGACTGCAGTACCGGCAGTGACCACCCCTGTATAAAAGGCGCTAGTGAGCCTCTGTAGTTTCAGATACCGATTGACTTCATTCAGTAAAGACTTGTTTTGTTCAACTCCTGCTGTCCGTGTCTCAATCATTCATGGACATAATACTGGCGACGAGCAGATACGAACTTACCTACAGTCTGCACCACCTCCTGGGATCCATTCCTGCAGCGAAGTGAGCAGAGGTCGAGGCCAGAAGGAAGAAAGAAGCAGTAGAAACGGGCGTCGACCGTGGGCATCCGCCCCTGTGTTAGCGGAGTTGAAGATTGCTGGAGAAGCTGTCGAAAGTGGGGCCTGGTTCCTGTCGACGGTGCTTCAGCTAATCGGGCTGGTGGCAGGTAGTACACTGATCCTTCCTGGGCTGCGGCGGTCTAGAACTCGAGCGGGTGGCTTGCAACGGGGCCGAGCAGCGTTGTCGGGAAGAGGAGAGAGAGAGAGGGTGGAGCACACAGGGCGCGACCGGTGCTACGAAGCCGGACAGCGTACAGACCCGAGAAGAGGGAGGCAAGAGTCCCACAGGGTTGTTCCACGGCGGGAAAAAAAAGAAAAAAAAAGAAATATTAAACGCGCAGGAAACCGCGAGGAGCTGCAGGTTGCAACGGAAAGCGCGGGAGGCGCCATCTTAATCAGCGGGGAAGAAGGAAACGCGCGGGAGGCGCCATTTTGTTAAATCGGGGAAGAAGGCAAAGCGCGGGAGGCGCCATTTTAGATTTTCAAGATGCCGAAGACTGGCTGTATCACTGCCTTTGATAATACAATAGAGGGCTGGACCACGTATGTGGAAAGAGTCGAGGTATATTGCGAGGCAAACAAAATAGCCGATGAGAAAAAGGCATCGGTATTGCTAAACTTAATGGGCGCTAGAACGTACGGCCTATTGCGGGACCTGATTGCTCCAGCCAAACCGAAGGCGAAGAGTTTTAACGAAATTGTTGCTGTCCTACAGGAACACCTAAACCCTGCACCGCTGTTGATAGCAGAAAGATTTAAATTCCACAGGAGAACTCAGCATAAAGATGAGAGCAATGCTGAGTACCTTACGGAACTACGCAAGCTATCAAAGCACTGCCAGTTCGGAGCAGGACTGGCAGATACCCTACAGGACAAATTTGTCTGTGGACTCCTGAGTGAAGGAACACAGAAGAAGTTACTCTCAGAGAAAGAGCTGACGCTAGATAAGGCTTTCAGCGTGGCAGTATCGTATGAAGCAGCAGCCAGGGGAGCTACAGAAATTCAACAAAAGCCACAGGAATACGGCACCCAAGAAATGACACGGGGATTTGCAAAATGTTATCGCTGCGGCAGAACTAACCATGACCAGAAGGACTGCTGGTCCAAGGACAAAATATGCAGGCAATGCGGAAAGATGGGACACATTGCACGAGTTTGCAGGTCTGGGAAGAAGACCAGCGACAACAAAAAGGCTACTAAGGAACCGTACAAGAAAGTACAAAAGATGACGGACAGTAGTTCCGAAGACCAGATGAGCGAGAGTGAATCCAGGAACAGGAGACTAAGCTGTCTCAAACTTCACAATGTAATCGCAAAAGAGGATCACCGAACCATTTGGGTCACCCTCACGATAGCAGGGTCCCAAGTTAAAGTGGAATTGGATACAGGATCAGCGCTAACCGTCATGAATCGACGAGACTACGAGCGGCTATTCTCACACATACCCTTGAGAGAGACATCCATCGTATTGATGACGTATACGGGGCAAAAAGTATACCCCAGAGGAAAAATAAGGGTGCCTGTCGAATACAACGGCAAGAAAATACGGAAATTGTATCTCTACATACTGCAAAATGGTGGACCACCGTTATTGGGACGTGAATGGATCAGGAAGATAAGCTTAGATTGGCACTCCATTCATGCAATGACGGTGAACGGTAAAAAAGATGAAGACGTCACTCCTGGACAATTGTCAACAATCTTAGCTAACGCCAAAGAGGTATTTCAACAAGAACTGGGCACGCTTAAAGGCGTAACCGCCTCGATAAAAATAGAAGAGAATGCAATTCCCAAGTTTTTCAAAGCAAGACCGGTACCATATGCAATTCGCCCAGCCGTCGAGGCAGAGCTGGAGAATCTGGAGAAGGCAGATTGGGCGACACCCATCGTTCCTGTCATGAAGAAAACGTTAAGCAATAAGTCTGAGGAGCCAAGGAAGGTTCGCATCTGTGGGGATTTCAAGGTGACGGTGAACCCGGTCCTTCACACAGTACAATATCCTCTTCCAAGGATAGAAGACATCTTTGCCTCACTGTCTGGAGGGAAGCGTTTTACAAAAATTGACCTAGCACAAGCATATTTGCAGATGGAGGTTGAAGAATCCTCTAGGAAGTATCTCACGATAAACACTCACAAAGGTCTTTACCAGTATAATCGACTGGTATTCGGAGTAGTATCAGCTCCGGCGATATGGCAAAGAGCGATGGAACAAGTCCTGCAAGGGATTCCGGGGACTCATTGTTACTTAGACGACATCCTAGTGACAGGTGAAGATGACAGCGAACACCTTAACAACCTAGAACAGGTGCTCACTAGACTACGGGAACATGGGCTACGAGCCAACCGCCCCAAGTGCGAGTTTTTTAAGAAACAGATATCGTATTGTGGCCACGTGATTGATGAAGAGGGGTTACATAAGTCCCCTGACAAAATTGAAGCGGTTGTTAAGGCCCCAGCACCTGAAAATGTGTCGCAACTGAGATCATTCCTCGGATTGGTGAATTACTACCATAAGTTTTTGCCGAATTTGTCGACAATTCTGCACCCACTGAACGCCCTGCTACGAACGGGAGTAGCATGGAAATGGAGCAATGACTGTAAGCGGGCCTTTCAGAAGAATAAGGACTTAATCACTTCAAGAGAAGTATTGGCTCACTACAACCCAGCACTGCCGATCAGACTGGCGTGTGATGCGTCTCCCTATGGCATTGGGGCAGTACTGTCACATAAATTCCTTGATGGTTTGGAGCGGCCGATTGCTTTTGCGTCACGCTCGTCAACTTCTGCCGAGCGTAACTACGCCCAGATTGACAGAGAGGCCCTCAGCCTAGTGTGGGGGGTGAAGAAGTTCAATCACTACCTGCACGGTCAAAAATTTACTCTACTAACCGATCATCAACCTCTTGTCTCCATTTTCAACCCTCAGAAGGGCGTACCGATAATGACAGCGCAACGGCTGCAGAGGTGGTCCCTTTTCCTAGGGGCACACCAATATGACATTGAGTACAAAGGAACTAAACAGCATGGAAATGCTGATGGATTGTCACGCCTACCGTTGCCGACGGTGGAAGAAGAAGACCTTGCAGTGGATCCAACGGAGTTATTCCACTCGACCATAGTCGAATGTCTCCCTGTGACGAATGCAAACATAGAAAAGGAAACACGGAATGACCCGACACTATCACGGGTCTATGATTTAACGGTGAAGGGATGGCCAGCACATGGCAAACCACTGCTGCCAGCATTCTCGCCAAGAAGAGAACAGCTGTCAGTGTGCAGAGGAACCTTGATGTGCGGATCCAGAGTAGTAATTCCACCTAAGTTGACGGATAGAGTGCTCAATGAGCTTCATGAGGGTCATCTGGGTGGGGTAAAAATGAAGAACTTAGCCAGAGCGTTTGTGTGGTGGCCGGGAATCGATAGAGAAATCGAAGAGATGACCAAGAGCTGTGCAGGATGCCAGAAGGTCCAAAACGCCCCACCACAAGCTCCTCTACATCCATGGGAGTGGCCTTCATCTACATGGCAAAGGGTGCACATTGATTTTGCTGGTCCCTTCATGGACTTGATGTTTTTAATTGCGGTGGATGCACAAAGTGGCCAGAGGTAATAAAAATGTCCTCAACCACCACGGAAAAAACTATCACAGTTTTACGAACCATATTCACCAGGAATGGGCTGCCTGTACAGATATGCTCTGACAATGGACCACAGTTTGTGTCTGAAGAGTTCCGGAGGTTCTTAAAGAACAATGGTGTTAAGCATTACACATCTGCCCCATATCATCCAGCCACTAATGGATTGGCCGAGAGGTTTGTTCAAACATTCAAGAAGGCTATCAAGGCAATGTGTAATGAAGATATACCCCTACAACACAAGGTGGACAACTTCTTGTTTGCCTACCGGAATGCGACACATGCGGTTACCAACCAAACTCCAGCCATGATGTTCTTCAATCGCAGACTACGATGCCGCTTGGATTTGGTTAAGCCAAACGTCCGAAGAGATGTGGAGAACAAGCAGTTTCAGAATATGAATGAAAGGCCGACCAGGAGTTTTAAGATTGGTCAACCAGTTTTGGCCCGAGACTACCGCACAGAGAAATGGCAGCCAGGAACGATTTGTACATGGCAAGGACCTCTAATGTATACCGTGGACGTTGGAGAGAGCATTGTAAGATGCCATGCTGACCAGATTCTAGAGTCACTGGAAAATGTCAACTCCACACCACGATCTGATACACCTGGCAATGAAATCGACGTACCAATTGCAGCTACCGCAGAATCAGTGATATTGGAAGCAGACGAACCAAACAACGACGTTGATCCCGACTCAACCTTGCCAGAAGAACCTGATACCCCAAAGAGGCGTTATCCAGACAGAATCAGGAAGCCTCCTCAAAGACTGAACTTATAATTGCTTAAACTTAACCAATGTATCTAGCAACCGTAATTGTGATTGTAATTAGTTATCATTTAATTGTTAAATGAATGTTATGTACTGTTCATCTAAAAGGGGAGGAATCGTTGTGTATGTACCTTTAAGAGAATAACTGGTCTCAGACTGCAGTACCGGCAGTGACCACCCCTGTATAAAAGGCGCTAGTGAGCCTCTGTAGTTTCAGTTCCCGATTGACTTCATTCAGTAAAGACTTGTTTTGTTCAACTCCTGCTGTCCGTGTCTCAATCATTCACGGACATAATAGTGCTGCCTCGTCAAACTTAGGAGCTGCTCTTGGCCTCCCGCTGGCCATTGTTCCTGTAGGTTCCTCTGCCATCAAACGGAGAAAGCTTGGCAGTCTGCAGAAGAAGCAAGGCTTGCTGTGGACCTTAAATGCAGCAGCAATGATGACGTCATCGGAGGGGACTTTCAGTCATGAGAAACCCATTTGCAAAGGCTTCCCACACGTTGGAAATCAATTGGCCAATTGAGTTAAAATTGTATCAATCTCCCACATCCATTTAGGTTTGTGTGGGAAACACGAAATTCGGGGAACACGACAACAGCCCGCACCTGAGTTAAAAACGAGGCCAAATTGTTTAAAACACACTATGCAAATTGGAGCAAGATAGTTTAGCTATTTATCTTCACAATGAATTGCACTTTGGTGAAACAGTATTAATCTTGCATCAGAGAAGCCCCGGTCTTTCTCCTCAAGAACTCTTATATCATCAGTTCTTGGGTAGAGTACAGACAGCGCGAATTTGATAAGGTAAAAAGGATAATGCGTTGTTCGGACAGGGATTGCCCTAGCAGAAACAGTGATAAAAGCAGAGTTCATAACTAGCTTTTAAAAGGGAAGTGGATGAAAGACAAAATTAAAAGTGTATGGAGAAAGGGCAGGGGAATGGGGCTCAGTGGACAAATCCTTTCAGAGACCAAACACAGGTGCAATGAGCTAAAGGGCCCTTTCGGCGCTGTAACATAATATGATTGCTATTTTTCCACTGCTATTTTCCAATCTTACCTCTTTAGTGTAACTGCCATTCACTTATTGTGAAAACGTTATATCCAATGGGAGATTGACATGTCCGTTTCTTACGTTGGGCCGTATTTTCCGATCGGAGGCTTCCTGCGTGCGGAGGCCTCCGATTTGGAAAAAATCTACGGACTTACCCGAGGGCTCCCGAGGTCCGGACACTTCCGCTCCTGGGCCTCTCCAAACTCCAAGTGCGCAGGGCCCACATATCCCAGGGGCGCAGGCGGTTCGCAAGGGGAGCCAATAGAAGAAGGGAATCTCCCTTCATAAACTTGACAGATAGACCTGTCAAATATAGGAATGGAGATCACCCCAAAAACAGTGAAACATTAAATACATTTAAATAAAAAATATCACATTTTTAAAATTAGTTGAAATTACAATAAATTAAATATTTTTTGAAAAAATAATTGAAGTTTTTTATGGGGCTAAAAATAAACTTACCTTTTTATAAAGTATTTTTAAATGATAAATGAGTGAACATTTTTTTTTTTTACTTTTTTCAACTCTTATGCTGGTAAAAGCAGGCCATAAACCTGCTTTTACCAGGCGTAAAATTTCTAAGGGTTTTCTGCGGGCGGAGGTTCTCCAGAAAGCGGAACTCTCCGCCCACAGAGGCCCTTCTCCAGGGCAGGCATCCGATCTATCAAGAGCATTCTTCACAGATCGGAAATGCCGGTTTTCAGCACGTGCGCTTGGCATGTCTGAAACCGGCATTTCCAATGTCCCTACGGGTGGGTACACAGCCCGAACACACCCGTAGGGATCGGAATATACGGCCCAGTGTGTTGAGTGACAAAGAACCTTTTGGACAATAGTACTTCAGTGATCTTGCTTATGTTGCTGTGTTCAATTTTTAATAGTGAACATTACAGGGCTGGCTGCTACTTTGGGCGCTGGTAGTTTTTCGTGCTGTAAATAAAGCTCACTTCCACTCTGTGTTTTAATGTGTATTTGTCAGGAATTCTAGCTTAAAGTCTAGAATACTTGGGGGGGGGGTGGGTGGGGAGGAAAGTTGAAAGAAAGTGAACGTGTTTCCTCTCAAACATTGTACTGTGGTGGAGACCACATAGGGACAGTAACGCAATTCACTATGTATAGCCAATGTTGTTATCGCTCCACGTTATGTACGGAACTTGGTTGGGTTATCGGGGCAGGGTCCCTTTAAGAGTCGTCGATTGTGTGATGACGTCATAGCCCTGCGACGAGGCCGAGTCCCTCAGTCCATGCGGAGAGTTAATAAAGCTAACACGCGTTTTTCTTTGCTGCTATGAAAGTCTCGCAGTCTGTTTATTTCCAGCGACTCCTACATTGGTGACCCCGTTTCTCTTTTGGACGTTTCCAAAGACTTTATCCGAGATGGCGACGAACGCCGTTTCTCTCAAATTACCGGAGTTTTGGGAACGGCAGGCTGCCACTTAGTTCGCCCAGGCCGAGGCTCAGTTTGCACTCCGGGACATCACCACGGACAACAAGTAGTATTATTACGATAGCAAAATACTGCAGATGTTGGAAATCCGAAATAACAACAGAAAATGCTGGAAAAACTCAGCAAGTCAGGCAACATCCGTGGAGAGAAATTTGAGTTGACGTTTCGGGTTTGACCCTTCTTCAAAACTGGAGAGAAAAGGAACTAGATCGAAGGCAGGGCTGCGATCGGACAAAAGAATTAAAGAACCAAAAGAAGTAAAAGAGATTAGAAGCTAGACGAGATGGTAATAGGCTGTGATTAGGTGTAAAGTGTACTGGCAGGGCAAAAGATAGCTGCCAGGTGTGAGAGAGAAACAAAAGGAAAGGGGGGGGGGAAAGGAAAGGAGTGGAAAAATATAAGTGAAAATGAAATAGGGGCCGAGGTTATGATCTGAAATTGTTGAACTCGATATTGAGACCGGAAGGCTGCAGACTGCCTAATCGGAAGATGAGGTGCTGTTCCTCGAGTTTACGTTGAGCTTCCGTGGAACAGTACAAGAGGCCAAGGACGGTGAGGTCCGAGTGGGAATGGAGCGGTGAATTGAAATGACAGGCGACCGGAAGCTCGGGGTCACCCTTACGGACTGAACGGAGGTGTTCCGCAAAGCGGTCACCCAATCTGCGTTTGGTCTCCCCAATGTAGAGGAGACCGCATCGTGAGCAGCGAATACAGTATACTAGATTGCGAGAAGTACAAGTAAATCGCTGTTTCACCTGGAAGGGGTGTTTGGGGCCCTGGACAGTGGGGAGGGGGGAGGTATAGGGGCAGGTGTTACATCTCCTCCGCTTGCACGGGAAGGTGCCAGGCGAAGGGGAAGGGCTGTTTGGGGTGATAGAGGAGTGGACTAGGGTGTCTCGGAGAGAGCGGTCCCTGCGGAATGCTGAAAGGGGAGGGGAGGGGAAGATACGTTTGGTGGTGGGATCACTTTGGAGGTAGCGGAAATGCCGGAGGATGATCCGTTGAATGTGGAGGCTGGTGGGGTGAAAGGTGAGGACAAGGGGAACCCTATCGTGGTTCCGGGAGGGAGGGGCAGGGGTGAGGGCAGAGGTGCGGGAGATAGAACTGACACGGTCGAGGGCAGTGTCAACCACGGTAGAGGGGAATCCTCGGTTGCGGAAAAAGGAAGACATGTCTGAAGCACTGGTGTGGAAGGTGGCATCGTCGGAGCAGATACGGCGGAGGCGGAGAAACTGGGAGAATGGAATAGAGTCCTTACAGGAAGCGGGGTGGGAGGAAGTGTAGTCCAGGTAGCTGTGGGAGTCAGTGGGCTTGTAGTAAATATTGGTCGATAGCCTATCCCCAGAGATGGAGATGGAGAAGTCGAGGAAGGGAAGAGTCAGAGATGGACCATGTGAAGGTGAGGGAAGGGTGGAAATTGGAGGCAAAGTGAATGAAATTGTCAAGTTCGGGGCGAGAGCAGGAAACGGCACCGATACAGTCATCAATGTATCGGTATATTACGTCGTCTCTGCTCTCGGCAGCTCCACCGCGGCCAGAGTCGTGAGCCTGCTCGAGGACGGGGTAGAAGGTGTGGAGTAAAAGGTAAAGTAATAAAAAGGGCAATAGCAGGAACTAAGTGTCACAAAACATATTTGAAAGTTCTCTATCTGAATGCACGTAGCATTCGTAACAAAATAGACGAGTTAAAGGCACAATTAGCTACATATGGGTATGATCTTGTGGCCATTACAGAAACATGGCTGCAGGGTGACAATGCCTGGGAATTAAACATACCAGGTTATTTAACAATCAGGAAGGACAGGCAGGAAGGAAGGGGAGGTGGGGTGGCTATGTTAATAAAGGAAGGAATCACTGTAATACAGAGAAATGATATTGGGTCAAAGGATCAGGATAATGAAACAGTTTGGGTGGAGATAAGGAATAATAAGGGGAAAAAAACACTAGTGGGTGTAGTATATAGGCCTCCGAACAGTCGCAACTCGGTTGGACGGAGTATCAATCAGGAAATAGTTGAGGCTTGTAATAAGGGAACATCTATAATTATGGGGGATTTTAACTATCATATAAATTGGATGAATCAAATTGGGCAGGGCTGCCTTGAGGATGAGTTCATTGAGTGTATTAGGGATGGGTTTCTTGAGCAGTATGTAACTGAACCAACCAGGGGGCAAGCAACCTTAGATCTGGTCCTGTGTAACGAGACAGGATTAATTAAAAATGTCCTAGTAAAGGATCCCCTTGGAATGAGTGACCATAACATGGTTGAATTCCATATTCAGTTAGAGGGTGAGGAGGCTGTATCTCAAACAAGCGTGCTAAGCTTGAATAAAGGAGACTATGAAGGTATGAGAGCGGAATTGAGTAAAGTGGATTGGGAAAATAGGTTAAAGGATAAGACGATACATGATCAGTGGTGTACATTTAAGGAGTTATTTTACAAATTCCAAAAAAAGTATATTCCACTGAGAAAAAAAGGGTGTCAAAGAAAAGACAGCCATCCGTGGCTAAGTAAAGAAATTAAGGAGAGTATTCGACTAAAAACAAGGGCATATAAGGTAGCCAAATCTAGTGGGAGGATAGAGGATTGGGAAAACTTTAAAAGACAGCAAAAAATAACAAAAAGATTGATTAAGAAAGGGAAGATAGAATATGAAAGTAAATTAGCAAAAAATATAAAGACAGATAGTAAGAGTTTTTATAGTTATATAAAAAGAAAAAGGGTGGCTAAAGTAAATGTTGGTCCCTTAGAGGATGAGACTGGGAAATTAATGGTGGGAAATATGGAGATGGCAAAAACACTGAATGAATATTTTGTATCAGTCTTTACAGTAGAGGACACCAAGAATATCCCAACACTTGACAAGCAGGGGGCTATAGGGGGGGAGGAGCTAAATACGATTAAAATCACTAAGGAAGTAGTACTTGGTAAAATAATGGGACTCAAGGCGGATAAATCACCTGGACCTGATGGCTTACATCCCAGGGTTTTGAGGGAAGTGGCGGTAGGGATTGTGGATGCATTGGTAATAATCTTCCAAAACTCCCTGGACTCAGCAAAGGTCCCGGCAGACTGGAAAACTGCTAATGTAACACCCTTATTTAAAAATGGCAGTAGACAGAAGGCTGGAAACTATAGACCGGTTAGCCTAACATCTGTGGTAGGTAAAATTTTGGAGTCCATTATTAAGGAGACAGTAACAGGACATTTGGATAATCATAATTTAATAAGACAAAGTCAGCATGGTTTTATGAAGGGGAAGTCATGTTTGACAAATTTGCTGGAGTTCTTTGAGGAAGTAACATATAGGGTGGATAAAGGTGAACCAGTGGACGTAGTGTATTTAGACTTCCAAAAGGCATTTGACAAGGTGCCACACAAAAGATTATTGCTTAAGATAAAAAATCACGGAATTGGGGGTAATATTCTGGCATGGATAGAGGATTGGCTATCTAACAGAAGGCAGAGAGTTGGGATAAATGGTTCATATTCAGACTGGCAATCAGTAACCAGTGGTGTTCCGCAGGGGTCAGTGCTGGGTCCCCAACTCTTTACAATCTATATTAACGATTTGGAGGAGGGGACCGAGTGTAACACATCAAAGTTTGCAGATGATACTAAGATGGGAGGAAAAGTAGTGAGTGAGGAGGACATAAAAAACCTGCAAGGGGACATAGACAGGCTAAGTAAGTGGGCAGAGATTTGGCAGATGGAATACAATACTGGAAAGTGTGAGGTTATGCACTTTGGCAGAAAAAATCGTAGAGCAAGTTATTATCTTAATGGCAAGAAACTTGAAAGTACTGAAGTACAAAGGGATCTGGGGGTCCTGGTGCACGAAACTCAAAAGGTTAGTATGCAGGTGCAGCAAGTGATTAAGAAGGCCAATGGAATGTTGGCTTTCATTGCTAGGGGGATAGAATATAAAAATAGGGAGGTAGTTCTTCAGTTGTACAAAGTATTGGTGAGACCGCACCTGGAATACTGCATACAGTTTTGGTGTCCATACTTAAGAAAGGACATACTTGCTCTCGAGTCAGTACAAAGAAGGTTCACTCGATTAATCCCGGGGATGAGGGGATGGACATATGAGGAGAGGTTGAGTAGATTGGGACTCTACTCATTGGAGTTCAGAAGAATGAGAGGCGATCTTATTGAAACATATAAGATTATGAAGGGGTTGGATCGGGTGGATGCAGGGAGGATGTTCCAGATGATGGGTGAAACTAGAACTAGGGGGCATAGTCTTAGAATAAGGGGCTGCTCTTTCAAAACTGAGATGAGGAGGAACTACTTCACTCAGAGGGTGGTATGTCCATGGAATATGCTGCCCCAAAAAGCTGTCGAAGCTACATCATTACATAAATTTAAAACAGAAATAGACAGTTTCCTAGTAGAAAAGGGAATTAAGGGTTACGGGGAGCGGGCAGGAATTTGGACATGAGTCTAGGTTCGGATAGGTCATGGCCCTATGGGTAGCGGAGCGGGCCCAGGGGCCGTGTAGCCTGATCCTGCTCCTGTTTTCGTGTGTCTAATGCTGTTCGATTCAGGAGATAGTCCTGTCATAGTGGATTGGCGGTTAGGATCAGATCAGCCATGATCTTATTGAATGGCGGAGCAGGCTCGAGGGGCCAATTGGCCTACTCCTGCTCCTATTTCTTATGTTCTTATGTTCTTATGACCCCCCGGAGCACCACAAATTTGCGACGCTGAGAACGCACCTCCTAGAGACTTTTGGACGAACTGAACCCGAGCGCGCACGCCAGCTTCTCTCTCTACCCGGGCTTGGCGACTCCAAGCCCTCAGAACTGATGGACCACATGTTAACCCTCCTGGGCAAACACAAGCCGTGCTTCCTCTTCAGAGAACTGTTCCTACAACAGCTGCCAGGGCAAGTACGGTCGGCTTTAGCCAACTCTCATATTAGTGATTTCCGCACCCTGGCCAAGGAGGCCGACAAATTTTTCTCCGCTGGGCAACAGTACTGCGCGGCCATGCGGGGCCCTGCCCCCACCGCCACAGCCCAACGGCGGCAGCCCCCAAGCATGTGCTTCTACCACGCGCAGTTCGGCCCCAACGCTAAGAAGTGCCGGCCCCCGTGCAGCTTTACCGCGTCGGGAAACGCGAAGGCCCACTCATTAGCTACCATGGCTGTCGGCCGTTCAGGTAGTCTGTTATTCATTACGGACACTGACTCTGGACGTCGTTTCCTCTGCGACACGGGTGCCCAGGTGGGCATCCTGCCCACGTCAACCGTAGACATACAGGGGGGGAACCACGGCCCCGCCCTTGAAGCCGCCAACGGCAGTTCCATCCATACTTTCTGGAAACGGAGCGTGGCGCTGTGTTTTGGCGGGCAGCGTTTCGCTTGGGACTTTGTTACAGCAAAAGTGTCCACCCCCCTTCTCGGTGCTGACTTCCTCTGTGCCAATGGCCTTTTGGTGGACGTCAAGAACCGACGTCTCGTCAACGCTGAGACTTTCAGTTCGCTCCCGTGTTCGCTCAGTGGTTCCGGCACGACGAAGTTGTCCAGCGCACTCTCGGCCTCTGACGAGTTTTCCCGCCTCCTCGCCGGGTTCGTGGACCTCACGAAGCCCACTTTCTCGTCCGCCGCCACCAAGCACGGGGTAGAGCACTGCATCCCGACCTCTCGTCCGCCGCCACCAAGCACGGGGTAGAGCACTACATCCCGACCACTGGTCCGCCTGTCTACGCCCGCGCTCGGCGCCTCGACCCGGGGAAACTCGCCATCGCTAAAGCCGAGTTCGACACGATGGAGCGCCTCGGCATCATTCGCCTGTCGAACAGTCCGTGGGCCTCGCCCCTCCACATCGCACCGAAACCAGGCGGCGGTTGGCGCCCGTGCGGCGATTACCGGCGCCTCAACGACGCTACGACCCCCAACCGCTACCCGATTCCACACATCCAGGACTTCGCCGCCCGCCTGGCCAGGAAAGTTGTTTTCTCTAAAGTGGACCTCGTTCGGGGTTACCACCAGGTCCCCGTTCGGCCGCAGGACGTCCCGAAAACCGCGGTGATCACCCTGTTCGGGCTGTTCGAATTCCTCCGCATACCATTCAGTCTCAAAAACGCCACCCAGGCTTTTCAACGCCTAATGGACACTGTGTTGCGGGACCTGCCATTTCTGTTCGTCTACCTGGACGACATTTTCATCGCCAGCACCTCCAGGACGGAGCATGTGTCCCACCTCCGGACTCTCTTCGATCGCCTCAACCAGCATGGCCTAATCGTCAATCCGGCCAAGTGCCAGTTCGAGCTGTCCTCGATCGACTTTCTCGGGCACCGCATCACGAAGGACGGGGCGGTGCCACTGCCATCGAAAGTGGAGGCCGTGAAAGATTTTCCGCGACCCCTCACCGTGAGGGCCCTGCAGGAGTTTTGGGGCATGGTGAACTTTTATCATCGCTTCGTTCCCCGGGCAGCCCAGCTTATGCGGCCCCTTTACGAGGCCCTCAAAGGCAAGCCCGCCAAGCTCGCCGTCGACTGGTCCGAGGAGATGGCCAATTCTTTCACGGACACAAAAAGGGCCCTGGCTAACGCAACCATGCTGGCGCATCCGTTGCCCGATGTGCCGATCGCTCTCACCACTGATGCTTCGGACTATGCTGTCGGCGCCGTCCACGAACAGTGGGTCAACGGCACCTGGCAGCCGCTTGCCTTCTTCAGCCGGCAGCTCCGCCCCAACGAATGGAAGTACAGCACCTTCGATCGCGAGCTTCTCGGCCTCTACCTCGCCGTCCCACACTTCTGTTTTCTGCTGGAGGCCCGCCCGTTCACGGTGTTCGTGGACCACAAGCCGTTGACCTTCGCCATGGCCAGTTTCCGAGCTGTGGTCGGCCTGTCAGCAGCGCCAGCTTTCCTTCGTCTCCGAGTTCACGACGGACATCCAGCATGTGGCTGGGAAAAACAACCCTGTCACCGACTGTCTCTCCCGGGCCGTCGCCAGCGCCGTACACCTCGGCATCGACTACACCCGCATGGCAGCCGACCAGGCCTCCGACCCGGACGTCCAGGCCTACAGGACGGCTGTCACAGACCTTCAGTTAGCGGACGTCGTGTTTGACGATGCCGGCACCACGCTCCTGTGCGACGTCTCCGCTGGGCAGCCACGCCCCGATGGGTGGAGACGGCAGGTTTTCGATGCCGTCCATAGCCTTTCCCACCCGGGCAGGAAGCTGTCACAGAAGCTGGTGGCGGCTAAGTTCGTCTGGCACGGGCTCAAGAAGGACGTTCGCGACTGGGCCAATACCTGCGTGGTATACCTGCGCTCGAAAGTGCATCACCATACTAAGGCCCCGTTGGCGCCTTTCGCGGTGCCCGAGAGGCGGTTTGACCATGTTAACGTGGACCTGGTGGGGCCCCTGCTGCCCTCCCGCGGGTTCACCCACCTCGTCACGATGGTCGACAGAACCACCCGATGGCCGGAAGCCGTCCCGCTGTCGTCAACAACGTCCACCGATGTGGCTCGGGCGTTCATCAACACTTGGGTCGCCCGGTTCGGCGCGCCATCTGACATCTCCTCCAACCGGGGGCCCCAGTTCACGTCGGAGCTCTGGAACGCTGTCGCCCAAGGCCTCGGGTTGAGACTCTACCTCACCACCGCATATCACCCTCAGGCTTACGGGCTGTGCGAACGGTTTCATCACTCCATGAAGGCCGCGCTCCGGGCCAGCCTCCGGGACGACAGTTGGATCGACAGACTCCCGTGGGTCATGCTGGGACTCAGGACCGCCCCCCAGGAGGACCTCCAGTCCTCGTCCGCCAAGCTCGTCTACGGGCAGCCGCTGCGGGTTCCCGGGGATTTCGTCCCCAACGCCACGGACCCTTGGTCCGCAGCCCGTCAGCGGTCCGCCCTCCTGGACAACGCCAAGGTTTTCGTGGCGGTGCCCACGTCGCAGCATGGTCTCCCTCAGTCCCACGTTCCGCCCGACCTTCATGCGGCGGAGTACGTTTTCGTGCGCCACGACGCCCACCGGGGACCTCTTCACCCACCCTACGACGGACCATTCCGCGTCCTGGAAGCCGGGGACAAGGCCTTCGTGGTGGATGTCGGCGGTAAGCTGGACTACATTTCCGTGGACCGTCTTAAGCCGGCCCACCTGGATCTGGACCGACCCATTGGGTTGGCTCAGCCCCCGCAGCGGGGCCAACCTCCGGCTTCTGCACCCTCAGTCCACCACTGAGCGCCCGTGGACCCACCTGCAACCCCCCCGGTCCCCGCCCTGGACTTAAGGAGCCGTTTCGGCCGTATGATCCGGGCCCCTCAACGACTGACATTGCCAGTTCTAGTGAATTCTGGGGGGACGCATGTGGCGGAGACCACATAGGGACAGTAACACAATTCACTATGTATAGCCAATGTTGTTATCGCTCCACGTTATGTACGGAACTTGGTTGGGTTATCGGGGCAGGGTCCCTTTAAGAGTCGTCGATTGTGTGATGACGTCATAGCCCTGCGACGAGGCTGAGTCCCTCAGTCCATGCAGAGAGTTAATAAAGCTAACACGCGTTTTTCTTTGCTGCTATGAAAGTCTCGCAGTCTGTTTATTTCCAGCGACTCCTACAGTACCAACGTTTCTTCTCTGCCTCAATTCTGTTCTGTCCACCCCTGGGAGATTCAGATCCACAGGCGCTGGCAATGCCCCAGTTTCTCAGCCGAATGGTCATTTCTCAATGGGTGAACCTAGACAATACTGTTTGATGATATCCGTATCCTAACTCGCACCAAGTCCCGTCACCCATCCATCCATCACCCCTGTGCTCGCTGACCTACATTGGCTCCCGGTCCAGCAATGCCTCAAATTTAAATTTCTCATCCTTGTGTTCAAATCCCTTCATGGCCTCCCCCCTCCCTATCTCTCTAACCTCCGACAACCCTTACGAGGTCCCTGCGCATCCCCGATTTTCTTTGCTCCACCATTGGCGGCCGTGCCTTCAGCCATCTGGGCTCTTAAGCTCTGGATTTCCTCCCTAAACCTCTCCGCCTCTCTTTCTCCTCCTTTAAGACGTTCCTTAAAACCTACCTCTTTGACCAAACTTTTGGTTACCTGCCCTAATATCTCCTCATGTGGCTTGATGTCAATTTTTTGTGAAGTGCCTTGGAATGTTTTACTACATTAATGGTGCTCTCGAAGTGCAAGTTGCTGCTCTTGCCAATATCCCAGCTGAGATGAGCTAACTTGCCACAGACCAAGGATTAAATCCGAGAATCTCCTGATAGCTTTAGCTCAATTCTACATTGGTGACTGCAGGTTAGCAACTCAGCCACTGGGGAAAGTCTCAGTTTATTTTAATGCCCACGGTAGGAAGAGGAAACAGACTGGTGATCTGTAGAGTGCAAGACTCGGCCAACAGGTAAGCTCAAACCCAATAATGTGCAAGGAACTGCCTTCTACTCATTGGAAAAGCCTTTCCACCATCTACAAGGCACGAGTCAGGAGTGTGATGGAATACTCTCCACTTGCCTGGATGAGTGCAGCTCCAACAACACTCAAGAAGCTCGACACCATCCAGGACAAAGCAGCCCACTTGATTGGCACCCCATCCACCACCTTAAACATTCACTTCCTCCACCATCGGCGTACCGTGGCTGCAGTGTGTACCATCTACAAGATGCACTGCAGCAACTCGCCAAGGCTTCTTCGGCAGCACCTCCCAAACCCGCGACCTCTTCCACCTAGAAGGACAAGGGCAGCAGGCGCACGGGAACACCACCACCTCCAAGTTCCCCTCCAAGTAACACACCATCCTGACTTGGAAGTATATCGCCGATCCTTCATCGTCGCTGGGTCAAAATCCTGGAACTCCCTCCCTAACAGCACTGTGGGAGTACCTTCACCACATGGACTGCAGCAGTTCAAGCAGGCGGCTCAGCACCACCTTCTCAAGGGCAATTAGGGATGGGCAATAAATGCTGGCCTTGCCAGCGACTCCCACATCCCATAAACGAATTTTTAAAAAATCCAACGAGAGCCTGACGTGCGTCCCGTTCGACATGTCAGTAAGACATCGGCGTCCACTCACTTTTCAGAACTCAAAAGCATTAATGCTGCGGTATGACTTTCTTTTAGTTATATCAACAATTACATCAATCTCACTGAGGCTAATGATGATGGATTACTGCGTGAGTGTATACTTGCTAACTCGCAGCAGAATACGCTAGTATAAAAAGGTGTCAAATAGCGTGTCAGCTGTGGCTCAGTGGGTAGCACACTTGCCTCTGAGTCAGAAGGTTGTGGGTTCAAATCCCACTCCAGGAACTTGAGCACATAAATCAAGGCTAACACTCCAGTGCAGTACTGAGGGAGTGCTGCACTGTCGGAGGTGCCGTCTTTCGGATAAGATGTTAAACCAAGGCCCCGTCTGCTCTCTCAGGTGGACATAAAAGATCCCACGGCACTATTTCGATAGAAGAGCAGGGGAATTATCCCCTGTGTCCTGGCCAATATTTATCCCTCAACCAACATAACAAAAACAGGTTATCTGGTCATTATCACATTGCTGTTTGTGGGAGCTTGCTGTGTGCAATTTGGCTGCCACGTTTCCCACATTACAACAGTGACTCCACTTCAAAAGTACTTCATTGGCTGTAAAGCGCTTTGAGGTGTCCGGTGGTCATGAAAGGCGCTATATAAATACAAATCTTTCTTTAGGTTCCGAGAACCAGATTTGTCTGTTCATAAGATTCAATGTAGACCCAATTTCTACAAGGTGTTCTGCCTTATTTGGTGGAATGTCCATCTTGATTACTAGAAGAGACCTCCCAAAGGAATCCTAAACATCAGTACATATCTTTGTTGCTTTTGAAGTAAGATCATTGTAGACATTTCCTGTGAATGTACCATATTGGAGCAGCGAAAACAGATGGTTGGCTTTGGCACTGATGATTGAGCCTTTGATGTCCATTGATATCTCCAGACAATACCAGTATGGGTAGTTCAATCTACTGCCCTGCTATTCCTTCTCTGTGGTTCACAGTTGGAATGATAAGTGCGGGGCAGGACAGTGAGAATTGGGTAATACCCCCCACATCCTAATCTTAGCATTGTTGCTGTTTTAGGGATAGTTGTGCGGGGGGGAGGGGGAGGTTGCTGAGTGAAGTTAAGGGACTTCTGCTTAGGAAGGACAGGGAGTATCAGCAGAGAATCATCCCACAGCTCTCTCCCATGCCTGTTAGTGGGCAGTGACGGGGCAGCAATGACCGAGACCAAAGAGCTGGAAACCTGCTCCTTTCCCCACAGGTGAGGCATGACACAGAGAGACAGGAAGGAAGCAGAGGGGAAAAAAAATAATGGCCCAGATTTCGCTGTACTAATAACGACGAGGCTTGTCAGCATTTTCCGTCGTTACTGAGTAAAACTGACAGCAACTTCTGGTGTCAGCACAGGCGCAGTTAAACATGGAAACCCGCAAGTTGCTGTCAGAGATACCCTCCTCCTCCACAGGGTGCGCTGTTGCAGTCTTCGCGGATGGAAACTGCATAGAAATCAGTGTTAAGGCGTGAATTTAAACTAATTATCCACTACTATCAACAACAACTTGTATTTATATAGCACCTTTAACGTAGTACAACACCCCAAGGCATTCACAGGAGCGTCATCAAACAAAATATGAAGCCGAGCCACATAAGGAGATATTAGGACAGATGAGAGGAGGTTTTAAGGAGCGTCTTAAAGGAGGAAAGAGAGAGAGAGAGCGGAGAAGAGGTTTAGGGAGGGAAATTCAGAGATTAGGGCCTTGGCAGCTGAAGGCACAGCCGCCAATGGTGCAACGATTATAATCGGGGCTGGGCAAGAGGCCAGAATTCAAGGAGTGCAGATATCTCGGAGGGCTGGAGGAGATTACAGAGATAGGGAGGGGAGGGGCTATAGAGAGGTTTGAAGACAAAGATGAGAATTTTAAAATCAAGGAGTGCTTAACCAGGAGCAAATGTAGGTGAGCAAGCACAGGGGTGATGGGCGAACGGGATTTGGTGCGAGTTAGGATGAAAAGCTTAAGCCTTGTTCAATCAGGAGTAACTGAATTTTTAACTGCGTAGTAAGTCATAATTACTTCTGAAGAACATCTCTGGCCCTGAAAAATTAATTTTATAAGTGTGGAGTCTCATTGCATCATTAATTTTCTTCTGAGGGAGAGGTTTGTTTTTAATTTTAAAATTTTAAAAAAATTTTAAGCTTTTGTGTTTCAGTTTCTCCCTTAATCCCACATGTGTGTCCCAATCTTCATTTCACTTTCTGTACCATGATTTAGATCTAATTTATAATTCCTGTTTTTTACTTCCTGCTTTGCAGTCTGTGAGGATTCTTCAATCTGATTGGTTGATCATTCTCCCTGCTGCTTGCCCTGTTCACGGACCCCACAGATTCCCCCCTGCAAAAGGCGCCGATTTCAAACTGAAAGGGGGAAAAGGAGGGTGGGGTGGGGGGGGGGGGAGAAGTCTATGCTCTGGAGCCCGCAAAAACTTTGTGGGCGGCTTTTTCTCGAGGGGAGCGCTCCTTCCCCGCTGAACCGCAAAAAATCCGGCCCATTAATAACTTCAAGCGGCATTCTTACCCTTGGGAAGTTATTAACAAACCCTTCCAACTGTTTCTTATCACAATGATGTTATGACATTTTTTCATCTGACCTGATTGTAGAGAATGATCGCTGACATGGCAATGGTTCATTGCGTTTATTCAAAACAGGGTCTCACTATCCTAAAATGAGAAACCTGCAGTCTTTCTGGCAATAGCTCAGCTGCACTGGCCCTCAACTTGGGGAGGAACATAAAAGCCAGTTAATGCTTTTGTTTTGATTCTGCCTCTGTGAAGTACTTTGGGATGTTTTTCTACATTAAGAGTGACATGAATCAGTCATTCATGAAAGAAAGACTTGTGAAATAATACAGAGCAGCCTACAGGTGGCACTGTCCAGGGAGAGTATAAGTACTCGGGCACGGGCCCAGCTTGCGCAGGACATTCTTAACAGGAACTAGTGAAGGACACAACTGGACCTCAGGCTTCGGTCTTCCCGATAGTTAATTGAAGGAAATTTCTACTCATCCAGTGCTGGATGTCAGACAAGCAGTGTGATAGCAGAGATGGTGGAGGGGTCGAGAGGGGTGGAGGAGGGGTAGAGCTGGGTATCATCAGTGTACATGTGAAAACTCATGTTGTGCTGCCGGATGATGTCACCGCAGGAATACAACCCTAGTTTGTGTAATCTCTCCTCGTAATAGTCATGATTATAGATACACATTTGGCTTATACATCAAAGTAAGTCTTAAGTCTTTTAACATATTTTTTACTACACGGATTACATATATCAAGTACACTAACATTGCAAGTTGGAGTATGGCCAGATCGAGGCAAATAATACAAACCAAGGCTGAGCTGATCTATTAAGCCCAACATTCCACCAGTGCGAATCATCCCCAATGCTTTCAATTTTGACATCTATTCTCGAGTTGTCTCGCTCCAGCACATAGAAATGCTTTAGGGAGGAGGTCAGCCACATCACGAGCTCATGAATCCTCAGGCAGCAGGGGAATGTCGTACCCGAATCGAGCCACATCGTGGTGAAGCTCATGCTTGAGTATCTCGTTTAATGTTAAATTTGAGTATACTCAAACCACAGTTAAAATAACGCCAATTGGAAAACCTATACTTCTATCTTTCTAGGGGAAAGATATTCCACTTGCTAACAGGGCTCCAAGTCTGATTTTACAAGACAAATATGTAGTGTATGTAACGTTCCACCTTTAAGAGAACTATTTTAAGGGTTGCACTACTTTATCTTGGCTACTGTATACTGTAATACCAGTGGTGACCACACCGGTATATAAGTGCTGTGTACGGATTTATTGGGCAGATTCGCCCTGACCTTCGAATAGTAAAGTCCTGTTAAAGTTACTCTTGTAGTCTGTGTATTAATTCACCATATACCCACAGACTTTACAGTGGCGACGAGTTCGATCTTACCCTGCGGCAGCGATACATCTGAAGCAGTTAACGAGCGTCGAGAGGAGGCACCCGCCCTCGTCATTCTGCTGAGAGAAGACTCGAGTCTGCAGAGCAAGGAAGAAGGAAGAATTCAGACACGAAGCCTTCCATCAGCAACAGGCAGTGATCGTCCCTTCTGCCACGGTGGTGAGTGAGCCGATCAGCCACGAGAAGCAAGTCGGCCACGTTGACTGTGAGTAGGGGGAAAATAAAATAAAAAAGAACGGAGGAAGGGCGGTGAACTCGACCACGGTCGGGGGGAAAGGAGCCGGACAGAAGTCGGGCCCAGAGGCGCTGAGACTGGGGCAGCGTGGGGCACGGAAGCCGCGATGCAAGCGGGAACGCAGCCGGTGTGAGAGACCGGGCTACCAGTGGGAACGCAGCCGGTGTGAGAGACCGGGCTACAAGCGGGCTGGGAGACGCAACAGCGTCGTGAGACAGCTCAACCGCGACCGGCGAAAGGCCGGGCAGCTACCGAGGCCGCGAGGCGCTGCGACCGGGATCGTAAGGCGCGGGAAGAAATAAAAATAAGAAACCGCGGAGAACTCAGCCGCAGCCGGGGGAGGAAAGGACCGGACTACGAGAGGGCTGGGAGGCGCCATTGGAAGCCGCTGAGGGAGAGACAGAGCCCGAGCGAGCGGGAGAGACAGAGCCGAGCGAGGGAGACCGAGGAGATTCAGCCAGCGGCTGGAACTGTTCGCCGTCAACGGGTTGTCCCCAGCGCCGGTTGCCCTGCCGAGAAAAGGGAACAAAGAACGCACTGAAGCCGGTGCGCAGGCTGCGAACCCCGAAAGCCAGCGGTCGTCGCCCGAGGGAAAAGCTTACCCCTCCCGCCAGTAGGCGGAGAAGAAGACAGGAGCGGGAAACCGCCATTTTGAAAGTGGGCGGGGAAGAAGACAAGCGCGGGAAACCGCCATTTTTGGGAAAAAAAAAGAAAAAAAAAAGTTAAAGAAAAATTTCGTTGTTGTTTCTCAGGAAGATTGTGAAGATGCCTAAGCGTGGCAACATCAACGAATTCGATTCTGATGTGGAAGATTGGACCACGTATGTAGAACGCATCGAGATATATTGTAAGGTCAATAAGATAGCAAATTATGATAAAGCTCTAACCTTACTAAACTCAATGGGTGCGAAGACATACGGGTTATTGAAGCATCTTCTATCACCAGCTAAACCGGCGGATCAGTCTTTCGCTAATATTGTTGCTGTCCTGAAGGATCATGTGAACCCCACACCGCTGATGTTAGCGGAATGAGCTACATTTTACGGGAGAACGCAACTAAAGGAGGAAAGCAACGTGGGGTACCTGGTTGAACTGCGTAGGCTAGCAAAATACTGTCAGTTTGGGGTAAATCTGACAGAGGCACTGAGAGACAAGTTCGTGTGCGGGATGTCGAAGGAAGGAACACAAAAGCGACTGCTCGAAGAGAACGACCTTACACTTGATAAGGCTGTCCTTATTGCAGCATCGCATGAAGCCGCAGCGAGAGGCACGGCGGAAATGCAGCTGAAGACAGCGGTACTCAGTGTGGATCAAATGACTTCGGGTACAACGAAATGTTACCGTTGTGGGAAGACAACACACGACCAGAACCAATGCTGGTTTAAAAACCAGGAATGTAGAAAATGTGGCAATCTTGGTCACATAGCTAAAGTATGCCGGTCAGGAAAGAAGACCAGCAACAATAAGTCACCGCAGAAGAAGTACAGAAAGGTACATAAGGTGACTGTGAAGAGTCCAGATGAACTGAATTCGGATTCAGACCCCAACAGCAAGGAACTGGGTAGTCTGAGGATTCACAATGTGAGTAAAGAAGCTGACCGACAAACTATCTGGGTCACACTGCAGATTGCAAAAGTCCAAGTGAAGATGGAAGTGGACACCGGATCGGCGTTGACGGTCATGAATAAACAAGATTACAAAAAGTTATTCAAACATATTCCCCTACGGGATACGGAGATAGTATTGCAGACATACACGGGGCATAAAGTATACCCCATCGGAAAGATAATAGTCAAGGTGAGACACAAGGGCAAAGATCACCAAGGAATGGACTTATATGTACTACCCAAGGGAGGTCCACCACTTCTGGGACGGGAGTGGATCAGGAAAATAAAGATAGACTGGCACTCACTAAACACAATGACGGTAGATTTCGGAAAGAAAGATGTCAAACCTGAACGGTTGTCCAGAATATTGGACGAGGCTAAAGAGGTATTCCAGCAGGGACTGGGAACACTGAGAGGAATTAAGGCAAAAATCAAGATTGCAGAACATGCAAGCCCAAAATTTTTCAAAGCCAGATCGGTACCTTACGCGATACAACCTGCTGTGGAGGCAGAACTGGAAGAGCTTGAACGTGCAGGGGTACTGTCGAAGGTGGACTGGAGTGAGTGGGCCATGCCCATTGTTCCCGTCATGAAGTCTTCATCAAGTAACAAGTCAGGGGGACCGGGGAAGGTCCGCATCTGCGGAGACTTCAAGATCACAGTTAATCCGGTGCTTCACACGGTACAATACCCGCTTCCGCGGATTGAGGATATCTTTGCTTCATTGTCTGGCGGGAAACACTTCACCAAGATAGACCTGGCACAAGCATATTTACAGATGGAGGTCGAGGAAGAGTCACGCCAGTATCTCACAATCAACACGCACAGAGGCTTGTATCGATATAATAGACTGGTTTTTGGAGTAGCTTCGGCTCCAGCAATTTGGCAGAGGGCCATGGAGCAGGTCTTACAGGGTATTCCAAGCACTCAGTGTTACTTGGACGATATCCTGATTACGGGAGAAGACAAGGAGGAACACCTCACAAATTTGAAACTGATGCTCACCAGGTTGAAGGAATATGGCCTTCGAGTTAATCGCCAGAAATGTGAGTTCTTCCAGAAACGGATCTCGTACTGCGGTCATGTCATTGACCAAGAGGGGCTGCACAAGTCACCTGACAAGATCGAAGCGGTCGTGAAGGCCCCCGCTCCGGAAAATGTATCACAGTTGAGGTCGTTTCTGGGGTTGATTAATTATTACCATAAGTTTCTGCCAAATCTATCCACGGTGCTGCATCCGCTGAATGCTCTGTTGCGGAAAGAAGTACCATGGAAGTGGAGCGAGGACTGTAAGAAGGCCTTTCGCAGAAGCAAGGCGTTGATTACCTCTGAGGAAGTGTTGGCTCACTTCAACCCAACGCTACCTCTTCGTCTAGCTTGTGATGCTTCCCCTTATCGTATTGGAGCGGTACTCTCACACAAGTTACCAAATGGCTCGGAAAGGCCAGTCGCATTTGCGTCCCGATCATTGACCTCCACTGAGCGAAATTATGCTCAGATAGATAGGGAGGCTCTCGGCCTTGTGTGGGGAGTAAAGAAATTCAATCATTACCTGCAGGGCAAGAAGTTTACATTGCTGACAGACCACCAGCCGTTGGTGTCCATATTCAACCCTAACAAGGCCGTTTCCACTATGACAGCACAAAGGCTACAGAGGTGGTCCGTTCTACTAGGGGCACACCAATATGACATCGAATACAAAAGGTCCAAACAGCATGGAAATGCTGATGGGTTATCGCGCCTACCGTTGCCAGTGGAAGAAGAGGCGACTACAGTGGACCCAGTGGAGATGTTCCACTCAACCATAATGGAATGTCTACCAGTAACAAATTCCATGATCGAAAAGGAAACAAGAAATGACCCGACTCTCTCACGAGTCTACGATTTAACGGTGGAGGGATGGCCAGTACATGGCGAACCAATGCTGCCAGCATTTTCGCACAGAAGAGAACAGCTGTCAGTGTGCCGAGGAACCTTGATGTGTGGATCTAGAGTGGTGATTCCACCCAAACTCCAGCAGAAAGTACTAAAGGAGCTTCACGAGGGGCATCTGGGTGGAGTGAAAATGAAGAACCTAGCCAGAGCGTTTGTGTGGTGGCCAGGTATTGATGGAGACATCGAAGAAATAACCAAGAGCTGTCTAGGATGCCAGAAGGTCCAAAACGCGCCACCACAAGCTCCTCTGCATCCATGGGAGTGGCCCTCATCTCCATGGCAAAGGGTACATATCGACTTTGCTGGTCCATTTATGGACTCAATGTTTTTAATCGCGGTGGATGCACACTCCAAGTGGCCGGAGGTAATAAAAATGTCCTCCACCACCACGGAAAAAACCATCACAGTATTAAGGACCATATTTGCCAGGAATGGGCTGCCGGAACAGATCTGTTCTGATAATGGACCGCAATTTGTGTCCGAAGAATTCAGGAAGTTCTTAAAAAGCAATGGGGTTAAGCACTATACGTCCGCCCCATACCATCCCGCCACCAATGGATTAGCTGAAAGGTTTGTCCAGACCTTCAAGAAGGCCATAAAGGCCATGGGTAATGAAGACATAAATCTACAACATAAGGTAGACAACTTCTTGTTGGCGTACAGGAATGCAACACATGCGGTCACAAACCAAACTCCCGCCATGATGTTTTTCAATAGAAGAATAAGATTTGATTAAGCCAAACGTCAGAAGGGACGTAGAGAACCGGCAATTTCAAGGCATGAATGAAAGGCCAACTAGATCCTTTCAGATAGGTCAACAAGTTTTGGCCCGGGACTACCGTACTGAGAAATGGCAGCCGGGAACTATTGGAAAAAGGCTAGGACCGTTGATGTATACCGTGGACATTGGTGAAAGCATAATAAGGCGCCATGTTGACCAGATCATAGAATCATCCACAAAGGCCCAACCTACTCCACAACTCTATACGTCTAATGTTGAAGCAGAGATACCCAGAGCATCTACCTCCGATCCGGTAATACTGGAATCCGATGAACCTGAAACGGTCCTTCAAGCCGAATCGACCTTGCCAGAAGAACCTACTACACCACCGAGGCGTTATCCGGACAGAGTCCGGAAGCCTCCAGAGAGACTGAATCTGTGAACTGTTTCACATAAAGTTGTATATATGCTAAGATGTTATATTAATGGGAATATGTATATATTGTTAACCTAAAAAGGGAGGATTGTAGTGTATGTAACGTTCCACCTTTAAGAGAACTATTTTAAGGGTTGCACTACTTTATCTTGGCTACTGTATACTGTAATACCGGTGGTGACCACACCGGTATATAAGTGCTGTGTAAGGATTTATTGGGCAGATTCGCCCTGACCTTCGAATAGTAAAGTCCTGTTAAAGTTACTCTTGTAGTCTGTGTATTAATTCACCATATACCCACAGACTTTACAAAATACGGATGAGGAAGGTCATTTGTCCCACCTTAGTTTGTCCAACCAAAATCACCCGAAAGTCCATCTCCTGCTACATCAACATCCAATTGGTTCGGAGATGATCTCAAGGATGTAATTTCCACTACTCTATCCAGAGTCCATTCCATGTGTTGTTCAGTCTGTGTGTAAAGAAGCACTTCCTGGTCAGTCTTTAAGTTGCCTTTTACTAGTTTGAGCCTGTGTCCTACTCTTGCAACTTTAAGTTTAAAGTTATTTTCTGGATTTTACTTTTGCCCTTTACTACAGGACGGCAGATTTCCCTTAGTGGGCATTCACGATGCTGTAGGTAATGGTGATCGGCAGCTCATGAAGCTCCATCTCGTTGTAGAAAAAAGACTTCCATTCCTACAGCGCCTTTCACGACCTCCAAAGCGCTTTACAGCCAATGAAGTACTTTTTGCAGTGTAGTCATTGTTGTAAAGTAGGAAACGCAGCAGCCAATTTGCGCACAGCAAGCTCCCACAAACGGCAATCAAATAATCTGGTTTTTTATTTAGGTGTTGGTTGAGAGATTAATATGGGCCAGGCCACCGGGGATAACTCCCCATCTCTTCTTTGAAATAGCACCATGGGATCTTTTACGTCCACCTGAGAGCAGACGGAGTTTAACGTCGCATCCGAAAGACGGCACCTCCGACAGTGCAGCACTCCCTCGGCGCTGCACTGGGAGTGTCAGCCTAGATTTTTGTGCTCAAGTCTCTGGAGTGGGACTGTGAACCCACAACCATTCTGTCTCAGAGGCGAGAGTGCTACCGCAAGGTTCAGAGCTGCAGGTGTGATCGTGTGACAGGTAACTTTAGACTATCCTGAGGCCACTGACAGAGATGACAGAATGATGATGCCCAAATAAGAAGTGCATGACATACGTAGCATATTTAATACATTACAGACAGGTAAAACTGTATAAGCTCACCTGTCAGAACTCTCCTTTCAAAGTTGAGAAGTCCACATTCTCTGGTCTTTGCTCATAACTCAAGACCTCCAACACTGGAACTGTTATTTCAATCGAAATGCCCAGAAATGTAAACAGGACACCCAAAGTCTGTATTTTTTTAATGTTCCTGCGTCTTATGATATGGAGACATTACTTGTCAACCTTATTCAATTAATTTTCATCCTGGAACAAGGAACATGAGAGAACTTGCATCTAGCCTGCTCGCACACCCTGCAACCTCCCTCCAACAACAACAACTTGCACTCATATAGCACCTTGGGAGTGGATGGGCACAGATTTGGGAGGAGACCACAGGTTCAAGGGCCTTGGAGAGGAAAGGTTAGAGTTGGGGCAGTAGTTTGCACGGACAGAGGGGTCAAGGGTGGGGTTTTGAGGAGGAGGAGGGTGATGATGGCAGTTTTGAACTTGGGGAAAAAAGTGCGATGTTTCCCTCCCCATCAGGTAAATTCTTTTTCCATTATAAACGCCGGGAGTCACAATGACATCTGAGGCTCTCCAGAAGCGTTGCACGGCGACTTAGGAAGCCCCTCGCCCCCGAGCATGCGCGGTGGAGGGAATAAAAGCGCCGGCCGAGACATTGTATCCAACAAACACATTTGAAACAAAGGGCAGTGGCGCGAGGCCGGGGGTGGACGGACCTGCAACCACAGCAGTCTCTCCCTCTGGGCAGCGGAGGAGGTGCTGCTCCAAACCCTCCTCCTCAAACCCCACTCAAACACTCCCCCTCAAACCCCGCTCAAACACTCCCCCTCAAACCCCGCTCAAACACTCCCCCTCAAACACTCCCCCTCAAACCCCGCTATCTCCAAACCTCACTCCCCCTCAAACCCCGCTCCCTCCAAACCTCGCTCCCTCCAAACACTCCCCCTCAAACCCCGCTCCCTCCAAACACTCCCCCTCAAACCCCGCTCCCTCCAAACACTCCCCCTCAAACCCCGCTCCCTCCAAACACTCCCCCTCAAACCCCGCTCCCTCCAAACACTCCCCCTCAAACCCCGCTCCCTCCAAACACTCCCCCTCAAACCCCGCTCCCTCCAAACACTCCCCCTCAAACCCCGCTCCCTCCAAACACTCCCCCTCAAACCCCGCTCCCTCCAAACCCTACTCTCTCCAAACCCTACTCCCTCCAAACCCTCCCCCTCAAACCCCGCTCCCTCCAAACCCTCCCCCTAAAACCCTCCCCCCACCAAACCCTCCCCCTCAATCCTCGCTCTCTCCAAACCCTCCCCCTCAATCCCCGCTCCCTCCAAACCTCGCTCCCTCCAAACCCGCCCCCACAATCCCCGCTCCCTCCAAACCTCGCTCCCTCCAAACCCTACTCCTCAATCCCCGCTCCGTTCAAGCAACCCTCAAACCCCCCTCCCTCCAAACAACCCACAAACCCCACTCCCTCCAAATCACCCTCAAACCCCCCTCCCTCCAAATCTCCCTCAAAATCCCCCCACCAAACAACTCTCAAACCCCACTCCCTCCAAATCCCAAACACTCCTCCCACCAAACCCACTCAAATCACGCTCCCTCCCAAGACCTCTCCAAACACTCCCTCAATCCCCGCTCCCTCCAAATCCCCACAATGCCCCCTCCCTCCAAACCCCGCTCACTCCAAACCCCCCTCAATTACCGCTCCCTCCCTCCCTCCATTCCCACAGCCTCCAAACCCTCCCTCGATCCCCGCTCCCTCCAAATCCCCCCAAACCCCGCTCCCTCCAAACCCCCCTCAATCCCCGCTCTCTCCAAACACCCCTCAAAACCTCCTCAAACCCCGCTCCCTCCAAACCATCCCTCAATCTCTGCTCCCTCCAAACCCCCGCAAGCCCCCATCCCACCAGCACCCCCTCAAACCCTGCTCCCTCCAAGGCTTCCTCAAACCCCACTCCCTCCGAATCCCCTCTCAAACACCGCTCCCTCCAAAACACCCTCAAACCCCGCTCCCTCCCAAAAAAACTCCCCTCAATCCCCGCTCCCTCCAAACTCCCCTCATACCCCTTCCCCCATCCCTCCAAACCCTCCCTCAAACCCCGCTCCCTCCAAACCCTCCCTCAATCCTCGCTCCCTCCAAACCCTCCCTCAAACCCCGCTCCCTCCAAACCCTCCCTCAATCCCCGCTCCCTCCAACCCCCCATCAATCCCCGCTCCCTCCAAACCCTCCCTCAAACCCCGCTCCCTCCAAACCCTCCCTCAAACCCCGCTCCCTCCAAATCCTCCCTCAATCCCCGCTCCCTCCAACCCTCCCTCAGTCCCCGCTCCCTCAATCCCTGCACCCCCCAAACCCTCCCTCAATCCCCGCTCCCTCCAAACCCCCTCAATCCCCGCTCCCTCCAAACACTCCCTCAATCCTCACTCCCTCCAAACCCTCCCTCAATCCCCACACCCTCCAAACACTCCCTCAATCCCCTCAATCGTCGCCCCCTCCAAACACTCCCTCAATCCCCGCCCCCTCCAAACACTCCCTCAATCCCCGCCCCTCCAAACACTCCCTCAATCCTGCCCCCTCCAAACACTCCCTCAATCCCCGCTCCCTTCAACCCCTCCCTCAATCCCCCCTCCCTCAATCCCCGCTCCCTTCAACCCCTCCCTCAATCCCCACTCCCTCCAAACCTCCTCAATCCCCGCCCCCTCCAAACACTCCCTCAATCCCCGCCCCCTCCAAACACTCGCTCAATCCCCGCCCCCTCCAAACACTCGCTCAATCCCCGCCCCCTCCAAACACTCGCTCAATCCCCGCCCCCTCCAAACACTCGCTCAATCCCCGCCCCCTCCAAACACTCCCTCAATCCCCGCTCCCTCCAAACACTCCCTCAATCCCCGCCCCCTCCAAACACTCCCTCAATCCCCGCTCCCTCCAAACCCTCGTTCAAACCCTCTCCCGGCGCTGATCCAGCCCCTCCCTCTCTCTCTGTGTTGGGCTGGGCTGGGCATCGCGCTGATTTTAAAGCTCCGCCAGCCCCGGGTTGGCTGCTTCCCAAGAGAACCGCAGCCGGAGCCGCTCCTCCGCCAATGGGTTGTCGGACTGGAGCACTCCAACCAGCCGCTGCTGTCGCTGAAAGAAAGGCTCCGTCTGTCAGCCCCGGGGCTCAGTGGCCAGGTGAGTGCAGAGGCGGTGGTACTGGTGGATTGTGTGGGGTGGGGGAGTATGTGTGTGGATTCGGTACTGGCCCTTCCCCCGGGGGGCTGCTGCAGCCTGAGAGCCGGGAGGAGAATGTCCAAGTGTCGCATTTACTGGTTCCTGATTCGAGGTGAAAGCCCTGAGCGAGCAGCGGGAGATTGCTCTCTCCTGCCCCGCCATCTCCTTTGTTCAATCACAGGTCGGTTTATTTTTGGTGTCACGGTGTTGGCGAGAAGTGGCGCAAAAATTTCGAGCGGTTGGAAAACCATCTGCGTGAACAATCGCAGAGTGGAAATGGCGCACAGCTAAACTGCAGTGTGCCTGGTTTCCTTAACAACGCCGTGGAATTGAAAGGTGCCACTTTTCTAAAGTGCTGGCAGCCTGAGTGAGGAATTATTTAGCATTAGCGAACCGTTCTGGCAAAGTCGGGATGGGTGGGAATTTCAGAGAGCATTTGCAGTCAAGAACTTGGCATCCGTGTGAAGTGCTTTTCCATTCACATTGACGTTAAACTTGCAGTGTGCATCCGGTATTCAAAGCAGTGACTTGCCAACAAAGTGGAATGAGACTTTGTTGCAGATGCAAATGTGGGGGGGTACGGTGCCAATAGTGGGTTTGTTTCTGGACTAACGTTCAAATCCCACCACTGCAAGCTGGGGGAGGATTTAAATTCAATTAATTAAATCTGGAATGAAAAGCTAGTAGTAATCAGTAATGGTGACCATGAAACTATCTGAACCCATCTGGTTCACAAATGTCCTTTGGGGAAGGAAATCTGCTGTCCTTACCTGGTCTGGCCTATAAGTGACTCCACACCCACAGCAATGTGGTTGACTGCCCCTCTGAAATGGCGGCTCAACACTGCCTTCTCAAGGGCAACAAATGCCAGCGACCGCCCACATCGATGCTGCAAATGTGAAATTGAAAGAGAAAATGCTGGAAGTACTCAGGAGAGAAACAGAGTTAACGTTTCAGGTCGATGACCTTTCATCAGAACTGGAAAAAGTTAGAGATTTTAAGCAAGGGGGGGGGGGGGAGGGGAGGCAAGAACAAAAGGGAAGGCCTGTGATAGGATGGAAGGCAGGAGAGCAAGGTGAAAGTGGGGTGGTAATGGGACAAATGAAGAAACAAATGATGGGTCTAGAGGAGGTGTAAATGGGAATAGCAGTATCATCAACAGCTGCCGTCCGAAAAAATGGGGGCCGAGGTTGAACTCGATGTTGAGTCCAGAAGGCTGTGAAGTGCCTCATCGAAAGAGGAGGTGCTGTTCCTCGAGCTTCCGTTGAGCTTCACTGGAACAGCATAAGAGGTCGGAGTGGGAGTGGGATGGAGAATTAAAATGAAATACGACCGGAAGCTCGGGGTCACGCTTGCAGACTGAACAGAGGTGTTCTGCAAAGCATTTACCCAATCTGCGTTTGGTCTCCCCAATGTAGAGGAGACCACATCGTGAGCAGCGAATACAGTATACTAAGTTGCAAAAAGTACAAGTAAATCGCGGTTTCACCTGGAAGGAGTGTTTGGGGCCCTGGACGGTGGGAAGGGAGGAGGTAAAAGGGCAGGTGTTTAGTCTCCTGTGCTTGCATGGGATGGGGAGGGGGTGTTGGGGTGATTGAGAAGTGGACCAGGGTGTTGTGGAGAGAATGGTCCCTTCGGAATACTGAAAGGGATGGGGAGGGGAAGACGTGTTTGCTTTTGTATTATCCCCAGCAGTTTCTCCTGGAGATTCCCCATGGGCTGGAATTTTTCTTTTTAATGATCTATAAAATGGCATCAAATACCTTCTCAACCTTCTCTCTCTTTCCCTACCACCGCCCCCCCCCCCCCAAAAAAAAAAGTGGATGGGCTGAGACGGGCGATGTTACAGAGGTGGAAGTAGGCGGTCTTTGTTATGCTGCGGATATGTGGTCAGAAGCTCATTTCAGGTTCAAATACGACACCAAGGTTGCAAACAGTGTGGTTCAGCCTCAGACAGATGTTAGGGAGAGGGATGGAGTCAGTGGCCAGGGAACGGAGTTTGTGGCGGGGACTGAAAACAATGGCTTCGGTTTTCCCAATATTTAATTGGAGAACATTTTTGCTCATCCAGAACTGTATGTTGGACAAGCAGTCTGACAACTTAGACACTGTGGAAGGGTCGAGAGAAGAGGTAATGAGGTAGAGCTGGGTGTTGTCAGCGTACATGTGGAAACTGACACTGTTTTCGGATGATGTCGCCAAGGGGCAACATGTAGATGAGAAATAGGAGGGGCCAAGGATAGATCCTTGGGGGACACCAGAGGTAATGATGCGGGGGTGGGAAGAGAAGCTGTTGCAGGTGATTCTCTGGTTATGATTAGATAAATAAGAATGGAACCAGGAGAGTGCAGTCCCACCCAGCTGGACGATGGTGGCGAGGTGTTGAAGGATGGAGTGGTCAACCGTGTCAAAACCTGCAGACCAGTCAAGAAGGACGAGGAGGGATAGTTTACCTTTGTCACAGTCACAAAGGATGTCATTTGTGACTTTGATGAGAGCCGTTTCGGTACTGTGGCAAGGGCGGAATCCTGATTGGAGGGATTCAAACATGGAATTGCGGGAAAGATGGGCACAGATTTGGGAGGCAACAACATGTTCAAGGACTTTAGAAAGGAAAGGGAGGTTGGAGATGGGGTGGTAGTTTGCAAGGACAGAGGGATCGAGGTTTGGTTTTTTGAGGAGAGGGGTGATGATGGCAGATTTGAGGGAGAGGGGGACAGTACCTGAGTAGAGAGAACTGTTAACAATATCAGCTAACATGGGAGCCAGAAAAGGAAGTTGGGTGGTCAACAGTTTGGTGGGAATAGGGTCGAGGGAGCAGGAGGTGGGTCTCATAGACAAGATGAGCGCGGAGAGGTCATGAGGGGAGATCAGAGAGAAACTGGAGAAAGATTTAAGTTCAGGGCTAGGGCAGGGGGGAACCTTGGAGGAAGTTTGGCCCAGTGGGCTAGGGGAAGGAAGGGAAGTGACAGAGGCAGCTGAACGGATGGTCTCAATCTTAGAGACAAAGAAGTCCATGAGCTCCTCACATTTGTTATCGGAGGTGAGGGTGGAGGAGACAGGGGAGAGGGGTTTAAGAAGATGGTTAGCAGTAGAGAATGAGAGCCGGGGTTTACCTTTGCATTCCAGAATGATTCTGGAATAATGAGCAATTTTGGCAGGTGAGAGCAGGGCTCGATGATGCTTTATGTGGTCCAGCCAGATCTGGATATCCGCGATATCTATGCTGCTCTAATTCTGGCCTCTTGCGTATCCCTGTTTTTTTAATCGCTCTGCCATTGGTGGCCGTACCTCCAGCTGCCGAGCTGGAGTTCCCTTCCTAAACCTCTCCGTGCCTCACTACCTCTCTTTCATCCTTTAAAACGCTCCTTAAAACCTACCTCTTTGGCCAAGCTTTTGGTCGCCTGGGTCCTAATCTCTCCTCATGTGGCTCGGTGTCAAATTTTTGTTTGATAATCGCTCCTGTGAAGCACTTTGGGATGTTTTTACTAATTAAAGCCGCTAGATAAATGTAATTTGTTGTTGTTTCTTAAATCTGCTTCCATGCCAGCCAAAGGTAAATAAAATAAAGGGGGGAATTGGAAACTTAACTCCTCCACTCTCACCTGCACGCACAATAAAATGCTATCTACAGGTCATTGCACTGTAGGTTAAAGAAAGAGAACAGGCATTTATACAGCACTTTTCATAACCTCATGACGTCCCAACGAGCTTTACAGCTAACGCAGTACTTTTTGAAATGTTAGTCGATGTTGTAATCAATGTTCTCGCTAATTTTTTTTTGGGGGGGGGGGGTTATCGCGCACGTGCAGTTTTGTTTTCCATTTTAAAAGCCAGCGAGCGGCTTGCGCAGGACCTTCAGACGGCTCCGCAGCTTAACGGGGAAAAATTGGTTGTAATGTAGGGAAACCTGGCACCCCCGGTGTGTGCACACACAGCAAGCTCCCGCAAGCAGCAGTGAAAATAAATGGCCGGGACATCTGTTTTTAGGTGTTGGTTGAGGGATAAATATTAGCCCCAGGACACCGAGGCAAACACCCCTGTGCACAGAGTCGAGTAGCTAACATCTGGATGTGTTGAAGTACTGGAACTGCAACAGGGAGTTGCAAAAACCAAAGTAAATAGCTCAAAGTGCATGATGAATTGGTATCTCGTCCGAAGAATGGCATCACTGTGTTCTGGTGTGCCTCCCGAGAGGGTCAGTGTCAGGAGCAGCCTGTTGTAAAAGCTCTGCTGTGAGCTTGCATGGTTGGATATCCCTGTATAGTTCACGCTGCGCAAAATCCATCTACTTTATCACAAGATTTTAACACATTTGTCACCGTTTTAAAATTAAAACTACGAATGGGTTTTTAAAAAAAAACTCATGTATGTAAGGGAATTGGATATACACTTAAAGGAGAAAAAAATTGCAGGGCTATGGAGAGAGAGCAGGGGAGTGCGACTAATAGGTACAAGCACAATGAAAGAAAGAAAGGTTTGCATTTCTATAGCACCTTTCACAACCACCGGACATCTCAAAGCGCTTTACAGCAGTGTAGTCACTGTTGTAATGTGGGAAACGTGGCAGCCAAATTGCACACAGCAAAGTCCCACACAGCAATGTGATAATGACCAGAGAATCTGTTTTTTTGTTATGTTGGTTGAGGGATAAATATTGGCCCAGGACACTGGGGAGAACTCCCCATCTCTTCTTCGAAATAGTGGCCATGGGCCGAATGGCCGCCTCCTGTGCTGTATGATATAATGCCTTTAATTTACTAAAACGTCCCATGGAACGGTCGTTGAGCAGCAGAAGAGATGGGGAGGTGTCAGCTGGCATTGTCAGTAGGGTATGTCGTGAGAGGGCTTGTGAAGGTGAGAGGGTTAGTGAGACGGAGGGGTGGTAGGGAGCAAGTTCCAGATGCATTTCGTACATTGGTGATCAGAGAGCGGGTGCAAGGTGTATAAATCTGCTGAACTGTCTGGCAAGCACACTCCCCATAAAGTCACTGTCACAAAAGGATGTTAAAAGAATTTTTGCTCTAACACTAAAATGTGAACTTTCCATATTTAAGAAAAATGTTCTGTACACACTTCTAGTTCTGCTTCCCAATATTTTGCCTTTAAAAATTAACAAAAATATTTTTAGTAGAAACTTTCACTCTGTATGCACCTACAATCCCATCCATGACAGTCTGTTTCTGTTTAATTGGTGAGTTCCCCTGACATCGCTCATGGCCGATCTGTACCGCAACTCCATTTACCCTGCCTTGACTCCATATGCCTTGATACCATTGTTCCCTTAAATTTTTTTTTTGAAGGGGTGGGGTGTGTGGCCCATTCAAAATATCGTGCATGTGCATTTTCTCCTATTTAAAAGCCGGTGACCTAGCTACGCGGGAGCGGCAGAGTGCTGCGCGATCGTGCAGCTTAAAAGGAACATTTTCTTGGTACCCTTACCTTTATTAAAAAATAAAAAAATAAAAAATCTGTCGCTCTCGTACGAATTAGGAGCCGGCGTAGGCCACTCGGCACCTCGAGCCTGCTCCGCCATTCAATAAGATCATGGCTGATCTGATTACTCCACATTCCCGCCTACCCCTGATAACCTTTCACCCCCTTAGAAACATAGAAAAATAGGAGCAGGAGTGGGCCATTCAGCCCTTCGAGCCTGCTCCGCCATTCAGTATGATCATGGCTGATCCTCAACTCAATACCATATTCCCGCTCTCTCCCCATACCCCTTGATGCCTTTTGTGTCTAGAAATCTATCTCCTTCTTAAATATATTCAGTGACTTGGCCTCCACAGCCTTCTGTGGTAGAGAATTCCACAAGTTCACCACCCTCTGAGTGAAGAAATTTCTCCTCATCTCAGTCCTAAATGTCCTACCCCGTATCCTGAGACTGTGACCCCTCGTTCTAGACCCCCCAGCCAGGGGAAACATCCTCCCTGTATCCAGTCTGTCTAGCCCTGTCAGAATTTTATATGTTTCAATGAGATCACCTCTCATTCTTCTAAACTCTCGTGAATACAGGCCTAGTCGACCCATTCTCTCCTCATACGACAGTCCTGCCATCCCAGGAATCAGTCTGGTGAACCTTCGCTGCACTCCCTCTATGGCAAGTATATCCTTTCTTGGGTAAGGAGACCAAAACTGCACACAGTACTCCAGGTGTGGTCTCACCAAGGCCCTGTATAACTGTAGTAAGACATCCTTGCTCCTGTACTCAAATCCTCTTGCAATGAAGGCCAACATATCATTTGCTTTCCTAACTGCTTGCTGCACCTGCATGTTTGCTTTCAGTGACTAGTGTACAAGGACACCCAGGTCCCTTTGTACATCAACATTTCCCAATCTATCACCATTTAAATAATACTCTGCCTTTCTGTTTTTCCTACCGAAGTGGACAACTTCACATTTATCCACGTTATACTGCAACTGCCATGTATTTGCCCACTCACTCAACTTGTCTAAATTGCCTTGAAGCCTCTTTGCATCTTCCTCACAACTCACAATCCCACCTAGTTTTGTGTCGTCAGCAAACTTGGAAATATTACATTTGGTTCCCTCATCCAAATCATTGATATATATTGTGAATAGCTGGGGCCCAAGCACTGATCCCTGCGGTA